>NW_026920828.1:17500-617500 GCF_032062105.1 Saccostrea cuccullata | reverse complement strand
AGCACAATACCCCGATAAAGGTATATAGCTTGATAAAGCTATATAGCTTTATCAAGGTATTAGAAATACCTTAATCAAGGTATTTTATGTAATGAAAATTCAAAAAAATTCTTAAAAAATTAAATATTGAAAGTCGAGTTCTGAGTTGTTGTCAGTAAATTCACCCATGCATTTAGAGTACTCAAACGTAAAGAAATCAGTATAAAAACATGTCGTGCGAGGAGACGTTCTTTTATGCTGTATTTTTCATACCAGAGGGCTTTTCATGCACAAGTGGATACACTGACAACAACTCAGAACTCGACTTTCAATATTTTTTAGCTCACCTGAGCCAAAGGCTCAAGTGAGCTTTTCTGATCAAAATATGTCCGTTGTCTGTCGTTGTCGTCGTTGTTGTAAACTTTTCACATTTTCATCTTCTTCTCAAGAAACACTGGGCCAATTTCAACCAAACTTGCTACAAACTATCCTTGGGTAAACTGGATTCAAGTTTGTTCAAATGAAGGGCCACGCCCTTTTCCAAGGGGAGATAATTATGAATTAGAGAAAAATAAATGGCATTTTTAAAAAGTCTTCTTCTCAAGAACCACTGGGCCAGGAAAGATGAAACTCATTTGGAATCATCCTCAGATAGTTTAGATTCAAGTTTATTCAAATCATGACCCCTGGGGGTAGGGTGGGGCCAAAATGGCCGATCAAAGATTTACATAGGAATATATAGGAAAAATCTTTAAAAATCTTCTTCTCAAGAACCACTGGGCCAGGAAAGATGAAACTCAGGTGGAATCATCCTCAGGTAGTGTAGATTCAAGTTTGTTCAAATCATGACCCCTGGTGGTAGGGTAGGGCCAAAATGGCCGATCAAATTTTAACATAGGAATATATAGGAAAAATCTTTAAAAATCTTCTTCTCAAGAACCACTGGGCCAGGAAAAATGAAACTCAAGTGGAATCATCCTCAGGTAGTGTAGATTCAAGTTTGTTCAAATCATGACCCCTGGGGGTAGGGTGGGGCCAAAATGGCCAATCAAAGTTTTACATAGGAATATATAAAAAAAAATCTTTAAAAATCTTCTTCTCAAGAACCATTGGGCCAGGAAAGATGAAATTCATGTGGAATCATCCTCAGGTAGTGTAGATTCAAGTTAGTTCAAATCATGACCCCCTGGGGTAGGGTGGGACCAAAATCGCCGATCAAAGTTGTACATAGGAATATATAGGAAAAATCTTCTTCTCAAGAACCATTGAGACAGGAAAGATGAAACTCCTGTGGAATCATCCCCAGGTAGTGTAGATTCAAGTTTGTTCCAATCATGACCCCCCGGGGTAGGGTGGGGCCAAATGGCCGATAAAAGTTTTACATAGGAATATATAGGGAAACCTTTTAAAATCTTCTTTTCAAGTACTTCAAAGCCATGCTTAGTGATATTTATAGGGAATCATCCTCAGGTAGTGTAGATTCTAGTTTGTTCAAATCATGACCCCTTGGGGGGGTTAAAATCCAAGGCCCCTCCCCCCCCCCCCCCCCCCCCCCCCCTTTCAGTTCTAATCTGATATGTGCTTTTTCCTAGCCAATTGCTCAGGTGAGCGATGTGGCCCCTGGGCCTCTTGTTAAGAATTTTTTTGAATTTTCAATACATAAAATACCTTGATCAAGGTATTTGTAATACCTTGATAAAGCTATATAGCTTTATCAAGCTATATACCTTTATCGGGGTATTGTGCTGGACCTGGTTAATACAATATCTTTGTAGTGGTCAGTGATTGGAAGCTCATGTTTAATACCAACCTTTTCTGTATCTTGATCTTGAGTAGTAGTTCAAGTTCAAGGCCACTGGCAGAAAGAGTAAAAAAATGTCTGAGTTATAAATGTTATACTTAGAACAAAAATTATTTATGACCTGAGAATATGTCGTGACCTTGAACCAAGGCCATTCCATGTTCTAGGTCACTGACAAAAAAAACTTTAATGGGTAAACAATAAAAGTACATGTTTGATACAAATTTTGCTCATATGACTTGAGGGTATGTCATAACCTTGACTGATGGAAATTCTTGCAAGTTCAAAGTCATTTGCAGAAAAAGTATTAATTTCTTGTCGGTATTAAACTTTATATGATGTATCATTGGAAGTTCATACCTGGTACAAAAAGTTGTTTTCTAATCTAAGATGTCATAACATTGATCCAAGCTCATTGTGGCAAATTAAAGGTCATGGTTAAAAAGTGTAAAACTTATGTCAGGTCTATAATTATTGATGGAAAAACGTCTTATGACATGTCTATATTTAATTAAATGATTACTTATGAATAGAGGATATGTTTGTTAGCTCTACTGGTCAGAGACCAGAAGAGCTTATGCGATAGTAATGCGTCCGGCGTCCGTCCGTCTGTCCGTCTGTCTGTCTGTCTGTCCGTCTGTCCGTCTGTCTGTAAACAATTTTTCAAAATGCTACTCCTCCTACAGTTTTGGTCTAATTTCAATATAACTTGGCACACAAGTAGACTACACTAAGATACATAATTCTGTATATCGGTTTTTGATTTCGATGAACGGTGTTGCCGTGGTTACTAAAAATAGAAATTTCTGTGAAATTCTTTCAAAATGCTACTCCTCCTACAGTTTTGGTCTGATTTCAGTATAACTTGGCACACAAGTAGACTACACTAAGATACATAATTCTGTGTATCGGTTTTTGATTTCGATGAATGGTGTTGCCGTGGTTACTAAAAATAGAAATTTCTGTGAAATTCTTTCAAAATGCTACTCCTCCTACAATTTTGGTCTGATTTCTGTATAACTTGGCACACAAGTAGACTAAAATTAGATACATAATTCTGTATATCGGTTTTTGATTTCGATGAACGGTGTTGCAGTGGTTATTAAAAATAGAAATTTCTGTGAAATTCTTTCAAAATGCTACTCCTCCTACAGTTTTGATCTGATTTCAGTATAAGTTGGCAAACAAGTAGAATACACTAAGATACATAATTCTCTGTATCGGTTTTTGATTTCGATGAACGGTGTTGCCGTGGTTATTAAAAATAGAAATTTTTGTGAAATTGTTTCAAAATGCTACTCCTCCTACAGTTTTGGTCTGATTTCAGTAGAACTTGGCACACAAGTAGACTACACTAAGATACATAATTTTGTGCATGGTTTTTGATTTCGATGAACGGTGTAGCCGTGGTTACTAAAAATAGAAATTTCTGTGAAATTCTTTCAAAATGCTACTCCTCCTACAGTTTTGGTCTGATTTCAGTATAACTTGGCAAACAAGTAGAATACACCAAGATACATAATTCTGTATATCGGTTTTTGATTTCGATGAATGGTGTTGTCGTGGTTACTAAAAATAGAAATATCTGTAAAATTGTTTCAAAATGCTACTCCTCCTACAGGTTTGGTCTGATTTCAATATAACTTGGCACACAAGTAGAATACACTAAGATACATAATTCTGTGTATCGAATTTTAATTTTGATGAACGGTGTTGCCGTGGTTACTAAAAATAGAAATGTCTGTAAAGTTGTTTCAAAATGCTACTCCTCCTACAGTTTTGGTCTGATTTCAGTATAACTTGGCACACAAGTAGACTACACTAAGAACATAAAGAGACTTTATCAACGATCATTATTCTATTTAATGCTGTTTATAAAGTTTCAAATCCCAGCTGCTTAAGTACTTTCTCTTCCTTTGCTATAAGTTCAAACCAGTAGGGCTTCAGTCTCGACAGAGACTTCTGGTTTTTTTTAAAACAAGGTCTTTTTGGCAAATTGTTATGTTGAGTATTATTTTGTTAGCTTGGTTACAGTATATCTAGTTTTATTTCTGTGAAATTTCTGGACTATGTTAAACAATGTCTATAAAATACATACACGTGTATATTCTCTATAAAATGGCACAAGTAATAATTTCGTACTTTTACTGTTTTGTAGAAATTTCTTTGAAATGGTTCGATTTGACTTTGCCCTAGATGAACATTTAAATGTGTATCTTATGGAGGTACGTAGCTTTATATAAACATTTACTGTAAAATCACATATTTTCGTGGGATCAAATTTTCAAGGTTTGAGAAAAAATATTGGTTTGTGGGGACTTGATTTCGTGGTTGGAGAAGGTTTAGTAAAATGCACATGAAATTTAAATTGTGTTGGTCATAAATTCGTACGCCTCTCCATGCCCTGAAATCAACGAAAATTAACCCTCCACGAAAATTAGTGATTTCACAGTAAATGATAGACTGTAATCTGTATTAAAGAATTAATACATTTATCGTATATTTATTCCTGTATCCAGTAAATTCATGCCAAACATAGATAAAGTTAATTCATGTCTATATCGTAGCAAGGTGTTTTCTTCACCCAGTAAAAGAAGAGAAAATAAAAATACTAGACATAATAAACCAGTATTAGCTCTCTCTATAACAATTTGTTCGCTTTATTACAGTACTGTTTATCTTTTTGTTGTCTTATTTGCAGGTGAACATGTCTCCTAACCTATCTTCAGGACACTTCAGTGAAAATGCTGAGTTGTATGAAAAGGTGGTCTTCAATTTACTAAGTGTTGTCTTAGTCACCAGACCAGTCAAAAATGACTTCTTTAAAAGGTAGGACATTCAAATTCCATTACAATTCAGATTGAGGTCAAATTTCTGGGTAACTTTCTATTCTGACTTTGGAATAGATAGACGAGTGGATATCTGACAATTATGCAGATCTCATTGTGTGTTTATTTAGATTTTGTTTTCTTTTTTCATACTTTGATATCTTCAATAATTTTCTTTTCTTAAAGGTCAAATATAATATTTATGTGAAAATTCATAATTATTCATTATTATCAGCCTCTGGAATAATATTAATAACATTCTGAGGTCTGTTTAATTTTTTGTCACCAATTTCCATCATTAAAGGTCGTTTAAACTTACCTGAGTGACAAATGGATCATTTATTGTAAATCGCTTATCTCCCTTGTTGCATGACGTCATTAGAGACAATGTGAAATAGGAAGACTAGTGCATACTATATTGACGGGTTTGGAAAATTATTGTTCTCTAGATGCTGTCATGTGCGCTTTTAACTAGCTTTAATAATAATTCAGGACAAGATATGAGTATATTTATTTATTGTTTACGAACCTGAAATTGAGGAGAATACTAGTATTCATATTAAACTGAGAGTCTAAGAGAAATGGTTTTGAGCCCAATAAACATACAAAGCTATAAATATGACCAATATTTTTACATAGATCAGTTTACAGGCACGTAGCCACAGGGGAGGGGGTGCAGAGGGGGCCTCCCTATTTTTTCACAAACATTACGCTTACTAGGATTTCGAGTTTGGGCAATTCTCCCCCCCCCCCCCCCTTTTTTTTTGTTGCTTGTCAACTTTTAAAACTTTTCTCTGGCTGCCCCCTTTCAAAAATGATGCTACATGGCTGGTTTAGCCTACAGTTTAATTGCTGGTTTAGCCTACAGTTTAATTGAATATAAAATGTCTGACAGATTTCTTGGATTTATTTCAAAATTTAAGTCGTATTTTAGTTTCTCAGTTTATAGGTTTTAAAGCCCAAATACTGTTTGAAGGGAAAGGTTTTAAAATTTTTATTTGAATTATTTTAGTTACAGTACTGTACTAGACAAGATGACAGGCACCTGAGATTTTGCCCTCTCTCTCCTATTGAAAATTTAACAATATGTACATGAATTCCTCGTCTACATACCAATACCATGAATACTTTGATATTTTCCGTTTTTGTCAAGTTACAGAGATTGTCCCTTTACAGTATGTGCTCGGTATATTTACATACATGTATTACGCGGCGCCAAGTCAAAAGAACATGTATCTTGCCGTAAACTACCTCTAGCATGCTGTCAAAGCCATAAAAAGTACTTGTAGTTTTCATAAACCGTAAAAGAACAATTTCTAAAACTTGATAGAAAACGGGAGATGATCAAATATCGATTTATTGAGTCTATTTATTTATTTATTTTTCACTCATATGAAGACGCCATCATTTGCCGGCGGAAAGCTGAAAATTTTGTCCTATGCTCGGCACTTAGGGTCATTGAGAAAGGAGGGATCTTTTTCGTGCCAGCACCTACAGCGACACGGGACCTCGGTTAATACGGTCTCAGGACCGTATCAAATATCAAAGTATTGGTACGATAGACAAGGAAATTATTATTTGAAAAGATAGACAAGGAAATGATTATCGTGTCCAAAAATATCTCGGTGGGGGTGGTGGATGTACATCAACCATTTTTCAGGTGCCTGTGCACAAGACGGAAGGTTACCGAGGCGGTTATATACCCATCCGAGAAATCTGCGATAAGAGAGATGTACAATGAATGTACGTAGAGTAGAAAATGATAGAGAAAAAACTATCTGTATGTTTTTATCGTGTATATAAATGTTATATTCTTTTAAACAAACTAAATAAATGTTAAGCATATGGTGAGCAAGGGAAGCAGACTGAATATGAAAAGGGGGGGGGGGGGTAATAGGCAAGCCAAAAAGATTCTTGATTAAAAATGTGACACCCCCCCTCCCAAAAAAATAATAAAATGGAAGGGGGTAGTCTTTTTCTTATATATAAGAAATACTAGTATAATGAGATGCAGGAAAATGACCTTACTGTGACAAAACGGGAAAGGGGTTGTTACTAACCTTTCATGAAAATTTTTTTTAAATTAAAATTTTAAAAATATTTATATGAAAAAGTCAGGGAGCACCCCCCCCCCTCACCTATAGTTCGTGCCTGTAAGGCTATTTTCCTCGGATAATATACTTGTACAGAGTTGGTGATTTCATTTCTTGTCAGGATATATAAATGTTAAGTATAATGTCCGTCTCAGATAATATTTTCTCAAGAATGCGTTTATTTACTTCCATGCAGTTGCACTTTTTTCTATTATAATATCAAAAAATAAAACTTCAGTGTTCATGCACACAAGTGATTGTTCCTCCATATTTTACTGTCCACTTCATTTGTTTTTCTGCAGTATTTTTCTCTTTGACCGGCGTCTTGTCATAGTTACCAAAAGAGCGTATAAACTAAATAAGGATGAAGAAATACATATTAAAATATTTTTTTAAATAAAAGCGCCTTATGACAAAGATTTTACGCAATGCATATCTGTAGGAAGCAATTTCCATTTGGGGGCAAAACAAAGAAATGTCATTTCGGGAGGATCGAGAGGGGCGGACAAATAAAAATTCCTTGTTACGCATTAAGATTCCAGACATACGTATAGTTATCATGGGTGCTTGGGGACGGGGAAAATTGATACTGAAACGGAACGTTCTGTTTTATTATCAGAGTGTATGAATATTTATACATGTAAAAGGCTAGGTTAAGCTTAAATCTTGGATTGTTCATTTGTAATCCTTTGTGATATGTCATAGAAAAATACTTAATTCTTAAAATGTCAAAGAATCCTTGGGGTACGAAACACCCAGGGTGGGTGGTTAGGGGGACCCCCCCCCCCCCCAAAAAAAAAAAAACAAAGCACTAGTGTGAAAGCAAGATCTTCGGATTCCCACGGATGATAAATTTATATCCGATGATGCAGTAAATTCTATTGATCTGTTCATTGTTTACCAAAGTATAATTTACATTTAAAAATCCGGTGTACATGTATCCCCTGTTCAAACAGCCATGAAATGTAAAGAAAAGAATTCTATAATTTTTCACGAGTGAAAGTCTTGGTCCCATCTATGTATGATGAATAAGGAACAATACATAAATCATTTTTTGTAAACATCTCTGCGGTAATATTAAGTGATTGAGTAAAAGCGATTAAATATCAGTTGTGTACATTCGTTAGGTTCTGCGATGATACTTGGTCAGAACTTTGTATGATTTTCATTTCCACTTTCACCCTTACCGGCTTTTCCTTGATTGGCTCAAACATACAAAGCCTAGCTATTCTTAATTGAAAGAACGTAACCCTGGTATATCAACATTTATGTTCCCTAAAATTTACCATTCTTTTAGATAATCAAGAGTAGTTATATACCGGTACTATACTTATATAACTAGATTCCGTCGAGTGTCTCGAATGACGTCACAAAAACGGGAAGTAACTCTATTAATGAACGTTATTTTTAGTGATATTTAAACAGGTAAATACAGAAAACAACGAGATTTAAAATTAAACGAATATTGTAATTCCCTCTTTTTAACTTTTATTTACAACATAAATCAGTTACAAGCATATCTATTTCCTTTGAATTTGACCTTTAAAAATCTAGTCCTGTAAAAAAAAATAATAAAAAGGTTGAAATATAAGATAAACCATCACTTATACTTAGTCTAATTCTTTTCCAGAAATATTATACAGTATATTTTTACAAAAAACATGCTAAGATGGTGTGGCATGCAAATTTAGAATTTGGGTCTTTCATATCCTTCAAAACACTTAACTTAAGGATAGGAATTCAATGAATTTTAAAGCTGTGTATTTTGTCTTTTGACGACAACAGTTCTGAGGATGAAGCCAATATGAGAGTCTCTGACAAAGACATTTCTGTGTTCCCCGAGTGGTGCCTCAGGAAATCATGTCTTCATAGCTGTAGGAATGAGGTAAGTTAGTTTTACACTAGCTGTAGGAATGAGGTAGTCCTCTCAAGTTTTTTTATTTTAATACTGTAAGTCGTTTTAATTCCACAGTGTTAAAATTTCACCATTTCTAAAAAATTTCCAATCGCAATGGTTTTAATTTCACGCTGTAGGAAAATTTCTTACAATCATTTTAACATTTTTAATAGCTAATGATAGCATTAACGATGTGTTTATTTTCGCGGAAAAATAATAAATCGCCAACAAAGCGAAATTAAAACCATTGTGATTATTTCCCAGTCTACAGTATTGAGGGCTCTATTATTGCAGCTAGTTTTATACATTCATGGCATATTCTGTGGACATTTCTTAAGCTATCGTGCCATGATTTGACATATTTGTATGGAAGCATCCTCAGGTAGCATATATTATATAAATAGTGTAAGTTTTTGAGGGTAACAGTTGACACCCCAAGAAAAACCATTCTCAACTGACGTGTCAGCGGAGGCTCAAGATTATCTTGTTAAAAGTTTGTTAAAAAAATCTGTTTGTTTTGTAGATGTGTATGTTGTGTAGCCAATGTTTAACTCTGACAATGAAGAAAACACTGAAGCTGGCTTATCTAGAGCATATTAACAAAGGAAGCTGTGGCCGTATCCTTCCACAGAAAATGGTAAGCTCTCTGAATGGGAAACATACATCTGATGGATACCAGCTATGCACAAAATGCCACATATCTTAATCCCATTCATGGGATCATGGTGGGAAAAGAAAGGAATATTTTATGTTAAAGTCACTGAGCGCGGGTCTGCTCCAGCTCAATATTTTGATTTAATGTGTAGAATGATAAATCAATGAAATATTTAAATATTGTTCAGGAGCAGGCCTGAGCTCAATAATTTTTATAGTAAAAATTGAGCAAATTTTGTCCATTTTTCCTCTCTGAAAAATAATACAAAATCCGAAGAGTTTGTGATGTCATAAAAACAAAAACTGTTAATAACCTACTTTGACAGTATACTATGTTTTGTTAATTTAAATTTCTCATACAATATATACCATTCAGCACATTTCAAGAAATTTTCAAAATATGTCTTGTTGGGTCAAAAATAAGCAATATACTGCATATATATTAAATCCTTTTATTTTTCACTGGTCTGAGAAGTATTCTACATGTATCAATGTTTTTCTGTTTCTGATTGATTTTTATCCAGTTTCCTAGAGTTTTGATATGATCTGTTTTTATTCTCTTCAGACTGAGGAGTTTGCTTTAGACTGGTCCCCCTCAACTAATGACCCAGAGTACCAGAATCTGAATAGGAAGAATAAGTTGATGTACATGTGGTTTGTTGGTAAATGTAGACAGAATGCTGCTTGGTGTTAAATCACACAATCAATCATCTGGAACGAGAGAATAAACCACAAAAACAACAAAACACCACCGGAATACTGTCTACTATGAATATATTGAAATTGATCAAGGGACAATCTCTTGTTTTTGTATAAACAAGATGATACATCTTCTTAAATTAATAAAGATCATATGTTTTCTGAAGGGTTATTCGCAAATACTAGTATATTGTAATACACTATAGATTTCTTATTTATTTTTGTGAGTAATTACCGGTATCATCGGGAAATGGCTTTTAAATGTCAAATCGCGAAAAGAATAATTTGTGAATAGATGGTTGGTCAAGAGAAATAGCATGGATTTCAGCAGCATAAAAATAAAAGCGAGTAATTCTATTTCAAGAGTAATGGTTCTCACAAAATTATGCGATAATTAATTCCTCGCGCATAATTAGGAATCTACAGTAATAGAAATGTAAGATTTTATGTGTTTTATTATAATTTACATGTAGATAATTTTTTTGTTTTCGTCTCTTTTTTGAAATGGTTCTTAGCAAATCAGTTTTCTTTCAAAATAAGCATTTGTGAATATAGTAAATGGAAGTGGAAAAGGCCTTAGTAGCATTTGATGTGTAAAATTATGAATATTTTTAAATGGACGATAAAGAGTTTATTTTAAAGAATTGCAAAGTTATTATTTGGCCAGACAAAATTATTTGTCCTTGGTTATGGTTTAACCATTGATTAACTAGTGGTTCTCATGCTATATGCTGTGATATATACTCATTTTTATAAAAGTGAGATTATGTTATTTGATAGCTTTTGCTGTATTTTGCCAAAGTACTACATTATATTGTGCTGTATTTTGCTACAGCACAACATTACATTGAATGTGCTGTATTTTGCTAAAGCACTAAAATATATTATGCTGTGTTTTGCTAAGCACTTAATTATATTGTGCTGCAAGCACTATAATATATTGTGCTGTATTTAGAATATTGTACGAGATTTTTTTAATGCACTGTATGACTATGTTCTTCATTAATGAGATTTATTGTACCATATACTTATCCATGATCAGTACCAACATATTCCACAACATTTACTTGTTATAGAATATTCAATATTTTTAACACCCACTGACATATAACTCAGAATATACATCCACATACCTGTGCAGTGTTATCTGTGTGAATGAAACATGATAGTATGTAGCATGTTTATAAAAAGGCATTGTTATACCCTTATAAATAGCTTTCTATATATTTATTACTAATAAAAAGTCCAACAAAAGAAATGTTTATTACACCAGTCTAACAATTTCACTGTTGACCGGGCTGCCGGTCCAACATAAGAATTGTTAGACCGCAACGTCACTGCTACATCACAAGTAATTAATCATCTTCAATATCGGCAACACGGAAATAGCCAAAGTTAAGAACTGCAAGAGTTGTTGCTACTAGCAAGGAAGAAGGGAAGATTATGTTTTGTGATAAATAATTTTCGTTATATAATAAAAATATGATTTTGTTCTTTCTCAGCTAATGTTTTATATTTACTGATGAAGCCATAATTTTCCATAATTATAAAGTAATTAATAATATAGTGTGTATTGATTAAATCTTGAAGGGTATAACAAAACAGTTATAGACTGGGATTCGGGCAATATATGATTTGTTGAACCTGAAGTTGAAAATGTTGCCCTTTGCCTGCGGACTGGGGCAACATTTTCACCTTCAGGTCCAACAAATCATATGTTGCCCTCATACCCTATCAATAACTGTATATTGCCTAAGCACTACATGTCATAAAATTATGTCATTTTGAATTGCAACACACGTATAGTGAAACCTTGCTTAATCTGACAGGCACTGGGAGACAAATTCTGTGTCGGAATAGACAGGGTGTCGGATTGCACAAGGTAAAGTGAGAATGAAATTTAATGTCAGAATTCTCAGTGTGGCACAGGCAGATCTATTATTTTCAATACATATAATTCTTTAGTTGCATTTATTAAATTTTTTATCATTGCATGGTTCCTTCAAGACCAAAACCTATAGTACATCAAAATCTACTGATCAAACTCGTATTTTCCAAAGGGAAAAATGACCTTACAATATATTAAACCTTTTTTTTATTTTAATTTACATTGTAAAACTACTTTCTCATTCCATTTTGATAATATATACATAACATATATTTGGGGCTGCTTTCCATGCTGATTTTTAACTGTGTGTTCTCATTTATTTTTTTTTTTTACATTGTTTTGAACTAATAGGTAGAATGCCTGGAATGGACTTTAAATTTTGATATGCTTGTTTTTGTAAATACATGTACATGTATATATGTTAAATATGACACGTGAACAGTTGATCTATTTAAACATATCATAATTTAGCTTGTCTGATGCAAGATAAGCTATTAAGAAACAAAAGTATACCATCCTTAATTTTCATTCAAAATGATTTTATAAGGCTCAGTTTCCAATTCAGAGATGTCAGCTTAATTAATGTGGTTACCGGTATATATATATTGCCAATATATTGGTACATTAGAGTAATTTGAATTGTGCAATTTTATACAGTGCAATATTCAAAAATGAATATAAAATGTTTTCTGCAGAAAGGCTTTTTTTCTTTTATTTTTGGCATCAAACCAGTGATCTTACTATCCAGGACAAACTGAGTTTTAAAAAAATCTTACCTCAGATCGAGGGAAACAATACCGAGTATTTAAAATATATACCGGTATTATATGATCTTAATTAGATTTTAGGCAGTACATTAACCCCTCAACTTGACATGTTAAGTTAAATAAAAAAGAAATTAACAGTTTTTAAGTGCAATATAGTGCTTTGAAAGTTGCAGCTTTTAATTTAATTTTTTTTGAAATCTGTAAATTCCTTCCAAAATGAAATTGTATCAATGTTTACTTTGAGGCAAATATTTTTTAAAGCCTATAAATCTGACCTTAGGCTACAAATGGGTCATAATACAATCATTTGTCAATCTGACCTACAAATGGGCCATAATGCAGTCATGAGTCATTCTGACCTTCAAATACCAGTAGGTTACAATGCAGTCAAGTAAATCTGATCTACAACAGGCCACAATGCAGTCATGTTAATCTGATCTACTAATGGGCCACAATGCAGTTTGAGTTGATAGGACATGTAAATGGGCAACATTACTGTCATGACTTAATCTGGCTTACCAATGGGCCACAATGAAGTCATTTTAAAAAAAAAATTACCTACAAGTGGGCCACAATGCAGTCATCAGTCAAACTGACATACCAATGGGCCACAATGCAGTCGTAGTTAATTCTGACCTACGAATGAAACCATTAGTCAATCTGACTTACCAATGGGCCACAATGCAGTCAGGTAATTCTGACCTACAATGAAACCATTAGTCAATCTGACCTACCAATGAGCAATAATGCAGTCAGGTAATTCTGACCTACAATGAAACCATTAGTTAATCTGACCTACCAATGGGCCACAATGCAGTCAGAGGTAATTCTGACCTACCAATGAAACCATTAGTCAATCTGACTTACCAATGGGCCACAATGCAGTCAGGTAATTCTGACCTACCAATGAAACCAATAGTCAATCTGACCTACCAATGGGCCACAATGCAGTATTATACTACCACTGAATGACCTACCAATGGGTCACAATGCTGTCATACATCAAAATGACCTACCAATGGACTACAATGCAGTCATACATCAAAATAACCTATCAATGGACTACAAAGCAGTCATACATCAAAATGACCTACCGATGGACTACAATGCAGTCATACATCAAAATGACCTACCGATGGGTCACAATGCAGTCATGCATCAAAATGACCTATCAATGGGCCACAATGCGGTCATGCATCAAAATGACCTATCAATGGACTACAATACAGTCATCCATTAAAATGACCCATCAATGAACCACAATGCAGTCATGCATCAAAATGACCTATCAATGGACCACAATGCAGTCATACATCAAAATGACCTACCAATGCACCACAATGCAGTCATACATCAAAATGACCTACCAATGCACCACAATGCAGTCATACATCAAAATGACCTACCAATGCACCACAATGCAGTCATAAGTCAAAATGACCTACCAATGGACTACAATGCAGTCAAACATCAAAATGACCTACCAATGGACTACAATGCAGTCATAAATCAGAATGACCTACCAATGAACTACAATGCACAATGCAGTCATACATCAGAATGACCTACCAATGGACTACAATGCAGTCATACAACAAAATGACCTACCAATGGACTACAATGCAGTCATAAGTCAAAATGACCTATCAATGGACTACAATGCAGTCATACATCAAAATGACCTACCAATGGACTACAATGCAGTCATACATCAAAATGACCTACCAATGGACTACAATGCAGTCATAAATCAAAATGACCTACCAATGGGCCACAATAGGGTAGAAAAAGAAACAAAAAACATTTTTCATGTTCTCTTTTAATTTCCTTCTAAAATGTTACATTGACATCTTGACATATATATGTTTTCAAATAGCTCTTATAAACAGTTTGTAAAACAGAGAATCAATTTGATTTATTGCTAATACATTATTTTAAAACAAGGGACCTTTAAATTTCAAATAATTCTGGGTAGATAGAATGTTCCATCGTTAAAATGATAAATGTCCTATGGACCCGGTTTAACGATAACTGTGGTGAGGGCTTGTACCGAGACACAGTTAGATTATTCTAACTAAATTCTGGGAAGCAAGTGAGAGAATTCAACACCATTTGAAATAATTCTGTAAATCAAAAGTAAATTACCGAGGCTCAGGGATAAAAAACACAACTTCTTGGATAAAAATCATATCCAATTACTTATTTCCTATCTAGCTTGTAACACGAGCTTTGATTCGTTACAAAGTCGGGTGTAAATATCCGTGCACCCGACTTGAGCCGGGTGTAAATAAAACGTGACGTCACAATGCATACATTCTCTATGATAAATACCAAATAACGTGACGTTACGATGCATTGTAGTACGTAGTTATCTAATCGATAGATTGAGACACACTTTGATGTTTACAAAGCATTTTTATGGGTACGAAGGAAATAAATTCGTTATCCAGGTTCAATCAAGGGTGTACGGGGATTCCATACACCCTGAGGCCGAAGGCCGAAGGGTGTATGGAATACAACCCACGGTAAATCCCCGTACACCCTTGATTGAACCTGGATAACTAATAAAATCATGGGAGATTATTATTTATCAGTGGCAGTCATTTCAACAAAACAATTGCTTATTATTTCATAATTTCTACCATATACATGTATGTACTAAAAGGCATACTTAAAAAATAACAACATATATCATATAAAAACTAATAAATGTGGTAATTAATGTACATATCATATACAACTAGTACAGAAAATGGATTTATTTTCCTTTCAGATTTAATGCCTTATCATAAAAAAAACCTGTAAAGTAGACACTAACAATGCAAATTTCAAATATATTGAACAATGCAAATTGTAAATATATATTGAAAAAAAACATACACATGTATAAGATGAACACATTTTGTCCTTTGTAAAATTTCAGAGCTATATCTCTAAATAATAGTGAACATAAACTGTAGATAATATACAATCCGAAGCTAAGACATGTCTACATGTTACAACTGAAAAGTGAATTAGATTGTAAAATAATTAATAATAATGAACAGAAAAAGGTGAACAAAGCTAAGATAATATTATGGAAATAATAACAAAACAATTCATATTTCTTTTTTTCATCTTCTGAATGTACTACTACAGAAGACAGAAATAGTTCTAACTTTGAACTGCAACATCAAATCTACAGATCATTAAATCTTCATGTACATCATGTATATGAAATATATCAGAGACTGAAATTATGTATTATAGGGTTTGAGTAAATTTGATCACTTGTAATAGTGTTTACCCTATTCTTTTTCTTTTCCAATCTAACAATGTTCAAATATGAGGGCAGTTTTGTTCAAGAGTGGATTTCTTTGATCAAATTTTCTCCATTTCCACTGACTTATCAATCAGAGAACAATTTACATCTTTTAACTTCATGACATAAAAAATCCTAACATCAAAGTTTTGTGTCAATAGTGAGGTAGACAGCATTCCTTTGCCATTCCTTTCACAGGCAGTATGAGAGTTATATCTTACTGAACCCCACAGGAAGGGGACCCATAACCTAAGTCCTTGTATACACTCTATAAAGCACAACCTCAGGACACACCACATAAAATTTCTTTTTCTTTTTGATTATAAATCTGGTGCATTTCCTCCAAGTCCTTGTCAGCAGGTATTACCTGTAATGAAGGTGTAAAAATTAACAGTAAAGGTTACATTTAGCCTTCTAATATTAATAGGTCTCTAAACTTCAATTTGACCAAATCTTCTCAAACTTTTCATAAAATCTTGAATTGCAAAAATAAAAAGAATAATTTTTTCACTTGATTTTAAAGTTAAAAGTCTGGAAATTACAAACAATCAGACTGTGATATGTGTTTAAAATTACAGTGAAAACTGTCTAATCTGACACCTGAATTATCCAACACACTTTGAATATTACGACAGTAAATTTCTTTCCCATTTGACTATTTTCCATGTTTTTAACACTCTGCAATCCGACACCCTGTCTATTGTGACACAAAGTCTGTGTCCTAGTGCGCGTCTGATTAGACAGGTTTCACTGTATTTGACTTGCGTACCAAAACTCTGGCAGGGAGGGGAAATTTAGTTCCTTTGACCAACCACTCTTCGTGTAATTCATGCAATGTCTTCAGATAATCCTAAGCACATGTAAGAAAGTCAATTTATCAGTGTCAAACTCAACATCAGTTTTATGTGTACAAGTAAATTTACCAGTGTGGTATTCAACTTTAGCTTTATGTGTACAAATATGTTGTGCATTTACCAGTGTGATATTAGTTTCTTCTTTCCTGTTTCTCTCCTGGATTCTTCTAAACACTGTCTCTGGCTTAGCTTGTAAATAAACTGAAAAACATATAGCAAATGTTACACTATCTACATTCCTTGATGTTTAACTGTGTATCATGAAAAAAATTTCTTAAATCTTCAACTTTTTAAAGTTGCTCTTTCATGATTAGTATAAGGAATGTCTTACCTATCAGGTCGACTTTACATTGGTTATTTTTAATGATCCAATTAAACCACTCTGTTAACACAGTATAATCAAGGCCTGGCATCATACCACTGTAAATATAAAACCAAAGTTCAAAGTTCAATGACAGCATACTACTCTAAATAAATCAAAGGGCAAAGTTGACATCTGTTAATATAAAACCACAACGCGTTAGGTTCTAGGTTATCATGGCATCATATTTCACTGTAAATATAAAACCATCGTTCGTTTAAGAAAACTTAGTAGACACAATACCCTGTTCATAAAACATCATACTACTGTTAAATTTGAGAGTGGTGCCGAATCAGTTTAAGGTTTTGCTTGTTTCGGTATGATAAACAATGTTCAAAAATCACATAATACCATTGAAAATTGCAATAAAAAGCTAAAACCTAAGTTCAATGGCAACATACCACTGTTTAAAACAAAAGTTCATAACAGCAGAGGGAAAAAATCAATCGCATCACATCATTGAAAATTAAAAGCTCAGTGGCAAAAGGCATCATATTTATAAAAAGTAGAGGTAATGGCAACTGTTACAATATACTGAATTTTACCCTCCAACCCTAACAGTTTTTATTACATTTTCATTTTGGGGGGCTATTTTCAAAGTCGATACAAATATACTGTAAATTAAAAGGTACAGGATACCTTTACTTTATAAATCTTTATTAAAAAACTTGCTTTGTAAACAAATAGTACATTTTTATTATATGTATACTAGTATGTCTTGCATTCATTGAATTTTGAAAATAAAATTTTTTCTTCAAATATTTAAAAACTTCTTTAATCATAACCCATAGCACAAGGTATATTGTATGGTAATGATTATCATGGGTAAATCTTTTATCACTCTTACCTATTATAAAGATTCTCCACAAAGCAATACTTTGCACTGTATATAGAACGTTCCATCAATTTTACTGGCTTGTCCTATTTAAATAAACAATTTTTTTTATTGAAAATCAGAGTATATAAATATATTAATATATCAATTAAGTAAGATTTTTGATCAAGCTAACCGTTTCTTTCTGGTGTTGCTCAAGCATGGTCAGCTGTACATAGGTTTGTAATGTTAATGCCCAACGACTCGGGTCTTCATACATTTTAGCCTGCACAAATTAAAACACATACACTTTTAATAGCTGTTCATATTGCATCTAGCTGTTATTTAGACTTTAAAAATATATTATTATTGAAACAGACATGAAGCACAGTGTGTGTGACTTTTTGTGTATAAATTCTTTTCAAAATTTACTATTAAACATCAATAAAAAAACAGCTTTAATGTTAATTAAGTTTTGAATAGTTAAGGAAAGAGAAAATAATTGTTTTCACTATATCACACACCAGAGCATTATATCCATTGACATCTCTCCACTTCTTCACGGGCTCTTCACAAATCTACCAATGACATAAAACAGGGGAACATAATCACTGAACAAAGCTCTGAACCACGAAAATACAAATCTGAATGAATAAAGTACATGCAAAAATAGAAACCTTTAACTGACACTTTTCAATGAAGAGCTCTACTTCACCAAGCTAATGGAGGGGGCAATTATTTTTTTGGACGGGCCAATGTTATTTCTTTCCCTTTTTTTTTTTTAGAGAGAATACTTTGCACATCTTCTTATATAACAGCATATTCAGACATTTGAAAGAGAAAAATGAAAACATAATGAAATATTTATTAGGGTCTCCATATCATTATGCTATATAAATGAATAAACTTACCTCAACACTTTTGTTTTTCTTGAAATGTTCTAGAAATGTAGTCTTTCCACTGGCTATGTTTCCCTCCACAATGACCTGTAAATATTGATGTATAAATTAAAGTTCAATGAATTTTAATTCATTTGAATTAATTGATAATTTTATGCCCTGGTTCACAAGCATTTTTTCTGTATATTTTTTAACCTTTAGACTTATATAGTATAGTAATAACACTATCAAAGCTAGTCTTCCAACTACATGTAAATTGTTTTCCGTCTGCTATTCAAATAAGTAAAAAAAAAATTAACTTTATTGTTTTTCAAAATTTTTCTTTCAGATTTACAAGGTTTATAGAGTGACTTCTAAGAATTCTAATTTTGTTAAAATATTTTGATGCATGCATTTATTGCAAAGATATGACAAATCCAAAATTTGTCCTACTGTTGGGGGTTTGAATCCCATGGGAGGGTGTAATTTTTTTTTCTTGGTTTCTCTCTTTTTCTGTTTCAAATGACTTTTCTCTTTTATATATATAACATGTAAAAGTTTTGCTGATTTTTAACAGCTTTTTTAACAGAGATTCTCTAGAAAACATTTAATAATCAAGATCTATAGGTCACCTGAGTTTCATGTAACAACTTTCCAACAATTGAATTTGGTTTGTGTTTTAAACCTCAGAGGATCCATGAAATTCACAATTTTGCAAAGAGGCACTTCTTATCATTTATACAAACTTAGCAATGCTACACTACCTGAGGATGATTCCATATAAATATCACTATCATAGCTTTGAAGTACTTGAAAAGAAGAAAAATGTTTCCCTATATATCCCTATGTAAAACTTGGGCACCCCATCCCAGACCATAGCCACAGGGGTCATATTTCACAAATTTTATGATCATAAATGTTATTTCACAAATATTTCCTGGTTGATTAATACTAATGAGTAAATTTCAAAGCATTTTCCTATATATTACTATGTAAAACTTGGGTCCCCCATTTTGGCCCCATACCCTTGACCCCGGGGGTCATGAAATTAACCATTTTGCAATGCAACTTTCCTCATCATAAATATATATATATACTTAGATCATTGGCATAATACCCAGGAGCAAAGGAAAAGATTTTCAAAGAATTTATATATATTCCTAGCCTCCCTCTCCTTACACCAAATAGCCCCCCCTGACATAGGGGCCATGAAATTAACATATTTGGAAGAGGCACTACTTGCTCATTATAACTATGTACATTAGTTTATTTAATACTGGGATGGTTCAGAAGAATTTTTTTTAAAAAATATGCATTATTCACTGAAAATTATATAGCCCCGCCATAGCACTGGGAACACCCTGACCCTGGGGCATGAAATTCACAAATTTGGAAGACACTTGCTCATCATAATATGTACATAGTTAGTTTATTTAATATCCAGGAGCAGAGAAGAAGATTTTTAAAGATTTTTGCATATATTCACTATATAATCAATAGAGCCAGCCCTAACACCAGGACCCCTGACCCTGGGGCCATGAAATTCACAAATTTGAAAGAGGCACTCTTGATCATAACTATTTACATAGTTAGTTTATTTAATACCCCAGAGCAGAGAAGAAGATTTTCAGAATTTTTTTATTATTCACTATATAATCAACTAGAGCCCCGCCCTAACACCAGAACCCTTGACCCTGGGGCCATGAAATTCACAAATTTGAATCTAGGCACTCTTGAGGATCATAACTAAGTACTTAGTTAGTTTATTTACTGGCCCAGTGGTTCTGGAGAAGAAGATTTTTTAGAGATGCAAATCAATTTATTTTCACTATATAATCAATTGGGAGCCCCGCCATAACACCAGCCCCTGACCCTGGGGCCAAGAAATTCACAATTTTGGAACAAACTTCTTTCTGTACATAACTATGTACTTAGTTAGTTTATTTAATACCCAGTGAGCTGAGAAGAAGATTTTTAAAGAAGTAATGCATTATTCACTATATAACCTATTTAGCCCCACCCTAGCACTAGAACCCCTGACCCTGGGTCATGAATTTCACAATTTTGGTACACTACTCAATGCTTATTACATTCATGTCAACAGTTAGCCTGCTTGATGTCCAGGAGAAAGAAGAAGATTTTTAAAAATTGCCACTAATTTTTAACAAATTTTGGCCCCACCCCTCAGGAAAAGGGCGTGGGGACCTTGAAATTCAACAATTTTTGTTCCCCTTCACCCATAGATGCTGTGTGCCAAATTTGGTTGAAATTGGTTTAGTGGTTTCAGAGAAGAAGATGAAAATGTTCAAATGTTAACACACATGACACACGACACAACGACAGACGACAGACAATAGGTTTTGACTCAGGTGACCTAAAAAAATTTAATATAAATCATGATCTATGTTGATAGACTGTGGCAATTGTGAACTTAAATAATGAAATACATTCATTTCTGTACGTATAATGTATTTAATGGGATATGATACAACATTTGTTCTGGAGAAAAGTTGGAGGCTCGACCACTTGTTGCCCTAGCAATGAGAAACACATCTAGCTATATATATTATTATAACAGTAACTTGATCTGAAGGGTATCTGTATCCTGGTTGCAGCATGCAGCGGTAATTACATAATTACAGATCTAACGAGACGCGAAGTGTCGTATGACTACATTATACTTACTGTAAAACTTTCTTGTGCAACGATTACTTACGGCTCTTCAAGACAAGTTACTGTTATGATGATGAATTTATTATATACCCCCTAATAACTAGAAAAATATTACAAGAGAAAATTTTTTTAAAAAATTGTATAACATTCATCGATAAAACAAAGCAAAATAACAACACATGAACAAGGGACTTTTTAACGCGCAAGAAAAATAACGTCATGTTTTTGTGTACTACGTCATCAGTTTCAGAGAGTGGTGATATGGATTCAGAAAACCACCGTGTGGTGATCCGGAAAATCGGATCATGACGTCACGTGATTCCGTTAATTCTACAGTAAAATTGAGTGATACACATTAGGTATATAATAAATGCTATTATTATATGCTATTGGTAAAAAAAATTATTTCAGAAAAAAGTATCTGTGCCCTGGTTGCAGCATGCAGTGCGTAAGGCCATTCCAAGTTTTTTCTCTGTTTAGCGTCCACCCATCTTTCAAAAACCTAGCTACCTATTCGCAAAAAACACACAAGTCAAAAAAATAAAACACATATTTTATAGTAATAAGAATGACGTAATTCAAAAGATATGATTTCATTTATTTCTTTTTCATAAAGAAAATTATTTTCTTCAGCAAAATCAAGGTATTAAATACTGAAACTATTCCAATAATGAAATATTATACAAATATTTAGAGACATTGCTGGAAATCACAAATTTTGACCTGAATAATTAATTTTCAGACTCCTGATTCTGTTTGTTTTTTCTGTCATGCGGTGTCAAAAACCAAGACGCACGCGGATGCTAAACATAGAAAAAACTTGGAATGGCCTTATTACATAATTACAGTTGTGGGGAAAGAGAAGCTGACATGTATTGTCAGACTACATTAAACTTACTGTAAAACTTTCTTTGTGCTTCCCATTACTTCCAACAACTACAAGACAAAATATAGACTGTTCTTTGATCATATGAACAGAACAGAACAGAACATTTTATTACTAATTTAGAGCCCATAACAGACAAGTATTAGATTGTTATAATAATAAGGAAAAGATAAGCCAATGAATAGCAAAACAATTATACAATTAGTAATTGACATAAATCATTTTAACAATAATCCTGTCTAAAAGGAATACATCAAATATGCTATGAGTTAAGGCAGAGTTTAAATGGTACGTATATATACATACTTTACAAAAAGTTACATGTTAGCTTAAGTCCACCTCACAATCTAGTATAGGCATTCCTAGGCAAATGTTATATTGTTCTAAACATGTCTTTTTTGTAACTGAGCTAGTCAATTAAATGATTTTTTTAAGTCTGAAAAATGCATGCTCATGAATTTTAAAAGCCTAAATTAAGATGATGATTAATAGCTAAACATGCTAAACAAAACAACTTGTACCTAGATATAAAATATATGCAGAGCACAAAAATTAAATGCAATCAGTTAATGCTGCGACCAACTTTTTGGAAAGATAAAGCCTAAAAACTTCTTTCCATGACTGGCATGAGCATTGCATAAGTTAGCTTTAAAATTAGGCCTATATAATAACTGGTATTGCGTGTATCATGACGTGTGTACATAAAACATGCACATCGACCAGTGCCCGTGCTCCTTACTTACCATGATGACCATTACTCACAGATGTGTGCATTTTATTGTTTCTGAGATTCACAAAGACACTGCGACTAAACAATCTCAGACACCACAAAGGCATGGCTTGTTGTTTGTGTTTCTTGCTGACGATTCACCGCGAAATCTACGTCATTGGATAAAAATACCAACCAACCAAAACGAGGATACCGAGCTGACTTGCCGTTCGTATATCTTCGGAGGTTTTCTACTACTTTCGGTTTTAAATGTCACAAACGAGGATGATATTTCGTCTGATCTCTCAGCTACCTTTGCAGCAGGTGGGACAGTCAGTAAGGATGATGAGTTCTTCTTCTTCGACAAAGCAACTGGCAGGAAAAGTAGCCATAATTACGGCCTCCACAGATGGGTAAATATAAAACAGCAAAAAATTTAATCATAGGCCTACTATTCCTCATTTAAACACAGATTTCAAAGAAGCTGAAATTTATATTTTATCATAGACTCACACTTACCATTTCATACATTTTTGACCTTGACCTAGCTTCCCTGTGACCATTTACTCATTTTACCTTTATTTAGAAATCCGCTTTTAGCAATTTTCATTTTCTTGATGCTCCCTATGTCCCAAATGAGCAAGTAATTCAAGTTATTCATTATTCAATCTACATTGAGGGTAATTTCTGCATATTAGGCTGCTGAATCTCTTTCAGAATTTAATTGGACACTCCATAGCTGAGAGACTTGCATGAGAAGAAGAGCTATACAGTACATGGTATAATTTTGTATGTTTGCTGAATATATTTCAGAATTGGGTACTCCATAGCAGAGAGACTTGGACAAGATGGAGCTAAAGTGATGATCAGCAGCAGAAAACAGAAGAACGTAGACAGCAGCCTTCAGAAACTGAAATCCCTCGGGATCGAGGCCTCAGGATTGGTGTGTCATGTAGCAAAGCGAGAGGACAGAGCAAAAATGATACAGAAGGTGAGGTGCCCTGTCTGTAGGGGTATTCTCTATCTGATCACCTTAAGGTCCTGTAGAATTAATCTTAAAGATCTCATGCTGCTCCCTTTTAATAAGTGGGATAGAAGCTCACTGTGAAAAAAAAAAGACAAAGAAGTAAGAAAGGCATTTTAAAATAAGTACTGAAGAAGTACTTTTTTCTGTGGGTATTTACACTATGTACATGATCACAACTTTTCCAGGAAATTTTTTGCCAGCATACCTGAAGTATATAAGGCAAATAGAGGAACCTAAGAAATCCATGTAATTTTCTAACCCACTGTGATGAAACAGAAATCCTGATTCTGCAGAATTTTTACCCCATGGAAAGAAGTACTTTTACAGTATTTTATCAATTCATATGAAGTATTTGAATAAAATTATTTCAGACATTGGATGATTTTGGAGGTATTGACATATTTGTTTCCAATGCTGCTGCAAATCCACATTTTGGTCCACTACTGTCAGTAAGTAGATAAATGTTTAACAAGTTTAAAGTCAATCTGATTGAAGCCCGATTTTTGATTTGCTCAAAATTCTTATAGCTGCAATAGAATTTCAGAGTAAAAAAAATATGATGAATCAATTTTGACTAGATTAATTGATTTACAGCGAATAGAGATTTGAAGGAAAGCGATGAAAATAAAATGTGATTCAGTATAATAGCTTTCCCAACTGATGTAGGAAGAATCAAAATTCTGTTTAAATAAATGCTTTCTTATTTCCTGTCATAATTTTTCAGTGCTCTGAAGAAGCCTGGGATAAGGTAAATATTAATGAGCAACCTTATTATTTGTAAGGAAAAAAGAACCATCATTAATACAAAATACATGACATCATTAAAAATATTTATTCCATGGTGAGAACACCATCATTAAACACACAGCTAAATTGATGTATTTTTTCTGTCACCTAGCTTTCTTCAATTCTTATTTCAGATTTTTGAAACTAATGTAAAGGCTACGTTTCTGTTATGTAAGGAAATAATACCTCATATGGAAAAGCGTGGGTAAGCATAGTTAACTTTATACAGTAGTTTTAAGAGTGAAGGAACCTTTAAGTTATTTAATGAGAGAATTTGAAATTTTATTCATATTAGATGTAAATTATTGTTGTGAATTGCAGAGGGGGATCCATTGTGATTGTTAGTTCTATAGGAGGATATCAACCATCACCCGTAAGTTGTGTGTTTTAAATTCCAGTTGTTGTGTTTAGAAATCTCAAATACAAGTAAAAATACTAAGCATGCATCAGCACACTAAAGTAACTGATTGTCCTCTGATGTTATCAGGGGATGAAATGGTTTCATAGTCTCAAAACACACCTGTGTACATTCTAGATATTATTTTAGACTTATTTTAAGAGGCTTTCCTTAAGGTTATTGGTGCTTATTCAGTCAGCAAGACAGCCTTACTTGGACTGACAAAGGCATTGGTTCATGAGTGTTCAACGAGGAATATTAGGGTCAATGGAATCGCCCCTGGTGTTATCAAAACCAGATTCAGTGAACAGGTAAATACTGCTCTTTTTCCCGTCAATACACGTGGTTACTTTATCAATTGGTATACTTTATATACTGGTATCTCAGTTGTACTTCATCTCTATTCATTTGCTTTCCTGAGACATAGCATAGAAAAGTATAACAGCTAAAGATTATGACCCCGGTACTGGGCTGCATGAGAATTTTGAATTATTTGGAATCGATCAGAAGAAGAAGAATTTTACGAGCTGTTAAAATTACAATCAGGGTTGTCCCTTAGAATTAAAATAGCAGAAATCAAAAAGATGAAGGTTGTCTGGAGTCCCCCCTAATGAGAGTTGAAGGGGAGAACCATAATAACCAGGGGATTATGACATCACAGGCAGGGAACTCTCTATCCCACGGGTCTTGGGGACAACCTTGATTATACACTTCAAACTTTTGCGGCAGATAAACAGTCCTAGACATCAAACTTAAAATTTGTTAAAGGATTTGGTAAAAGGATAAAAAAAAGACAAATTGCACCCTAAAAAGCAAAATGAAAAAGTCTGTTTTGCATGTTTCTAGTTCAGGTTACCCTCTCATCATGTCCTTTAGACACTGTAGGATTAATCTCTAGTCAACAAAGCATACAGTGTGTTTGATTCAGAGTAATTAATTTGCATTTTGTAATTAGAAATGATGCTAAGTAAATGGATTATTTTAACAGTTGTGGAAGGATGAGGAAAGCCCTGTCAGTCAAATGGCCAAAAATATGACACCAATGAAAAGGTAAGACTTATCTTTCCAAGTTCTTTTATCTCATGTAAGGGACAAGACACAGCGTCATTGCTGGTTTGTGTACAATTTTGTAATGGATTGAACTTAGGAAAATTATGAATATTCAGTGAAAGCTAGGGTGAGTGTCAAAGAAGTGTGAATAAACAAAATTTTAATTTCATTACTAACGGTAATCTATAATTCCTGGTGAAAAGAGTAGCTGAAAGTTTACTTGATTTAGGTATAATCATGTTTTATTCTGTTATTAGTCATGAAACTTCATATATCCTTCATTAAAATTAGATTTGGAGAGCCAAAAGAGTGTGCTGGGACGGTGTCTTTTCTGGTATCAGATGATGCTTCCTACATTACCGGAGAAACCATTCTAGTAACGGGGGGTGTGGATGCTAGGCTCTAGTGGGTGTATCTACCACATCATGTGACCAATCAGAGAGAGAGGCTATGATTTTGGGTGTGGATGCTGGACTGTAGTGGGCGTGTCTACCACATCATGTGACCAATCAGAGAGAGAGAGAGGCTATGTGTATGCCTTTATAAGACATTTTATGCTATAATCTGTGATATCAATGCATTATTTGTAATCATCTCATACTGAGTGGATGTATTATTATACAAATATGGACTCAATGTAGGTCAATATGTATTTATAATGACCCAGGATGACAGATATTGACCTCAGATACATGGTGTATATCGACCGAGGGCGCTAGCCCGAGGTCGATATACTCCATGTATCTGAGGTCAATATCTGTCAGCCTGGGTCATTATAAATGCATATTGACCGTGCATTGAGTCCATATTTATTATATTATATAAATAATATTTTCCCAAATTTATTGATACAATGTATATCTTCCTAATGTTTACAGAGATAGTATTAACCATAAATGAGTTGAATGTAAATGTTTCAGAATTTATTGAATCTTACTCAGAGGAACTTGTTTCGGGAATAAATATTAACCCGCCATAGCATGATAATAACGCAAAATAGGCCTATCTATCTCCGAATAACACAGAGTACCCCCTCCCCCAGATTGTGAATCGAACTCGTTTACACTTGCAGAGGAAATTATATGCACTGACAAAATATAAATACGTATTTCTTCTACGATAAGATACAATACATGGCACGCTAGTCTTTATTTTCTTTAGTCTCCGTAATCGCGGAAACAGCGTCAAAACTCTGCTCGCCGAGTGGAAAAGTCGATATCAACCATGAAATGGTGTGTGCTAAGTATTCCCGAAAAATGTTCACAGATATCCTTGTAATTGTTTTGTATTCTCAGTCTCAGAGTTCTTCACTATATATTTTAAATTTTCCTCACCTACAACTTGCAAACTTGCGAACTTCCATGTTTGTCTAAAGCGAAAGTGAAAACGAGGCAGCTCGTGCGAGTCATTATTCGCTTTCAGCGGTCGTTATTAAAAAATAATTACTTCATATTGACCAATCAGATTACTGGATTTCACAAAGTTATATAATATGTGCATCTAATAAACATAGGATGAAAAATGCTATATATCTGTTGTATTTTTCTATAATTGTCACTTGAGGGAACCTTTATTCCACAGGGATGTGAGATAAAAGCTTACTTACGGGACATTATCGATAGCAGAGTTTGAGTGGGAAAACTTGACTTAAAACTTTCTAGACTTATTTTTTCATTTCACTTACAAAGCATATATCAATATAAATCATATTAATACAAATATTAATACACTGTGTTTGTAAAGGCAGGGACATGAGATACAACATGTCCTAGTGAAAGGTTTTTAGTATGCCTCACCTAGAGACAAGTCTTAATAGTAATAGATATTTAGTATGTCACACCTAGAGACAAGGATTAATAGTGATTTAGTACGCCTCACCTAGAGACAAGCATTTAATAATAGTGAAAGAGATTCAGTATGCCTCACCTATAGTGACAAGCATAAATAATGAAAGAGATTTAGTATGCCTCACCTAGAGACAAGTGTTAATGTGCTTTTTATATTTTTAAGGTATGTATTTTAAATTGTACACATTATTCTCATTCTTTATTTTTATTCATTCAGTCATTCACTCATTCATTCAGCACTGCGCAATGCGATTTACTAACACTCTATGTTGTCTTGTTCAGTGTCTGTTTATAAACCTAAACACCCCTATTTAGTTAATGTTGTATTCCAGGTAGACTACCAGGTAATGTTGTGAATGGGTTATTCCATTATGTAGTGGGACATTGATTTCTATTGGTCAGTGTGGTTGATTGGTTCTAAGGTAGAATTGGCGGGAATTACTAGAATGATTTCCTTTATTATGAGAACTGGTTTCTGAAGGGTGTACCTGTGTATAGTGAAATTACCTATGTTTAAGTGTTGGAGACACCACCCTTATTCCTGTGAGTAATTTAATAAATAATTAAACTACTAAATAAGTATCTAAATAATTTCTTAATGAATGAGAAATCTAAATAATTCATTTTAATTCGATCATTTTAATCTAAACTTGCTAAATAAAGTGTGAGTGTGTGTAAGGAATGTATATAAAGATTGGTAAAGATCTATAAAAAGCAAGTTAACTATTTTAATCTATTCTTGCATCCTAAATAAAGGATTTGAGAGTTTGTTATAATTTTACGTATTGTTAATTAGGTCAGATATATTTGAAGTGAGGTTTAGCTAGGAGTTAGGAATTCACCTTATTCCATAAATGGGTATGTGTTTGTGTATTGATCAGATTGATTAATGTAAATATTGTTTATAAGTTATTTCTATGAATTAGAAGTAAAGTTTAATGGTTTAAAAAGATAACTAAACTGAGTGAAGTGTGACCTAATAATTTTAAACGGTATAAATGTAAGTGAACTATAAATGATTGTGTTAAAGTTGTGATTATCTGTATGTATTGTCTTTGTATTGCTTTGTGTGTGTATGTGCTTACATGTTACTGTTATTGTAGGGTTGAATCTTATCTGATCTTATCTGATTTGAACCTATACCAAAATAAATTGGATCCACACCCGAGAGAACCATCTTGTTGTTTTATCAAACCAAGAACCGGTTACAAAAAATGGCGCCCAACGTGGGGCTACGAGGTTGAATGTTTGAGGAAAGATGATGTAAAGGACTCAACTCTACTACAGAGTATAAGACGCTCACTGAGAGGAAGTGCAGCTCGAGTTCTGATGAGGCTGGGAACAGATGCACACATTGTAGATATCCTACACAGATTTGATAGTGTATACGGTACTGTGGATGATGATGAAAATCTACTTTCCCAGTTTTATAGTGCAACACAAAAGGAAAATGAGGATGTTTCTGAATGGAGTTGTCGTCTGGAAGATCTATTGAACAAAGTGATACAGAATGGAGAAATTTCACCAACAAAAACAGATCAGATGTTAAGAAACATGTTTTGGAATGGGCTCACAGAAAACTTGAAAGACATTACAGGGCATATTTTTAAACAATGTACAGATTTTAACGAGCTTAGAAAGGCGATAAGGAAAGTCGAACAGGATAAGTTGAGAAGAAAAGAGGGAAAGAAAGCTACAATACAACAAACAACTGCAAGTAACACACAAATGGATGAGCTGAAAGCCATGATTCAGAAGATGGACACAAAGATGAACCAAATGAAGGATGATATAAATGACGTTAGAAGTAAGTATCAGATGCAGCCTTCTGTGACAAGGCAATATGGTCAAGGATATGTATCTAGAGGAGGAGGTCAGTATTCAGGCTTTCCATCTAGAGGAAGAGGTCAGTATTCAGGCTTTGCATCTAGAGGAAGAGGTCAGTATTCAGGATTTGTGTCAAGAGGAAGAGGATATTACGAAGAAAGAAACATTGACAGATACGGAGTCAATAGTAATGATTCAGAGTCTGAACAAGTACCTGTAGACCCACAGAATAGAAACAAGGATGAAGGAGATATAGTGTGCTACAGATGTGGTCAGTTAGGACATTTAAGTTATGGATGTAGAGTCAAACTGGACCACCGACGTTTAAACTATACCAGGCCTGCTTCGAGACGCTGACGGTAGGCCAGAGTAATAAAGAGCGTCACAAAAGAGGAATTATTGGAGATCCGACAGAAGTTGAGCTGACTGTAAATGGTATTAAAACACATGCTTTGTTGGACACTGGATCAACAGTTTCAACAATTTGCCAGTCCTTTTATGATGAATTTTTACAAGATGTCAATATTCAGAGTATCCAAGAAACATATCAACTCCAGTGTGCAGATGGAAGTCATTTACCATACAAAGGAGTCGTAGATTTACAGATATCATCACCAGGATTGGAAAATAATACAGAGCATTCTGGATGTTTTCTTCTCGTAGATGATACCAACTACCATAGGAATGTTCCAGTACTCTTAGGGACCAATATTCTTAACATGATAATGGATGGTTGTAAGGAGACTCATGGTGAGCAGTTCCTACAGAAGACAGATCTTCACACTACTTGGTACTCAACATTTAGATGTTTGACAGTCCGAGAGAAAGAGTTACTCAAAAATGGCTACAGGATAGGAGTCATCAAATCTGCTGAGAGGGAGCCAGTAACTATCCCACCAAACTGTGAAGTGACCATTGAGGGATTTGCTGATAAGATAGTTCCCTACCATCAGACAGTTGCTCTTATACAGGCCACTCAGAGATCAGCCATACCAAAGGACTTGGATATAATTCCAAAGATTATAGACTTTGATTATCAGACCCGAGAACCAGTGACAGTAGCAGTCAGCAATGTGACAACAAGAACAGTCAGGATTCAGCCGAATTCCATTTTAGCTGAAATTCAGCCAGTAACTATTCAAGAATTATCAGAGCAATCAACACCAGAGAGTACATTAGAGAAAGAAGCATTCAATCTTGCTGAGGATAATTTAAGCAGAGACCAATACTTACAAGCTCAAGAAATGATCAACAGAAACAAGGACATGTTCTCGAAGGGAGATACAGATATTGGGCACGTTACGACAGTGAAACACAAAATAGAATTAACAGATGAAATGCCATTCAAGCAAAGACACAGACGTATTCCACCAAACATGTATAAAGAAGTTAGAGACCATCTACAGCAACTTATGGAAGCAGGAGTGATACGACGATCCAAATCACCCTTCTCCAGCAACGTTGTACTAGTTAGAAAGAAGAACGGAGAGTTGAGGATGTGCGTAGACTATAGACAGCTTAACAACAAAACAAAGAAAGATGCATACGCCCTTCCCCGAATAGAAGATATTTTAGACAGCTTATTGGGAAATTCTTACTTTACTGTATTGGACGCTAAATCGGGTTACCACCAAATAGAAATCGAGGAAAGTCAAAAAGAGAGAACAGCATTTACGGTAGGCCCACTAGGTTTTTATGAATACAACCGAATGCCATTTGGATTATCGAACAGCCCGGCAACATACCAACGCCTAATGGAAGACTGCCTCGGTGATTTGCATCTGAACATCTGTTTTATATTTCTAGACGACATCATCATTTTCTCTAGGACATTCGAAGAACATCTGAATCGACTACAACAAGTTTTTGACAAGCTGAGAGATGCAGGGCTGAAATTATCACAGAAAAAATGTACATTCTTCCAGAAACGAGTAAAGTATGTAGGACATATCGTATCCAACAACGGCATCGAGACAGACCCAGAGAAAACAAGTAAAGTTATCAACTGGCCAACCCCAACAACACCAGAGGAAGTTAGGAAGTTCTTAGGATTTGTTGGCTATTATCGTAAATTTATTAAGAACTTCAGTAAGATCGCTAAGCCATTATGCCAGTTAATGCCAAACCCAACAGAGACCAAGAAAACGGTTAAGAAAAGTTCAACCAAGAGGAAGTGGAGATGGGGCACAGAAGAACAAGACGCTTTTGACCATCTGAAAGAAGCATTGATATCACCCCCGATCCTAGGCTATGCTGATTACAACATCCCGTTTGAACTCCACACTGATGCGAGCCATCACGGACTAGGGGCAGTACTTTATCAAGAACAGAATGGACAGAAGAGAGTAATCAGTTATGCAAGCAGAGGGCTTACCAAAGCAGAGAAGAATTACCCTGCCCACAAATTAGAATTTTTAGCTTTAAAATGGGCGGTGTGTGACAAGTTCAAGGATTATTTGTTAGGTAGTAAGACAAAAGTACTAACAGATAACAATCCACTCACTTACATTCTAACTTCTGCTAAATTAGATTCTACAGGGCACAGATGGTTAGCCGCCTTAGCAAACTTTGATCTAGAGATCTAGTATAGACCAGGCAGAAACAACTCGGATGCAGATGGACTCTCCCGACTTACTAATTCTGAAATTCAAAATTCTTCTATTTCTTCAGATTCTTTCAAAGCCTTATGTCATTCCATAGAAGTCCAGGTTCCATATGTAGAGAATTTTTCTTTAGATTTAGGTATTTTAAATCAAATTGATTCTTCTACAGGTAATTTTCAGGCAATCAACTGGGAGACATCTCAACACAAAGACCCTTTACTGAGGAATTGGATACAGCATGTAAGATCAGGAAGGAAGCCAAGAATGGATGAATTACCACCTACTCATCATTCTTTAGCGTTAATCAGAAACTTTAATTCTTTTATTATAGAAGATGGAGTACTGAAGAGGAAAGTAGAAATAGATGGAATCACCAGGAAGCAGCTTGTTGTACCCGTCGACTTGATTCCAGCCATCCTTAGGAGTCTACACAACGACTTTGGTCATCCAGATAGAGATCGGCTTATCTCCCTTGTCAAAGACCGTTTTTACTGGAATGGGCAGAATCAAGATATCGACTTGTGGATTAAGAGATGCCAGAGATGTCTTCGAAGAAAAGTCCCTACCAACCAGCGAGCACCTCTTAGTCCAATCCGGACATCATATCCACTGGAATTGGTCTGTATGGACTTTCTCACATTAGAGCCATCCAAAGGAGGTTTCCATCACATCCTAATCATAACAGACCACTTTACAAGGTTTGCCCAGGCCATTCCAACTAAAAACCAGACAGCAAAAACAACAGCTGAGGCCCTGTACCAAAACTTCATCACCAAATATGGTTTTCCAACCAGGGTACACAGCGATCAAGGAGCAAACTTTGACGGAAATATCATTAAAGAACTATGTCAGATAAGTGGAATGAAGAAGTCCCGAACAACACCTTACCATCCCATGGGGAACGGGATGTGTGAAGGATTTAATCGTACACTCCTAGATATGCTTGGTACACTACAGCCATCCCAGAAATCCAACTGGAAGATGTATTTGTCACCATTAGTGCAGGCATACAATAGCACCAGGCATGAAAGTACCGGACAGTCCCCACACTTCCTGATGTTCGGAAGAGAGCCCCGATTGCCAGTAGACTTAGCTTTTGGGCTAAACAACAGTGAAGGCAAGTCATTAACAAAGTATGTAGCTGATTTAAGAGCCAGAATGAGTACAGCATACAAGTTGGCTATGGATTCAGCAGAGAAAGCTAGGAGGAAACAAGGTAAGTACTATGATTTAAAGGTACGGGGTGCAAATTTACAGGTTGGCGACAGAGTTTTAGTGAAAGTTTTGACTTTCGATGGAAAGCACAAGATAGCGGACAGATGGGAAGAAGAGCCCTATTTGATTCACAACCAGCCAAATCCTGATATCCCAGTCTTTGTGGTGAAGAGGGAAGATGGCATTGGAAGAACTAAGACTCTTCATAGGAATCTATTACTGCCAATTGGATGCATCGACCCAGATGAGCAGGAAAAGATTACCAATAGACCAAAACCAAAACCCAGGAAAAAGAAGCCGCAAAACACATCAAGAGTAGAAACAGTTCAAGCTAGAGAGGAACATATAGTAGAAGAAAGTTCCAGTGACTCGGAAGTTGACTATTATTTTAAGGTACCGGTACCACCAGCTAGAAAAGCTCCAGCTGATGACCCACATGTTATCACTACTGAGGGAGCTGAGGAAGCTGAAGCAGCTGAAGAAGCTGAGAGAGTAGAGGAGCAGAGGCCTGAGCCAGAGAGGGTAGCCCGGGAAGACCCTGTACCCCAGGTGGAAGAGGGTAATGGCTCTGAGCCAAGTGAGAATACAGAGAGAGTATTAAGGAGATCAAGGAGAGAGAAAAGACCACCAAAACGGTTAAAGGAGTATCAAGTTTACCAAGTAAGTACTGATGACAGGAGTAAGAGTAAAGTAGATATCCTTAGACAAATGTTGGAGGATACTGACGTTCCAGAGGAACGGTTGATCTTATTGAGAGGTCTGATGGACCTCATTACCAAACTTTAGTACAACTATGTTTTTATGACTTTACTGTATATAGCAGATTATGATGTTACGCAGAGATTAATTAAATGACAGGGACGTCATTTCTCAAGCGGGGGGAGTTTGTGGTAGTTGTACTTTTTATATTTTTAAGATATGTATTTTAAATTGTACACATTATTCTCATTCTTTATTTTTATTCATTCAGTCATTCACTCATTCATTCAGCGCTGCGCAATGCGATTTACTAACACTCTATGTTGTCTTGTTCAGTGTCTGTTATAAACCTAAACACCCCTATTTAGTTAATGTTGTATTCCAGGTAGACTACCAGGTAATGTTGTGAATGGGTTATTCCATTATGTAGTGGGACATTGATTTCTATTGGTCAGTGTGGTTGATTGGTTCTAAGGTAGAATTGGCGGGAATTACTAGAATGATTTCCTTTATTATGAGAACTGGTTTCTGAAGGGTGTACCTGTGTATAGTGAAATTACCTATGTTTAAGTGTTGGAGACACCACCCTTATTCCTGTGAGTAATTTAATAAATAATTAAACTACTAAATAAGTATCTAAATAATTTCTTAATGAATGAGAAATCTAAATAATTCATTTTAATTCATTTTAATCTAAACTTGCTAAATAAAGTGTGAGTGTGTGTAAGGAATGTATATAAAGATTGGTAAAGATCTATAAAAAGCAAGTTAACTATTTTAATCTATTCTTGCATCCTAAATAAAGGATTTGAGAGTTTGTTATAATTTTACGTATTGTTAATTAGGTCAGATATATTTGAAGTGAGGTTTAGCTAGGAGTTAGGAATTCACCTTATTCCATAAATGGGTATGTGTTTGTGTATTGATCAGATTGATTAATGTAAATATTGTTTATAAGTTATTTCTATGAATTAGAAGTAAAGTTTAATGGTTTAAAAAGATAACTAAACTGAGTGAAGTGTGACCTAATAATTTTAAACGGTATAAATGTAAGTGAACTATAAATGATTGTGTTAAAGTTGTGATTATCTGTATGTATTGTCTTTGTATTGCTTTGTGTGTGTATGTACTTACATGTTACTGTTATTGTAGGGTTGAATCTTATCTGATCTTATCTGATTTGAACCTATACCAAAATAAATTGGATCCACACCCGAGAGAACCATCTTGTTGTTTTATCAAACCAAGAACCGGTTACATTAATAGTGAAAGAGATTTAGTATGCCTCACCTAGAGACAAGTGTTAATAGTGATAGAGATTTAGTATGCCTCACCTAGTGACAAGTGTTAAATAGTGATAGAGATTTAGTATGCCTCACCTAGTGACAAGTGTTAATAGTGATAAAGATTTAGTATGCCTCACCTAGTGACAAGTGTTAATAGTGAAAGAGATTTAGTATGCCTCACCTAGTGACAAGTGTTAATAGTGATAGAGATTTAGTATGCCTCACCTAGAGACAAATGTTAATAGTGATAGAGATTTAGTATGCCTCACCTAGAGACAGGTGTTAATAGTGATAGAGATTTAGTATGCCTCACCTAAAGACAAGTGCTAATAGTCATAGAGATTTAGTATGCCTCACCTAGAGACAACTGTTAATAGTGAAAGAGATTTAGTATGCCTCACCTAGAGACAAGTGTAAATTAATAGTGATAGAGATTTAGTATGCCTCACCTAGAAACAAGTATTAATAATGATAGAGATTTAGTATGCCTCACCTAGAGACAAGTGTCAATAGTGAAAGAGATTTAGTATGCCTCACCTACAGACAAGTGTTAAATAGTGACATAGATTTAGTATGCCTCAGCTAGAGACAAGTGTAAATTAATAGTGATGGAGATTTAGTATGCCTCACCTAAAGACAAGTATTAATAGAGATTTAGTATGCCTCACCTGCAGCCATGTGTCAATAGTCAGAGAGATTTAGTATGCCTCATCTAAAGACAAGTGTCAATAGTGAAAGAGATTTAGTATGCCTCACCTACAGACAAGTGTTAAATAGTGACATAGATTTAGTATGCCTCAGCTAGAGACAAGTGTAAATTAATAGTGATGGAGATTTAGTATGCCTCACCTAAAGACAAGTATTAATAATGATAGAGATTTAGTATGCCTCACCTAGAGACAAGTGTCAATAGTGAAAGAGATTTAGTATGCCTCACCTACAGACAAGTGTTAAATAGTGACATAGATTTAGTATGCCTCAGCTAGAGACAAGTGTAAATTAATAGTGATAGAGATTTAGTATGCCTCACCTAAAGACAAGTATTAATAGAGATTTAGTATGCCTCACCTGCAGCCATGTGTCAATAGTCAGAGAGATTTAGTATGCCTCATCTAAAGACAAGTGTCAATAGTGAAAGAGATTTAGTATGCCTCACCTACAGACAAGTGTTAAATAGTGACATAGATTTAGTATGCCTCAGCTAGAGACAAGTGTAAATTAATAGTGATGGAGATTTAGTATGCCTCACCTAAAGACAAGTATTAATAGAGATTTAGTATGCCTCACCTAAAGACAAGTGTTAATAATGATAGAGATTTAGTATGCCTCACCTACAGACAAATGTTAATAGTCATAGAGATTTAGTATGCCTCACCTAGAGACAAGTATTAATAGTGACATAGATTTAGTATGCCTCACCTAGAGACAGTGTTAATAGTGAAAGAGATTTAGTATGCCTCACCTAGAGACAAATGTTAATAGTCATAGAGATTTAGTATGCCTCACCTAGAGACAAGTGTAAATTAACAGTCATAGACATTTAGTATGCCTCACCAAGAGACAAGTGTAAATTATTAGTGATAGAGATTTAGTATGCCTCATCTAGAAACAAGTATTAATAATGATAGAGATTTAGTATGCCTCACCTAGAGACAAGTGTTAATTAATAGTGTTAGAGATTTAGTATGCCTCACCTAGAGACAAGTTTTAATATAGTGATAGAGATTTAGTATGCCTCACCTAGAGACAAGTGTTAATAGTGACAGAGATTTAGTATGCCTCACCTAGAGACAAGTGTAAATTAATAGTGATAGAGATTTAATATGCCTCACCTAGAGACAAGTGTAAATTATTAGTGATAGAGATTAAGTATGCCTCATTTAGAGACAAGTATAAATAATAATAGAGATTTAGTATGCCTCGCCTAGACACAAGTGTTAATAGTGAAAGAGATTTAGTATGCCTCACCTAAAGACAAGTATTAATAGAGATTTAGTATGCCTCACCTAGAGCCATGTGTTAATAGTCAGAAAGATTTAGTATGCCTCACCTAAAGACAAGTGTTAATAATGATAGAGATTTAGTATGCCTCACCTACAGACAAATGTTAATAGTCATAGAAATTTTGTATGCCTCACCTACAGACAAGTGTTAATAGAGATAGAGATTCAGTATGCCTCACCTAGAGACAAGTGTTAATAGTAATAGAGATTTAGTATGCCTCACCTAGAGACAAGTGTTAATTAATAGTGATATAGATTTTGTATGCCTCACCTAGAGACAAGTGTTAATTAATAGTGTAAGAGATTTAGTATGCCTCACCTAGAGACAAGTGTTAATATAGTGATAGAGATTTAGTATGCCTCACCTAGTGACAAGTGTTTATAGTGATAGAGATTTAGTATGCCTCACTAGAGAAAAGTGTTAATAATGATAGAGATTTAGTATGCCTCACCTAGAGACAAGTTTTAATAGTGTTAGAGATTAAGTATGCCTCACCTAGAGACAAGTATCAATTAATGGTTATAGAGATTTAGTATGCCTCACCTAGAGACAAGTGTTAATATAGTGATAGAGATTTAGTATGCCTCACCTATTGACAAGTGTTAATAGTGATAGAGATTTAGTATGCCTCACCTAGAGACAATTGTTAATAGTGATAGAGATTTAGTATGCCTCACCTAGAGACAATTGTTAATAGTGAAAGAGATTTAGTATGCCTCACCTAGAGACAAGTGTTAATTAATAGTGTAAGAGATTTAGTATGCCTCACCTAGAGACAAGTGTTAATATAGTGATAGAGATTTAGTATGCCTCACCTAGTGACAAGTGTTAATAGTGATAGAGATTTAGTATGCCTCACCTAGAGAAAAGTGTTAATAGTGATAGAGATTTAGTATGTTTTACCCAGAGACAAGTGTTAATAGTGTTAGAGACACCTAGAGACAAGTGTTAATAATGATAGAGATTTAGTATGCCTCACCTAGAGACAAGTGTTAATAGTGATAGAGATTTAGTATGCCTCAGATATCAATTAATGGTTATAGAGATTTAGTATGCCTCACCTAGAGACAAATGTTAATATAGTTAGAGATTTAGCCTCACCTAGTGACAAGTGTTAATAGTGTTAGATTTAGTATGCCTCACCTAGAGACAAGTGTTAATAGTGATAGAGATTTAGTATGTTTTACCCAGAGACAAGTGTTAATAATGTTAATACAGACAAGTGTTAAATAGTGACATAGATTTAGTATGCCTCAGCTAGAGACAAGTGTAAATTAATAGTGATAGAGATTTAGTATGCCTCACCTAAAGACAAGTATTAATAGAGATTTAGTATGCCTCACCTGCAGCCATGTGTCAATAGTCAGAGAGATTTAGTATGCCTCATCTAAAGACAAGTGTCAATAGTGAAAGAGATTTAGTATGCCTCACCTACAGACAAGTGTTAAATAGTGACATAGATTTAGTATGCCTCAGCTAGAGACAAGTGTAAATTAATAGTGATGGAGATTTAGTATGCCTCACCTAAAGACAAGTATTAATAGAGATTTACCTCACCTACAGACAAATGTTAATAGTCATAGAGATTTAGTATGCCTCACCTAGAGACAAGTATTAATAGTGACATAGATTTAGTATGCCTCACCTAGAGACAGTGTTAATAGTGAAAGAGATTTAGTATGCCTCACCTAGAGACAAATGTTAATAGTCATAGAGATTTAGTATGCCTCACCTAGAGACAAGTGTAAATTAATAGTCATAGACATTTAGTATGCCTCACCAAGAGACAAGTGTAAATTATTAGTGATAGAGATTTAGTATGCCTCATCTAGAAACAAGTATTAATAATGATAGAGATTTAGTATGCCTCACCTAGAGACAAGTGTTAATTAATAGTGTTAGAGATTTAGTATGCCTCACCTAGAGACAAGTTTTAATATAGTGATAGAGATTTAGTATGCCTCACCTAGAGACAAGTGTTAATAGTGACAGAGATTAAGTATGCCTCACCTAGAGACAAGTGTAAATTAATAGTGATAGAGATTTAATATGCCTCACCTAGAGACAAGTGTAAATTATTAGTGATAGAGATTAAGTATGCCTCATTTAGAGACAAGTATAAATAATAATAGAGATTTAGTATGCCTCTAGACACAAGTGTTAATAGTGAAAGAGATTTAGTATGCCTCACCTAAAGACAAGTATTAATAGAGATTTAGTATGCCTCACCTAGAGCCATGTGTTAATAGTCAGAAAGATTTAGTATGCCTCACCTAAAGACAAGTGTTAATAATGATAGAGATTTAGTATGCCTCACCTACAGACAAATGTTAATAGTCATAGAAATTTTGTATGCCTCACCTACAGACAAGTGTTAATAGAGATAGAGATTCAGTATGCCTCACCTAGAGACAAGTGTTAATAGTAATAGAGATTTAGTATGCCTCACCTAGAGACAAGTGTTAATTAATAGTGATATAGATTTTGTATGCCTCACCTAGAGACAAGTGTTAATTAATAGTGTAAGAGATTTAGTATGCCTCACCTAGAGACAAGTGTTAATATAGTGATAGAGATTTAGTATGCCTCGCCTAGTGACAAGTGTTAATAGTGATAGAGATTTAGTATGCCTCACCTAGAGAAAAGTGTTAATAATGATAGAGATTTAGTATGCCTCACCTAGAGACAAGTGTTAATAGTGTTAGAGATTAAGTATGCCTCACCTAGAGACAAGTATCAATTAATGGTTATAGAGATTTAGTATGCCTCACTTAGAGACAAGTGTTAATATAGTGATAGAGATTTAGTATGCCTCACCTAGAGACAAATGTTAATAGTGATAGAGATTTAGTATGCCTCACCTAGAGACAGGTGTTAATAGTGATAGAGATTTAGTATGCCTCACCTAGAGACAAGTGTTAATAGTAATAGAGATTTAGTATGCCTCACCTAGAGACAAGTGTTAATTAATAGTGTAAGAGATTTAGTATGCCTCACCTAGAGACAAGTGTTAATATAGTTATAGAGATTTAGTATGCCTCACCTAGTGACAAGTGTTAATAGTGATAGAGATTTAGCATGCCTCACCTAGAGAAAAGTGTTAATAGTGATAGAGATTTAGTATGTTTTACCCAGAGACAAGTGTTAATAGTGTTAGAGACACCTAGAGACAAGTGTTAATAATGATAGAGATTTAGTATGCCTCACCTAGAGACAAGTGTTAATAGTGATAGAGATTTAGTATGCCTCACCTAGAGACAAGTATCAATTAATGGTTATAGAGATTTAGTATGCCTCACCTAGAGACAAGTGTTAATATAGTGATAGAGATTTAGTATGCCTCACCTAGTGACAAGTGTTAATAGTGTTAGAGATTTAGTATGCCTCACCTAGAGACAAGTGTTAATAGTGATAGAGATTTAGTATGTTTTACCCAGAGACAAGTGTTAATAATGTTAGAGATTTAGTATGCCTCACTTAGAGACAAGTGTTAATAATGATAGAGATTTAGTATGCCTCATCTAGAGACAAGTGTTAATAGTGATAGAGATATAGTAACAAGCATTAAAAGTAATAGTGATTTAGTATGCCATACTTAGAGACAAATGTTATTAGTCTTAGGGTAATTTAAATGCCTCACATAGAGACAACTCATTCATATTTTGAGTGTCCTCTTAATGTGCAACAAGGACTTAGAATTAACATTGTTCCCAGAACTACTATTTACAGCAGCTGAGTTGGATATTCATAATTTTGAACATGATTGGGAGTGTCACATAGATGTGCATTGAAGGTATTTGAATTTCGAGAAAAAATCTATTATTTAAGAGTACAAACTGGTGACCATGCAGGGCATAGAACACAGACTCCCAGGAATGTCAGAGGTGGGATCAGGTGCTTAGAAGGACTAAACATCCCCTGTTGACCGTCACGCCCACCGTGAACCATATGTACCGTTACGTTTGTGTACGGCGAGCACTGTGGCCTATGGGACGCTTGATAAACCTGCAGTCAAAAAATATGATGAATGAAGGCGGGAGATTACTGTTAGACTTTTAATCTTCCTGGTGACGATAAGGCTTGTAATCTATGTAAACTTTGACATATTAAGGTGTCAAACACAAGATTATGTTGACATACCGTTATAGCCCAATACTATATCAGTAAAGACCAGATAGTAGTTTTGAAAATCGTAGTTTAAATGGAAAATAAGCTCTGCAATAATGGTACGTTTTTCATACTCAGGTTTTAACGTTTGTTCAGTGTAGGTTTGAGAGGTTTGCATATATCCATCTTCTTTTATAGTATTTGACCTTTTTGACTCAGTATCCTAACCCATTTTATCAACTAAAGACGTTAAATGATGTGAAGTGTTTTACACTTAACGATCAGTGACTTTGATAATTTAATATGTTTAATATATATATGTACATCTACAAACATGAAATATATTGAAAAGTCAAAACATTCAGTTTCTTTTGTTTTTCAGTTGTATTGTAAAATCACAGAGGTTTGTTTTTTATTATCCATGACATTGTTGGCTTCTGTTGTTGCAGGTAAGTTTTGAACTAAGAGAGCGTGGTTTTGTTATACTTCCCTTGCTCTCACAAGGTCGTTAAACTGTGCATGTGATCAAAGTTAAAAACATAGATGTAGTACGTACCAGTATGTTAAAACACAATTTTCTCAAGAAAATTATTAACATTTCGATTTCTAAAGTGAGATACCAAGTTGAGATAATTTTGTTGTGCGAACCTGTATAATTTCATGCGATCGAACCCGGCTGACCGCCACATTCCTCCCTCCTTAAAGGTCTTTGGCCCTCCAAAGACCTCAACCCAGGCTCATCACTGGCAGGTCTTTCACCTGTCAATTCCAAATCCTGGTCACGGCACCAAATGTAACGAGAGAGGAGAAAATGCAGCGGACTAGACCGGGATTAGAACCCGGGCCCCCTGAAACTCCGGTCAGGTACTCTACCAACTGAGCTATCTGGCCACCAGCGATCGAACCTGGCTGACCGCCACACACAGATGATAACTAGTACTCAATGTCAAAATGTTGACAGTCTGTTTTAATTATTCTGTCCGTCTGCTCCTACATTTTTAGCAGTTTCCCAATTTCCTCTGACGTGTTCATTGATGTGTGCAGCGTTTATCAAGTTGAACACACCAAAGATCGAGATCGTGCCCTTTTTACAAAAACGAAGTGTCACTGGGTGAGTTCAAATCGTTAATCTCTGCACACATCACAGGGAACGCCGAAGGACTGACAATACTGGTGAGTTGGTTTTGCTTTCTCGCATTTCAACTCTGAATTTTCTGGATTAATGATATATAGTTTCAATATTTAACATTAATACATTTCCCCATATACTCAATGTTAAAGTGGTTGAGGGTAGCATATGTTCATCGTTTATTTCAATATTATCTTCAGTCTTTTCTTTGCAAAGAGATACACAGCACAACATTACACATGTTGAAAATTATGAAAATAAGTTTAAAATGGTAGAAAATGCAATTTCATTTTTTGATTAAAAAAACGGGCTTTATTAAAAACCTCTCCTTTTTAAAGGTATTACAAAGACATATATACGTAAATTGCTTCTCTTGTGACCAAAACATGTGAATTGATGAGTACATTTAGAAGCAAACACCTGCAGTTCGGGGATTGAGTAAACTACTATACAGCATCCATTGTAAAATTTTATATTGACCTCGAATTCTCTCATGTGTTACTCTCCTCATTCTCAGGAATAAGTAAATTATGCTGATCTAATAATACTTTTGGATTCATTAGTCCTATTTTATATTCTCTTAGTACCGGCCAGAATTTATTATGTTAAACTCAAGAAATATATTTCTTCTCGTATATATAGTTTGTGAAAAAAACCCTTGCAGCAGTGATCCTTACAAAAAGTCTGGCGGTCTGTCTGGTCTGGTGGATAAGGGAAATATTGGTGTTCCGATTGTCGATTCGGTTGTGTGCAATCCCTCGCCAGAACCTGGCGTTTACAAGATCAAAGTTAAGTGTAGGACCGATGGCTACCGGGTAGACGGACCGACAGAATCCACTTGTAAAACTAACAATTGGTTTCCAAAACCACCTCAGAAATGTGTTCGTAAGTTATTTCTTATGTTCTACGTAAAATCTCTCAAGGGATTAATAAAAAAAGATTGTATTTGAAATTTCATTCGGTTGAATTGCGCCTTGGTCTTTTTATTCTAATACTCCTGTCACAGCCTTATACATATCTCTCAATGATATATAATTTTGTTATAAAAACGACAGAAAATTGAGTTATAATCAAATTTTTTTTCAGCCATAGAGGCGGTGGCGAAGAAGGATCATAAGTGGGAGTATATCGGCGGTGGTCTGGGTGGTGGCGCGCTGGCTATTGTTCTATTGGTCGTTATCATCTCTGTCGTCTGCTACAGGGCCAAACTTAGGTGGGGACGCACTTTCTTGCTTTGAATACTTTCATATGTACGAGTATTGTAGTCTTTAGTGGTCGATGTAATATGGAGATGACGAGCTGCAATCAAGTTTAAAAGTTCTTTTTAAAACAATACTTGTCGGTACCAGAGCAAAGACGACCTCCAAAAACATCAGAGATGGGCTCAGGTGCTACGAAGGAGTAAGCATCCCCTGTCGTTCACACTCACCGTGCACTTCGTGTCATGATCGAACAACGAAAAAAATCCTTGACAATTCAGTGTTTTATTAATGGTCTGACAATTAGTATGAAAAATGCCAGTCGTCGTTTAACTCAACTTTTTTATAGTAAATATCTAAATACGAAACATATGTACCGGACTCTGTGGTATCCTTTTATTTTAAATTCACTGGAATATGTCGAGTTGACATATGTATGGAAGTTATTGCTAATTGATAAGTCAATGTATCTAAATGAGTTGAATGCTACGGCAAGTTTTTTTTTTCTTTTCAAGTATAAGTTTTTGAATAAATTCGGATTGCAAGGAATATGAAAATGGATCTGCTAATAACAGTGCGTAATTGGTACCCATGGGAATTTCGACAGAGTGTTTGAATCTCTAAAACTATGTAATATTCTCAATCAGAAACTCAAGCATCTTTTTAATATTCAACTCAAGAGTACTTGTGCACAATCAGAATATTTTAACAAAATAAATGTGTAAATAAACAATGACAATTAATTGAGTTAAGTACATTTACGATTTTTATGTTTACTAAAAAAAAAAAAAAAGCAGCTTCTAAGACGTCCAAACGCCCTGACTTTATGGGGAATGGTTGTATTTTGAAGTGTTGAAAAGTCGTGCGTTTTTATTTTGTGATTTTAATTTTCTAAAAGTTGGTCAATTATTAGATTATATTATTCGACCTTTAGTTGATTTTTTAGGTTATTTGTACATTATCTTTTTAATTGGCATTTAATTATTTGTATATATTTTTTTATTGTTTATGTTTGATCATTTTTACATTTTCTCATGTAGATCAGAAAAAGAAAAGGAAGAAATGTTAAAGATGAAGAGATTTGGGTCACACCCACTTGGACCTAACGGAGAACGATTCTACAAAAACAGTTACCATCAACCAATTGATACCAAGTAAATAAATACTTGTTTATCAAAAATATATAAAAAGATGAAGATATTTGTTAGTTAATAGCGTTATCCTACTTTTGATATTTTTAGTCTTCATAAAGTTTGGACAATTAAAAGAACCCGAAAAAAGTTCTTCTATGCAGACACATTGAAGGAACTGTTGGCAAAAGGTGAGGAATTTGTTTTCTAATGGGATGTTGTAACAGTTAATCTTAATTCTGTCTTCTATTGAATGAATTGAATGACTACATCCCTCGCTTTCTGACCTTGATTCAGCTGGTACAGAATTCGGATGTCAAGGTCATATTCGATTGGTACTGGAGGAAGACGGAACACAGGTGGAAACGGATGAGACTCTGAGAGCATGCGCGGGGAGGGTCATGCTGGTACTCGGAGGCGATGAAACTTGGCATCCAGAGACTAAACTCTATGATAATGAGGCTTACAGGCAAATGAAACAATCTGTCTATTAGATTACACGTACAAACTAGTAAATTATATATATGCAGCGATAATATTTCAAAATATTCTCTTAGTATGATTTTTTTTTTGCAGACTGACATTTGATGTGTGCTCTTTTGATCGAAAAGACAGAAAACTAGTCCTAGCCGACAGTATAAAGGATCTTAAATATCAAGGTACAGGTATCGCAACAAAATGAGAAAAGTCAGTAAAGTCAGTATGAAGGCTGAAAAAAATGGCGAACATGCACATGCTTAGAAATATTTTATGTACGTAGAAAGCAACGGACGGAAGAATTAAACACGTGAGTAACCTTAATTTTTAGGATCTTCCAGCTTCGGTTACCCTGTAACTTCTGTTTGTCTGGAAGAGGATGGTACAGTTATTGATAATGACAGGACGTTGTGTTCGTGTTCCACGAAAACACTCATGCTTCTTGGCGCCGAGCATGCGTGGAAGGGATCTCCCAGCGCCTTGGTAACTTTACCATCATCATATACAGATATGTCGGTTACAGATCCAAATACGGAGAGCTGCAGTGATGAGTCTCAAGTGTATGTTAACCTAATATTAGAAGTTTATCTTTTAAGAACCTATATAAATAATAAAATAGAATTCATATACCGTATAAGCAGAAATTTTAGCGAGGATTGAGTGGCATTACATAATTGTTTAAATTTGTAAAAGCTTATATAGTTATAAAAATCGGGACAAATCGCTAAATTTTTTAATATGTCCACTTATACGGTAATACTGTTACACACCTCTACAAAATTCCGTGATTACAACAGGGGGATGTACAAAGTGTGGACAGAGGACCGACAAATAAAGAAAGTCGTTTTTGCTGAAAATATTATTGACCTACATCTCAAAGGTCAGTAATAAGCGATCCGCAAATCAGATTCAATGTTTTCTATCCCATTTTTCTTTCTAAAATGGACTCTCTACTTTCTGGTATTCTAATTTAAGCTTCAAAAGCCCTTGGTCTCCGGACACCGGTGGTGGTAACTTTAGAAAACAACCAGACATTTGAAATCACAGATGATGACATCCTTAAAGAAAACACTGGAAAAATACTGATTGTCAGAGAGAAAATCACAGAAACTGGTTTTAACCAGGTTAATGGTAAGCATGTTGTGGTAAAAGAGAACAAGGCTGTTCATTTTTCTTTGCCAATGATAATAATAATCGTGAGTACACTAAATAATACTGACAATAATTATTTATAGATCCTTTATATGATGATCCTGTAGGACAGAACAAGTATAGTTCGCAACAATCCTGGACAGGGCACCAATTGAACTCTGTGAATTACAATCATGGTGCGATAAGCAATCAAATGTATGTTGCACGAAATTCTGTACATGAAAACTCTGGTTCACAACAGATTTCTAGAGGATTTGTAAACCACTTTCAAAACCCAAGATTCAGTTCCAGCTCCTCGTTTCATGCATAGGCCGTGTTTAAAAGAAGTGTTTGTGTCATGATTTTGCACCCAGTTTTCAAAACAAAAAATATTTATGCGGAAAATATATTTGAATATGGTGTACATTAATAAACTACATATTGCCAGATCAGCACAATCATGATTATTTTTTCTGCATTTTGTTCAGGCTTGGTGAGTGGCCCCTAACTTCAACTGAAAGTCATTAGTACAACATATTGGTAAATCTTCTAAAACCAAAGATGATAGGAAAAAAATGAGGATAACACATCTGAAATATATGATAAATTTATTGTATACATATTGATGTATACAAACTATACACAGTGCATCAAGAAAATGTTTATGTACATAGCTATGATTTCTGGCATCCTGAGGGGCCAAAATTTTATGCGAAAAAACTTTGATAAGAAAGATAATCCCATCATGTTAAAGAGCAGTCTTACCAGAGTCAAGTATTAAATGGAGACTTTATATAGCCAGTTCATTCAAAACCAGTATTATGAGTAAACACATTTTAATTTTTCATTCAGGACTAGTATTTTTATAAATTTACTTATGTTTTACAAAACATGTTTTACATAAAACATGTGCATGTTTTACATAAAACATGTGCATCCAACTTTTTTAACCTTTAAGAATTGGGCAATTACACCTCTTTACAAACAATTTTAAAAACTACAGTAATTTATCATGTACATTGACAATATATAGATTTGCCCTTATTATTACTTTTTTTTCTTTAAAATTGTTTTTTAAGGAAGATTACTCTTTCTGGTGGATGCACAGATAGCAATATGATATTCTGACCTTTAGCAGCACTTTAGTTTTTTAATGTGATTATTATATGTATGGCATTAAGTATTACTTTTGTTCAATATTTCTTGTGATAATAAATATTACTCTTTCTTATCAATGTGTCCAGTTTTCTTATCATGGATATAGGATCTCTCATAATTTGCAGTTGGTTATGATTTTAGGCCTATATAGCCTTAACAGTCACCTGAGTATTACCCTGTAAAGGATTCAGGCAATGGTTATGCTAAATTGTTATAAAGTAACATAAAATACTGTAAGTTGAAAAATGGGAGAATAAGGGACCAATAAGAGTTAGTCTGTAATCAGCCACAATTCAGAAACGGAATCATTAGATGCCTCATCTACATAAGTTTGATTCAGGTAGAACTATACTTACTATCAAATGGATTTGCTCTTAAAACTTCTACCTGGATTGCAATTTAACTTCTACTGCTGACACCCAAAGAATAAAGACTACTGATCTGGATATGTGAAGGTGAGCGAATTATCAAGATTTAAAAAAAAACGAGATGTTTGTAAAACACTTATGCCCCCCTCCCCCCAAATTGGAACTTTTCCAAGTCCAAAAGGGCATAACTCTGTCAAAAATGGTGTGATTGTACTCAAAACAGAACTTTACCAAGATATTTATCTGATAAATCTGTATACCAAATTTCATTTCAATATGTGCAACCTCTGCAAAGAAAATGAAAGGAAACGCAAATAATTAAGTGGAGTTTTCTAAGTCCAAGGGGCATAACGCTGTCAAAAATGGCGCAATCGTACCCAAAACAGAACTTGACCTAGATATTCATCTGATAAATCTGTATGCTAAATTTCATTTCAGTATGTCAAAAGGTTGCGAAGAAAATGAATGGAAACTGCAAATAATTGAAATTTTTCTAAGTCCAAGGGGCATATCTCTGTCAAAAATGGCGCAATTGTACCCAAAACAGAAATTGACCTCGATATTCATGTGATATATCTGTATATCAAATTTCATTTCATTGTGTAAAACGGTTGCGAAGAAAATGAACGGAAACTGCAAATAGTTGAAATTTTTTTAAGTCCAAGGGGCATAACTCTGTCAAAAATGGTGCGATCGTATCCAAAACAGAATATGACCTAGATACTCATGTGATATATCTGTATACCAAATTTCATTTCAGTATGTGCAACGGTAGCGAAGAAAATGAACGGAAACTAAATAGACCGACAGACAGCAGCAAAGCAATATGCTGTCCCTTCTTCGAAGGGGGGCATAATTATAGGCTATATCAAAATTTTCAAAAATTTATACTTCTAATACATGTCAGAATAAAGGACAAGGTATGGTAATGGCCAAATTTGGCCCCTTATTTGATAAAATAGTAAAAGTTTGAAGTTAAGAACTTAAAATGAGGCTTTCTTTAAAACTAGCAATAATTTGGATTCAAAGTTTACATGGAAGCCACTAGAGGGTGCAGAAGTAGGACATTTTCTCGAATTTTCTCAATTATGATAGAATTTCATCATATTTGAGGTACTTTTCTCTTTGGAAAACATAGAGCACAAGCTTGCCTATCTGAGATTTTTACACATAAACTGCATCTGATACTATGAAGCATCTGATATATAAATTTGATAGATGGGCAAGCTTGTGCTCTTTGTTTTCCGAAACAAAATTTGCTGTAAAATCAATGGAAAATTTACACAATATTGAGAAAATTCAAAAATTTACCTATTTTCTGACCTCTCTGTGTGACCTCTGTTTATTTTAGAACTTAAATCCAAAACTCATTTTGAGGCAGGGATGACAACAGGTTTTTATGGATACACTGTTGCATTATTCTAAAAGACACCCAAAATCAGTGGCCAAAAAGAGGTCTTACCCTATCTTGTCCTTTGATCCAGTACCCAAATCACAATGAGTTTCATATATCCGTGCAGCTTTGTGGGAGCTACTAGTTTCAGACACAACATTTAAAACTGTGTATTTGGTTTTCTTTAATATGTGATTTATGTATGGCAGTATAAAAATATATTCAGATATAATTATTTAAAACATTTCACAGAGATAAAAAAATACCTCTTTTACAAATATGGAACAAACATACAGAATATTTTACAGCACAAAAGGTTAAATGAATGACATCTCTGTGTGAATTACTTAGTTACAAAGAAACAAAACTGTCAATCTCTCACACTCACAATGAATTCAGTCACAGGCATTTACAAACTCCAAATACTTATAACAAGAATGATCACACACTGGAAACAGAGACAACAAACAATGTGACAACTGGAAACAGAGACAACAAACAATGTGACAACAAACAACAACACACACTCACTAAAACAGAGATTCTTAGCTTACATTCATGAGAAAATTACCATAGACAAGAAATAATTCACAAAAACTAGAGAAGAGTAACTATTTGAGACACCTCATCTTAACCTTACTACCTTTCATATTTTTTCAAGTCTTTAATATCATCACAATATACATCTAGGCATTCTGTCTAAATCATTAGCACTCTCTAATACAGGGAGGAAGAAATGCTGGACGGGAAGTGTAAAATCAAGTCTATAATGGTGAAAGTCGTTACACACTATTGCAGAATTGGAATCACGTGTCTCCAGTCATGATGGCTATAAATTCATCTTCATTTACTGAAAAAAAAAAGGTTTTTTTAAACATAAAATACAAAATAAGATAATATTCTTGCACGAAAGCTTTAAATTACATTGCTTTTCTATTAAATTTCTTACTTTCACCATCTCCATCCCTGTCAAACTCATCAATCATGGCCCGTAACTCTTCATCTGTCATGTTTTCACCTAACTCCCTGTAAAGGCAACATAAACTGTGTAGACTGCATGTCTTATACCCCCAAAATAACAGCAAGCAAGCACATCTACCCTAAATATCCGTAGGAAACATATAACTAGTACATATGTGAAGAAACTATTTATAATCATGATAACATCAATACTTGTTCCTACCTTTGAACAGCCTAAATCTAAGTTCTGAAAGATGCTTACATAGTTCCTTCCCTTTGAACAGATCTAAGTTATAACACAGTTCCCTCCCTTTGAACAGATCTAAATAAAAACACATTTCCTTTCCTTTGAATAGATGTAAACTATAATACAGACTCCCAGTAAACTCTTACCTGGCTACTCGGCGTAAATTCCTCAGACTAATTTTTCCTGATGTGTCATCATCAAACAGCTTAAAGGCTTTCAGGATTTCCTCTTGTGGGTCTCTCTCCAGCATCATGTCAGTCACTGTAACAAAACAGGTAATACAGTGAATGAACAGATAACACAGTAAAGGAACAAATAACACAGTGAAGAAACAGGGAACACAGTGAAGATACGGGTAACACAGTGAAGAAACAGGTATCACAGTGAAGAAACAGGTAACACAGTGAAGAAACAGGTAACACAGTGAAGAAACAGGTAACACTGTGAAGAAACAGGTAACACAGTGAAGAAACAGGGTTACACAGTGAAAATACAGGTAACACAGTGAAGAAACAGGTTATATTGTGAAGAAACAGGTAACACAGTGAAGATACAGGTTACACAGTGAAGAAACAGGTAACACAGTGAAGACACAGGTAACACAGTGAAGAAACAGGTTACACAGTGAAGATACAGGAAACATTGTGAAGAAACAGGGAACACAGTGAAGATACAGGAAACACAGTGAAGAAACAGGGAACACAGTGAAGAAACAGGTAACATTGTGAAGAAACAGGTAACACAGTGAAGAAACAGGTAACACAGTGAAGAAACAGGTAACACAGTGAAGAAACAGGTATCACAGTGAAGAAACAGGTAACACAGTGAAGAAACAGGGACACAGTGAAGACACAGGTAACACAGTGAAGAAACAGGTTACACTGTGAAGAAACAGGGAACACAGTGAAGATACAGGTATCGCAATGAAGAAACAGGGAACACAGTGAAGAAACAGGTAACACAGTGAAGAAACAGGGAACACAGTAATTGAACAGATAACACAGTAAAGGAACGGGTAACACAGTGAAGAAACAGGGAACACAGTGAAGATACAGGTAACACAGTGAAGAAACAGGTAACACAGTGAAGAAACAGGTAACACAGTGAAGAAACAGGTATCACAGTGAAGAAACAGGGAACACAGTGAAGATACGGGTATCACAGTGAAGAAACAGGGAACACAGTGAAGAAACAGGTAACACAGTGAAGAAACAGGGAATACAGTGAAGATACAGGTATCACAGTGAAGAAACAGGTTACACAGTGAAGATACAGGTATCACAGTGAAGAAACAGGTAACACAGTGAAGAAACAGGGAACACAGTGAAGATACGGGTAACACAGTGAAGAAACAGGTAACACAGTGAAGAAACAGGTATCACAGTGAAGAAACAGGAAACACAGTGAAGAAACAGGGAACACAGTGAAGATACAGGTAACACAGTGAAGAAACAGGGAACACAGTGAAGATATGGGTTACACAGTGAAGAAACAGGTTACACAGTGAAGAAACAGGGAACACAGTGAAGATACAGGTATCGCAATGAAGAAACAGGGAACACAGTGAAGATACAGGTAACACAGTGAAGAAACAGGGAACACAGTGAAGATATGGGTTACACAGTGAAGAAACAGGTTACACAGTGAAGAAACAGGGAACACAGTGAAGATACAGGTAACACAGTGAAGAAACAGGTAACACAGTGAAGAAACAGGGAACACAGTGAAGATATGGGTTACACAGTGAAGAAACAGGTAACACAGTGAAGACACAGGTAACATATTGAAGAAACACAGTAAAGACATAGGGAAAACTGAAGAAACTGAAGAAACAGGGAACACAGTGAAGAAACAGGGAACACAGTGAAGACACAGGGAACATAGTGAAGATACATGTAACACAGTGGAGATACGGGTTACACTGAAGAAACAGGGAACACAGTGAAGATACAGGTAACACAGTGAAGAAACAGGTAACAAAGTGAAGATACGGGTTACACAGTGAAAATACAGGTAACACAGTGAAGATACAGGTTACATTGTGAAGAAACAGGTAACACAGTGATGATACAGGTAACACAGTGAAGAAACAGGTAACACAGTGAAGAAACAGGTAACACAATGAAGAAACAGGTAACACAGTGAAGATACAGGTATCACAGTGAAAATACAGGTAACACAGTGATGATACAGGTAACACAGTGAAGATACAGGTAACACTGTGAAGAAACAGGTTACACTGAAGAAACAGGGAACACAGTGAAGATACAGGTAACACAGTGAAGATACATGTAACACAGTGGAGATACGGGTTACACAGTGAAAATACAGGTAACACAGTGAAGATACAGGTTACACAGTGAAGAAACAGGTAACACAGTGAAGACACAGGTAACACAGTGAAGAAACAGGTTACACAGTGAAGAAACAGGGAACACAGTGAAGATACAGGTATCGCAGTGAAGAAACAGGTAACACAGTGAAGATACAGGTTACACAGTGAAGAAACAGGTTACACAGTGAAGAAACAGGGAACACAGTGAAGATACAGGTATCGCAGTGAAAATACAGGTAACACTGTGAAGAAACAGGTTACACTGAAGAAACAGGGAACACAGTGAAGAAACAGGTTACACAGTGAAGAAACAGGTAACACAATGAAAAAACAGGTAACACAGTGAAGATACAGGTATCACAGTGAAAATACACAGTTAAGAAACAGGTAACACAGTGAAGATACAGGTAACACTGTGAAGAAACAGGTAACACAGTGAAGAAACAGGTACACAGTGAAGAAACAGGGAACACAGTGAAGAACAGGTAACACAGTGAAGGATACATGTAACACAGTGGAGATACGGGTTACACAGTGAAGATACAGGTTACACAGTGAAGAAACAGGGAACACAGTGAAGATACAGGTATCACAGTGAAGAAACAGGGAACACAGTGAAGAAACAGGTAACACAGTGAAGAAACAGGGAATACAGTGAAGACACAGGTATCACAGTGAAGAAACAGGGAATACAGTGAAGAAACAGGTAACACAGTGAAGAAACAGGTTACACAGTGAAGAAACAGGTAACACAGTGAAGAAACAGGGAACACAGTGAAGAAACAGGTAACACAGTGAAGAAACAGGTAACACAGCAAAGAAACAGGGAACATTGTGAAGATACAGGTAACACAGTGAAGAAACAGGTATCACAGTGAAGAAACAGGGAACACAGTGAAGAAACAGGTAACACAGTGAAGACACAGGTAACATAGTGAAGAAACACAGTAAAGACCTGGGAACTCAGTGAAGAAACAGGGAAAACAGTGAAGAAACAGGTAACACAGTGAAGAAACAGGGAACACAGTGAAGATACAGGTAACACAGTGAAGAAACAGGTATCACAGTGAAGAAACAGGTAACACAGTGAATGAACAGATAACACAGTAAAGGAACGGGTAACACAGTGAAGAAACAGGGAACACAGTGAAGAAACAGGGGACAAAGTGAAGAAACAGGTAACAAAGTGAAGAAACAGGTAACACAGTGAAGACACAGGTAAAACAGTGAAGAAACAGGGAACACGGTGAAGAAACAGGTAACACAGTGAAGACACAGGTAACATAGTGAAAAAACACAGTAAAGACCTGGGAACTCAGTGAAGAAACAGGGAAAACAGTGAAGAAACAAGTACAGGTATCACAGAGAAGAATCAATGAACACAGTTACAAGACATACTTGACAAATAAGTTCTATAAGGCCAGGTAAAATTAATCTTTAACAGGGATACTGAATTTGAAAAAAACAGGGGCGGGAATACAGTGAAGACGGATTTTATTTTTTATTTTCAATAATTGTTAAATTGTAACACAGTATCAACAAAACATGGAATCTTCGCACACATTTTTTTCATTATGTTAATGCCAATATGAATATATTTTATTTTTTTTATATTCTTTTAAATATTTAAAAAAAAAATTCTTGCTTAAATTATTAGATATTTATTGTTAATAAACAAATGATCAAGTACACATATACGGTACATGCAAAACAAAATGAGGTGGGGTTCTGATACCAATAAATTGTGTATGCATGACTTCTCATCGGCCTTTCCCTAAATACCCTTGAGTTTTTACCTTCAAATCCCTCTGTTTTCTGTAAAATATCACAGTGAAGAAACACCTTCCTCAAAAATTGGATCGTTCACAGTGAAGAAACTTGTAACATGTTTGACAATAACATAGGTCACATTTACAAAATCACAGTGAAATATTCACATAGAATATCCTAACACAGAAGAAAACCTAGGCCTGAACAGTTTTACGATTTAACATTTTCTTAGCACTAAACATTCTCTAAAGTCTGCCTAGATGTTTTATTTTTTTTTCAAATCAAAATCACACACAGTTGGAGATCGTTAAAACTTGATCAGGTGTCATTTTCCATGTCTATTTTTATACTTAGTTTTAAAAAATCTTTAAAAACTTGCTCATGCCAGTGATGGTATCTAGATGTGTTTATGCTATTATTTTTTTCTCTGCCCTCTCTATACTGACAAATAATCTTTTCCTGACATATTTAAACTGCTTTTATTGCCGATTTTTCTCCATTCTTCACATGGCTCTTTTGCTATAAATAGCGACACGCAACTTTTAATACAGACGGGAGATAACTCTTAAACTTCACCCAAATTCTTACTGAATAAAAATACATGAAAATGCCTTTATTAACACTCAAAAATCAAGATACAAAAAACATGTAACACAGTGAAGAAACAGGGAACACAGTGAAGAGGGGTGCGGGTGAAGATACGGTAACATTGTGATGTGAAGAAACAGGTAACACAGTGAAGAAACAGGTAACAGATTAATTTTATCTGGCCTAACGTGTTGACAACAAAGATATGAGACATGCTGACAAATTAGATCTAAGTTCTGAGACATGCTGATAACTAAGTTCTGAGACATGCTGACAACTAAGTTCTGAGACATGCTGATAACTAAGTTCTGAGGCATGCTGACAACTAAGTTCTGAGACATGCTGACAACTAAGTTCTGAGACATGCTGACAACTAAGTACTGAGACATGCTGACAACTAAGTTCTGAGACATGCTGATAACTAAGTTCTGAGACATGCTGACAACTAAGACATGCTGATAACTAAGTTCTGAGACATGCTGACAACTAAGTTCTGAGACATGCTGACAACTAAGTACTGAGACATGCTGACAACTAAGTTCTGAGACATGCTGACAACTAAGTACTGAGACATGCTGACAAATTAGATCTAAGTTCTGAGACATGCTGATAACTAAGTTCTGAGACATGCTAACAACTACTGTAAGTTCTGAGACATGCTGATAACTAAGTTCTGAGACATCTGACAACTAAGTTCTGAGATATGCTGACAACTAAGTTCTGAGACATGCTGATAACTACGTTCTGAGACATGCTGACAACTAAGTTCTGAGACATGCTTATAAGTAAGTTCTGAGACATGCTGATAACTACGTTCTGAGACATGCTGATAACTAAGTTCTGAGACATGCTGATAACTAAGTTCAGAAACATGCTGACAAATAATTTAGCTGAACATTTAATTTTCTGAATAATGCTGAAAGGGCTACTTTAACATGCTGAGTTAAGTTGTCATTGAGACATGCTGATAACCATTCTACCCTTAAATCCAGTCCTTCTCATACAAGTGGCCCGAACACCATAACTGTGACCACTAGAAAGGTTTTCTTTTCCATTATCAATTCTGTACCTCCTTAGATGTGAATATTTAAATGTCCAAGTAAACAGTCAACTGTAAAAGTCAGTGCTTCTCGTAAAAGTCCATCAGTAGACATCAGGGTTCAAATAAAAATGTTTTTACACTGTAATTAGTGATAAACAGAAGATACCATTTTAGCAGGCACAAATTTAGAGATTTCTAGTAGGAAATTGGTATATAATTTTAGCCAGAAGTAATTTCAGCAATTTGTAATGCATTAAAAGATAATAGTCACCTTAAATGTAGGAATAAATTGTTAGCCATCTCATCATCCTTGCTAAAATTGCCAAAATTAAATCCTTACTAAATTTTTTTTTGTATGGTAATAAATAAATAGCCTCTGTAGGCAGCAGTGAGTAAACTCTAATGAATGATGATGCTTACTCATCACGACTGAAACTGAGGTTCGGACAAGTAAATGTCTTGGTCACTTGTTTAAATGGACAAGTAGGAAAAAAGGTTAATGTAGAGCCCTGCTCATGATGGTACCATCTTCAAAATATCAATATAAAATAAACCACTTACTGACTTCATTGAAGTCTTCAAATGAAATTTTTCCTGTTCCTTCTCTGTCATAGTCTCTGAGAATTTTTAAAACATCTGCTTTCTTAACATCGAAGCCTAGAGCCCTCATGGCTACCTGTGTGATAAGATAAAAAACAATCAGCTTTACCTGTAGTAATGTTAGTATGATTTATTTATTAAACATAAAAGCAATTAATTGTAGCATACAAATCACAGAATTTTACCTAGACTGAATAAACATAATAATTTAAATAATTATAACATTACTTTTTTACTTTTGAAATTTAGATCACCATACCAGTATAACTGTAATGTATTAGACTATTATCATCAAATTACAAAGTTTTCATGCACCCCACCTCCATCCTAACGGTAGCATTGAGATGGACACCAACTAGTAAGGGAAAAAGAGACTTGGAAAAGATTGGTGGACAAAAAAATTAAAAGAAAAGAACTGGTTAGAGACAGGTCCAGAGATGGACACAAGACAGACACCAGCATGGGAGTCTCTGATGACAGCCTTATGTACTGACCAGTAAAGAGGACTAATTAAGTAAGTGCAAAGTTTTCATCACTACAGACCTTGAGCTCGTGATAATCTATAGCTCGGTCTTTGTCCGTATCAAACAAATCAAACGCCTCTTTTATCTCCTGCTTCTGTTCATCAGCTAATTCTCTCTTCTTCTTTTTCTTGCTTTTATCCAAAGCAAACTCGGCTCTACAAAAGAGACATGTTTACGGTCATTACTGGTATTCATTCATTGGGTAAAAAACATTCATATTGAAAATGCCAGAGGTGCATGTTTTTAGGAAGATATTGAGAAACTGCACATGGAAAATCGACCATCAATGTTTGTTGTGCAAGAAAATTCACCAATGCCTGAGTAAATGAGCTTTTGCTTTATGGAATATAATTTTAAAAAAGTCCACCATTTGGTCAGTAAAATTTGTATCCGATATGGGAGATTGTCCACCAAAGGGGGGGGGGGGGGGGATAAATGACCATTTCAAGGGGTGTGCTCAATCTGTTTAATTGAAATCAGACTAGATCTAAAACTGTAGAAGTAGCATTTTGAAAGTATTTCACAGAAATTTCTATTTTTAGGAACCATGGCAACACCATTCTTCGAAATCAAAAGAATTGTGTATCTTAATGTTATTGTAGTTTGCTTGTTAGTCCGAAAAATCTGACGTTTTTCTGGCTTTTTTACGATTTTGATATTTTACATGCCAGGAAAACGTCAGAACAGGCGCCATTACGAAAACTGGGAAATCGCCGCCTCCAACCGGAGGCGGCATTCAGAGGTTGGTTTTCAATACTTGAAACTGGCAGATATATTGGACTTGAAAGAGATAAAAGAATATGTGAAAAATGTAATTTGAATGTAGTGGAAAATGAAATACATTTTACCATAGACTGTCCTTTTTACAAAGAAAGAAGAATCAAACTTCTAAATGAAGCACAGAAATATAATAAAAATTTTTATAGCTTAGATAGTTCTCAAAAATATTTTTGGATCATTACATGTGAAAATATGAATGTCTGTTTAATCATTTAATATAACATTTTAAAGCACAACAACAATATGATATGTATGTATTTTTATTTTTAACACAAATTACTGAATTTTTTTGTTTATCTACTTATTGATTGCCTTTGTCTACACATGTACCTTTCATGCCTCTCTGGGGGCCCTTAATTGGAAATAAAATATTGTCTATTGTCTATTGTAAACCGAATTAAATGCTGAATTCACATTTTATCAATAGTACAACACCTTTAGTACTCACCAACATCGTTTTTATGTTTCGTTTATGAAATAATATAATCCGAAGAACACATTTTATCTGACTGTCAAGAATTGTTTTCATTTCCTGCATTTTAAAATCATGCAAGTTCTGAATCGGAATGTGGAGTGGTAATTTCTTTTTCATCGATATTGGTGAGTTCTAGGAGCATTGTGTCATTGATAAAAATCTAATAGAAAATCAACTGTATCTCCCAGTTTTCGTAATGGCACCGGTTCTGACGTTTTCCTGGCATGTAAAATATCAAAATCGTAAAAAAGCCAGAAAAACGTCAGATTTTTCGGACTATTTGCATGTGTGCAAAGTTATATTGAATTCAGATCAAAACTGTAGGAGAAGTAGCATTTTAAAAAATAATTGTTTACAGACAGACAAACAGACGACGAGCACTTTCCTATCTCATAGGCTTTTCTGGTCTTTGACAAGTAGAGCTAAAAATCTATTTAAAAGCTCTGCAATGTTCATGTTATTTGTTACACTTTGTACATAGTGTCAACTAAAAGTAAAATGTATTTGTTCAAATTGTTGCAACTCCATGTGCCATGCACAATAAGCTCTCGCCAGAGAAACGAAGTTTGTTGACAGGACAACCTTCACACAAAAGGAAATCGAACGAAATCAAGAGTATTGACTCACTTACCGAAGAGCTAGACTCATTTCTAAAATCTGCAAATGGAAACTTTTCTCACAAGAAAGACTATCTTCGAGTAGAAACTTGTTTCTTTTGAAAAGCCGCTTTCGGTATATAGTATTAGTTTCGTAAACACAAGGAAAGTTGATTTTTATTCATTTTTAAGGGTCACCCAATAAAGTTTCCTACAAAAATATTAGTTTAAAAGCACCAAACTAAGGTGGGAAAAAATAAAGTAATAGTTACAAGCAAATTCGAAACTAAATTTTAGCTCTCAATAATAACAACAATGTCGACCTCCAGTGCGGGTAATTTGTTTTTGTTTATCAAAATGAAATGCTTATATTTCATAATTTCAGGAAGTTTGATATGGAAAATTCGGGCTGTTTTTTCAATTATACAGAAAATTCACTTGTTTCACCCGTTTCAAAGTTTTATTTTCTTTCAGAAGCTTAATATATCGATAATATTGATCAAAAGGTTGGTTTCTTTTTTTATGTAGACGGAGATGACGATCTTTTAAGTTTTGAGAAGTTAGACCGATCTTCACCAGATCTCTGGCCAGAGAAAAGTAATGAGAGAGAGAGAGAGAGAGAGATTGTTGATTTAGGCTTTTTGGAAGCATTTCTATCATTGAAGATTTGTTGAATAAAGCTGAGCACAATTTGTAATCTTTGTCCTTTTGAGCTTTTCAGTGTCATTCGTCAGCCTCAGCTAAGTTCAGAGTTTAATGTATAACTATTCTATTTCACCGAGTGTACCTTATCAAGCCTTTCTTTCATTTTCATTATGAATGACTTAATTAGTTGCGAAAAAATGCACCTATGCCTCTGCCATGTCAGGAAAAATAATTATCAAAGATATTCAATATGATCAATTAAGTACATATTACAAAAGGAAAAAAAAGACAAATGCATATTCAATGAAATAAACCTTAAAAAAGACAATGTAAGATAGCAGTGACCAGGCAAAAGCAGTCTTATATAATGATAAAAAAGGTTTATATACCCCTGTTGGCTGTGCTGATAAAGGAGTTAGTGAAACTAATATGTCTGTGTCTGTTTACAAATTGTGTTCAGTTTTAAGGATTTTAAAGTGAAGTACATGTAGCTCTAAATATGTATAAAAACATAAAATAAATATTTCATATCTTCAGATAGTTTTTACTTTGTTGATATTATATGTTTCATATTTAACTTTTGTAGTCCCAGGTGTATCAGAATTTGCTTCTCTGAAGAGTGTGAGTATCCAATAGGCATTGTTTCACATTAATGGTAAATGTATATGCATACAATCTTTATATTGAGTTGTCAACTGACCTTTTTAGCCACTCTCTAGACCGGGGACATCCCCCAAATGGATGGCAGAGCTGGAGAATGAAGATATTGGACTTCTTCAAGGTATCCTGGAGCAGTGTACTTACATAGTTTTTAGCTCACCTGAGCCGAAGGCTCAAGTGAACTTTTCTGATCAAAATTTGTCCATTGTCTGTCGTCGTTGTAAACTTTTCACATTTTCATCTTCTTCTCAAGAACCACTGGGCCAATTTCAACCAAACTTGCCACAAAGCATTCTTGGGTGAATGGGATTCATGTTTGTTCAAATGAAGGGCCAAGCCCTCTTTCAAAAGGAGATAATTATGAATTAATGAAAAATTAGTGGCATCTTTTAAAAATCTTCTTCTCCAGAACCATTGGGCCAGGAAAGATGAAACTCATGTGGAAGCATCCTAAGGTAGTGTAGATTCAAGTTTGTTCAAATCATGACCCCTGGGGAAGGGCGGGACCACAATGGCCGATCAAAGTTTTACATGGGAATATAAAGGGAAAATCTTTTAAAAATCCTCTTCTCCAGGACCATTGGGCCAGGAAAGATGAAACTCGTGGAAGAATCCTCAGGTAGTGTAGATTCAAGTTTGTTCAAATCATGACCCCTGGGGGTAGGGCGGGGCTACAATGGCCGATCAAAGTTTTACTTAGGAATATATAGGAAAAATACTTAAAAATCTTTTTCTCCAGAACCATTGGGCCAGGAAAGATGAAACTCATGCTGAATCATCCTCAGGTAGTGTAGATTCAAGTTTGTTCAAATCATGAACCCCGGGGGTAGGGTGGGACCACAATGGGCGATCAAAGTTTTACATAGGAATATATAGGTAGCAACCCAAGCTGATTTTTTATGTTGGGAAATTGTACACAAATTCTATGTCATTGAAAAGAGGTTATTAATAGGGAAATCTTTAAAAATTTTCTTCTCAAGTACTGCAAAGCCATGATTAGTGATATTCATCCTCAGGTAGTGTAGATACTAGTTTGTTCAAATCATAACCTCCAGGGATAGGGTGGGGCCACACTGGGGGTAGGGAGTGAAACAATGGGGAGTCAAATTCAAATTATTACAACATGTACAAAGTAATATATACAAACAAAATGATAAAATAAAATCTTTAAAAATCTTTTTCTCAAGAACTTTCTCAAGAAGTTATATGCAGTATTGATATGAAGGATTCTCAAGTAGTATTAGAATTCAAGCCCCCTCCCCACACCCCCTCAGTAAACTTTTCAATTCGGATCTGATTAATGCTTTTTCCTAGCTCAGGTGAGCGATGTGGCCCCTGGGCCTCTTGTTACAATCTTTTCTTGAAATGCATGATAAATTTCACACAAATAACTTTATTTCTTACAGAGTTTGGAAGTCTAACAACATCCCAGTTAATGGAGAAAATTAAGGGTTTACAGAATCTGGCTTATCAGCTAGGACTTGATGAAGGTAATTTAAGTTAATGAAAAGTTTCTTCTGACAATATTTTGATTAATTACAAGAAATTTGAATTGCACATGCATGGGTTAAAGAAAATTTGAATCAATATTGACCAAACGTTATATTAAAGTAGAAGGAAGTAATCTTATGAAGTGTTTAAAGAAAAAGCAATATACATTAATTGCCTGGGTTCAAGGTCAACATGGGTTTTTGTAAGACCCTAGTGTCCCATGAATCAAACTATTTGCCTGAGGCTTTTAGGCCAAAGTTCAGTTCAAGGGTTCAGGAAAACAGATTTAGCTCAAGAACTTTAGTCAATAAATGTTTTGCTGACCTTTTACTATATATTTTGACATTTCTAAGACTTGCACTGCAGAATTAACTCTGTCAGTTTTTGTTTTATGCTGATCATGAATATCAACAAATGCAAATAAGATTCTACAATGTGACATAAAAGATTCAAATATCTTATTGATATGTCTAGTGTTTTATTTGATGGGCTGAGTATCTCATTAATAGGTCCAGTTTCTCATTGAAAGGTCCAGTATCTGATTGTTTGGGCCATTATCTCATTGATAGGTCCAGTATCTCATTGTTAGGTCCATTATTCATTGAAAGGTCAGGTATCTCATTGATAGGTCCAATATCTCATTGATATTCAGTATCTCATTGATAGGTCAAGTTTCTCATAGGATAGGTCCACTATGTCATTGATAGGTCCAGTTTCTCATTGATAGATTCAGTATTTTACTGATAGGTCCAATATCTCATTGTTAGGTCCAGTTTCTCATTTATAGGTCCAGTATCTCAGGGATATTTCAAATATCTCATTGATAAGTAGAGTATCTCATGGATATTTCAAATATCTCATTGAAAGGAAGAGTATATCATTGATTGATCTAGTGTCTCATTGATAGGTCCAGTATCTCATTGGTAGCTCCAGTTTCTCATAGATATTCAGAGTATCTCATTGATAGGTCCAATACCTTGGAAAGGTCCAGTATTCCAGTTTCTCATCGATAGATCCAGTATCTCATTGCTAGGTATCGATAAGTTCAGTATCTCATTGATATATTCAGTTTCTCATTGATAGGTAGAGTATCTCAATGATAAATTCAGTATCTCATTGATAGGCTCAGTATCTCATTGATAGGTCGAATTTCTCATAAGATACGTCCAATATCTCATTGATAGGTCTGTTTTTTTATTGATAGGTCCAGTTTCTCATCGATAGGTCCATTATTGCATTTGATAGGTCTAGTATCTCATTAGGAGGTCCCATATCTCACTGATGGGTTCAATATCTCATTAATAAGTCCATTATCTCATTAATAGGTCCAGTATCTCATTTAGCAGTCTAACATCAATATTTTTGGTCTGCTAAATAAAACATTGAAAAACGTCAGACTTTCTTTAGTAGCACAATTCTTTGTTAAGCTTGGACTTTCAGTAGGAAGTGACTTTCTCGACACTACGTAAGTAACGTCTCTCAATTGGTGAATAGATTGGTCATTGGTTAAGAAATTAATAACATCAGCAATTTTTAATTGTTTTTGACAATGATGAGACGATTTAAGCCCCACCTCTCTGCCGTATGAAACACTATCATTGGATCATTGATACACTCATTGACATTCACCGGAATTTATATTTCAACAGTGAAGAAAGGCTGTGAAAATTTCAGATGCTAATTTGGTAATGTCTAGAATACCACGCCTTACTGAAAGTCCAAGGTTAACAGAGAATTGTACTAAATATGTATTTACGAAACATTTTCAAAGGTTTTACTAGTATATACCCCAGTAAATGTCAAATTAATTTCAAGTGTTACTGTACCTGAAACAGTATTACATAAGTGTTTTATGTCAATTCATATACATAAAGTTTTTTAATATCTTAAATGAGTACTTTTTTATTTTCAGCTAGAGAGATGACTAGAGGAAAATTCTTGAATATTTTGCAAAAGAAGTTTTAAAGTTATTTGCAGTAGAGATTCTTCTTGGGGAAAAAGACAAATTTTATTAAGTAATCAGATATTATTTATCAGAAACCATAAACTTTTTATGTGCAATATCTTGATAGAATAAAATTTTTAATTTGAAGTGCCTTTAATTCTCATTTGTAGTTTTGAGAGACTCACTATAACCCACTTAGCACTTGATTCAGCATGCTCAATACGGCATTTATGTAAAGTGATGAAATACTTGTATTTGTTAATCCCTTTTATGGTACAAAGTAAGGCCTTTTAAAGTCTTTAGATCACCACGATCAGGTGACCTATTTTCTCTTTTTGTCTGTTATTGTGTGTAAACATATGAACATTTTCAGCTTCTTCTCAAGAACAGCCGAACCATTTTAATGAAATTTTAGCATAAGATCTTTGGAGTAAATGGAACAAAACTTATGAATTTCATTCATGATCCCCCCCTTTGGCCTGAGGGATGGGGCTTAACTATCAAAATTAATGCAATTTTTAAAAATTTGCTCCTAGACATCAAGCAGTCAAACTGTTGGTACGATTGCAATAAGCATTGAGCCCTCTACCAAATTTGTTTCATTCATGGCCCCAGGGTCAGGGATTCTTGTGTTAGGGCTTACCTCTACTGATTATTTAGTGAAAAACTGAAAATGCATGCATTTATGATTATTAGTCTTTTAAAAATATTCTCCCTTATATTTTGAATATACACGTGTACACATGTACAAACAAATTGCATGATTAATACAAAGAACAGCTTCCTACAGAAAGAATGCATTTTCAAAATTTGGCTTAAATCTATAGAGCCCACCTCATTCCAAAACTCCTGATCCTAAGGCCACAAATCTGAGAGAAAACCCTTGCTTTTTCGCCAAAATTCTAAATAGAAACAGCGCTAAATGTCATATATTTACAGTATTGTTGTGCAATACATATTATATTAAATTAATTACTGCCATTCACTGAAAAGATATAAATTTCTGATAACCATGAAAAGTTATGTCATTTCATTTATTTACAAGCTATTGTATAATTTGAGACATGATTAAATGTAAACATAATAATTCTTTACATTCTGGTGAAAGTGAATTCTTCAGTTATGTACCTGGTATACTGTAAATGTACTATATTTGGCGCGTAAGATATTTGGCGGAAATTGGATTTTGAACAAGTTCGCGTCGATTTGATTTAGTGCATATCTTAATAATCTTCTTCGATATATGTGAGAGTCATTTAGCGTTGTACTTGAATTAGCGGATATTGCTTTCCGCCAAAAATGCTAAAAAGAATACACAGCCAAATGTAATATGTTTACAGTATATTTAGGGGATATAGATAAAAGATGATCATTATAGCTCCTGAGTTAATAAATAGTGAAATTACATTTGTTCCTGAGTTAACATGGTAATGAACTGCACTTATCAATCCAGTGAAAATTTTGGTCTTTTGTTTAATTTTTTTGTTTTGGTCAAGTTAAAACTGTCCTGATGATTTGTGAGTCCTATCACGTCTTCATGTCCTCGCTGTAAAGGACCTGGTGAGTCACAGTCAACAGTTTCCACGTCCTCCTCAACACTGGCACTTCTGCTCTTCAAACCATTTGATAATTTTGTATCGGAGAAATAAAAGGGATCCTTTGAATCAGTTCTTGTAACCTCTTTCTTTTGTAATAATGGTTCGCCAACAAAGAATTTCTCTCGTTGAGCACCTGTTTTACTTTCACTTTTTTTTTTCTTTTTCATGTGGAGAGCATTTGAGAACATCAGTCTTTTTCTGGGATCTGCTTTACTGCCAATGCTATGTAACTTTTTGTTCGGTGATTCAGCACGTTTATGTACATTCTTCTCATCTCTAACTATGTTAACATTGGTTTCGAAAGAAGTGGACCAACTCCTTTTACTTTTTGTAAGATTCTCGGGGTGGTTTGACTTAATTGTATCTTTAACTTGGTAGAAATCGTTCCAGTCTCTGTTCCCTTTATGCATTTTGATTCTGTCGTAGGCTGGGGAACTTATTCCTGGTTTTGTGTTTCTGTCAGTCAGATCACCTCGGTCTCCTTTCTGTTTATTAGTTTTGAATCTGTTGTAGGCTGGAGAACTTATTCCTGGTTTGGTGTTTCTGTCAGTCAGATCACCCCAGTCTCTGTTCCATTTATTGGCCTTGATTTTGCCGTAGACTGGAGAACTTATTCCTGGTTTAGTGTTTCCGTCAGTTGGGTGTTCTGGGTTACTACACATCTTCGTGTCCCTCTCCTCCTCTTCAGAACTGCTCGCCTCATTCTGTGGACTGGGAGTGATGTCCCTTCGTTTCCTGTCTCCTCTTGAGTGGTCTTTTGATTGAACTTTTCCAAACCTCTCTTTTTCCATTACATTCATTCCCTTTCCTTCCCAAGCCTGCTGTAAATTTCTCCTGTTAATTGTCTCTGATGGCAGATGTTGCACACCTGGGCGATCTGTTGTGGAATTTAAGGAAGTGGATGATATTTTGCTGGACTGTATTCTACAGAGTCCAGAATGGCTAGGGGGAGCTCCCATCTGGAACCTTCTGCTGCTGTTACTTAACACATCAGATTTTCTGGAGCCAACCTCCATATTTTGCTTCAGTGCACCACATGAGTGAGTTCTGGACTTTAATTTCTTAGAAGCAATACTGTCAAATGTTTCACATGGCCAAGAACTTTTGATACTTGCACTAGACTTTGATGAGCAGTAATCACCTTCTGCCCCTCTACAATTTTTGTGACTAGGTAGAGGACACTCCTTCTTGTCTATCTCCATCTTTCTGTCAGCATCAACTCCTTCTATCTCACTGAATGAAGAATGAGATCCTGATCTTCTTTGTGTTGATATCTGGGAATCAGAAATTCTCCTCCTCTTCAGCTCTAAGCTATCAGTGCTGCCCCGAGACCTCTGATCCAGGTCTTTCTCAACCATTGCTTGAACTTCATAAATCTCTTGCATTAGTGATTTTAATCGCCTGTCATTACTGCTGGAGCTTTCCTCTTCCCATGGAGTTACATTTTTGGACATTTGCTCAACTTCATCAAGTGACTTGCTATGACGCCGTTTTGGCTGTTCTGAACTTACGCGGAATTTATCAAAGATGGAATGTTTTTCATCAGTTTGAGATGCTCGTCCTTTAGGAGAAACCTTTGGACTAGATTTTTTTTCACTTGAAAAATGGAAAGGTGAAATTTTTACATGTCTGGGAACTTTCAAGTCCATATTTGGTTGTCTATCAACATCTGGAAGAGAATGATATCTCTTGGTTCCCCTTGGGGAGACACTTTTCTGAAGATTTGGTCTAAATGAGCCGACCATTTTAACCTTCTCAGTTTTGAAGTCTTCAGTGTCTATAGGTTTGAGGATGTGGACTTTGTGCAGTAGGTTTGGTTTCAGCTGATCAATCTCAAGGGGGTCTGACTCGGACGGAGAGCCTTTCCTTGGACAGGAGTTTAAAACTGTAACATAACAGTAATCAAAGTCACAACATAGAACGGTATCATAGTCTTCACTCTTATGAATTTAATTTCATTCTCCTAAATTACCTGGGAGATTTTGTGTAGAGGGCAGGAGGAATGCTATAGGTAGTTCTGAGGCGAGAAACGGATGCTGGGCAGCCTTCAATGGTGTCAGTCTATCAGCTGAAAAAGGAACACCGATAAATAACAATGATGGAACTATTAACCCTGATCTTAAGGTGGACTGTTACGTTTGTCGTACCTGGACTGTACCTCAGGAGACCAGAGAGGAAGTCTCGGAACAAATAGTCCTGACACCCAAGTTTCTTAAACAGCACACCAGAGGCTGAAATTAAAGACATTTACTGAATGGAACCATGTTTAAAATTAATCAATATATATTATATTTTAATTTATTGGTATTAAATGACATGCCACTGCTTTATAAGTTGACTTTCCAGATACATATGTAATCTTTAATAGATCTATGGGTGAATTGTATTATAACCATTATACATACTGTAAAACGAGAATATTTGGCGCACTACTAATTTTAGCGCCTTTGGCGCAAGAGCCCCTGAGCACTAAAATTTATTGTGCGCTAAATGATTTCTAAATATAACTTTTGTGTGTGTACAAAGCTTTTACATAAGTACATGTAAACCGGAACGCGCGATTACGTAATGTCGAAGGGTCATTGGATTTTATATACACACTAGCACTGCACATGTTCGGAAGACAGAAAGTTCTGCCAAATTATAATTTAATTAAACTATTGTTACCCCGGTAGTGTTTTACTATACAGCAATCAAAATTACCTGATTATTATCATTAGCACCTTCAAAGTTTGGCTTCTCGGCGTGTCAATCATCTATCGCCTCGAGGTAAACGATGCAATCAAGCATGGCGATTGAGCTTGCAGACAATACCTGATTAGGATTACCATTTTATCTAAGTAATTTTCTGTCGATGCATGCATTGTTTTAATGTGATTTAAATGAGTAAATACTCCATTTCTTTTAATTGAAAATAGAAATAAAATAAATTTTAACATTGTACAATGTCCACTTGTTAGCAACACGTACCGCGGTAAAGGTAACGAATGTTTACTGATATATGGGGGTACTAATGTGTTTCCGTGCTTGACTAACCAAAAAGACAAATACGGGTGTGGATAAAAAAAACCCAAAATATCACATTTATAATTATATTTTACTGACAAGTGCAAGCGCTAAAATTTATTTGCGCCAATGCATTCCCACTTGCGTTTGCGCTAAAATATGTATGCGCCAAATTTTCTCGTTTTACAGTATGTTAACTTGCAATTTTGTCTTTGTGCCTTCCAAGTTTGCAGACTGATGAAACTAAAGTACTAGGGATGTGCGATTTTATCGCTTTACCAGTATATCACAATTTTTAATTGCCTGATACGTATCAGATAGAGACTTGGAATATTGGTATTTAAGTACAGAATTATAATGTCCAGAAGTATGTAGAAATAGTTCATTTATTTGTTCAATCTTTCAAATTACACTTACAGGAAGTGTAAAAAATGTTGTAAACGGTAAAAGAAAGATATTTTAACATCCAAACAAGTTTAATATTACATATGTATGAAAAGATTTATCTACATCTGTATTAAAGCTATAAAGCAGGCTACACACGCTTTCTTGGAATACTCTAGCTTTTGTACTATTCTGTATACTGGCACTAAAAATGTGCAATTCTTTATTAAGTACATAATGCTGCATACCATCTTTTTGCTCGCAGACATTGGTGTATCCCTTGAGGTCATCATAAAATTTGCCTTTTTGAAAGACATCTCTTGGGAAAGGGCCCAACAGTCTGGTCATCTAGAATAAAAGTTCTACATGTAAATATGTAAAAACCAGCAAATTCAGAGAAATGTGGTCTCCACTTTTTTTTCTTAATGGGTCATGATTCAAGGCATATATTGTATCTGTCTTGTCTGTTCTGACTTGTCTTTCCATTATGCAAAAATGTTTCCATATTTGAAAAAAAAAATAAGCAAAAGGCTACAACCAAGTCAAAACTTGAAAATCAAACTGGTATATCAGGTCATGTAAGAGGTAAGGGATAAAAAAAATCATATTGAGTGCATCTTGTCACAAGTAATGCACATTATAATAATAATGAACTAGAGATATGTCCATAGGACATGAATGCCCTGCCGAGGATATATTAGTAAAGCAACATGAAAATTTGTATGTGTATGAAATTTGATCAGTTTGGTTCAGGTAGGGCTTATACTTACTTGGGAATAAAAATGTAAGTCAGATCCAGCATCCAAAGCAAGTCGAGTAGTGTCCATCCCTAGATACATCATCCATGCAAGATTGGTTCAGGGTATATAGTTACTTTGGAATGAAAATATAGGTAAGATCCAGCACCCAAAGCAAGTCTGGTAGTGTCCATCCCTAGATGCATCATCCATGCAAGTTTGGTTCAGGTAGGGCTTATAGTTACTTTGGAATAAAAATGTAGACCAGATCCAGCATCCGAAGCAAGTCTGGTAGTGTCCATCCCTAGATGCATCATCCATGCAAGTTTGGTTCTGGCAGGGCTTATAGTTACTAGGGAATGAAAATATAGGTCAGATCCAGCATCAGAAGCAAGTCTAGTTGTGTCCATCCCTAGATGCATCATCCATGCAAGTTGGTTCAGGTAGGGCTTTTAGTTACTTGGGAATGAAAATGTAGGTCAGATCCAGCATCCGAAGCAAGTCTGGTAGTGTGCATCCTTAGATGCATCATCCATGCAAGTTTGGTCTAAGTCGGGCTTATAGTTCCTTAGGAATGGACCTGCTCCAATAACTTTAACCTGGTCACTCATCTGGAAAATGTAGGTCAGATCCAGCATCCGAAGCAAGTCTGGTATTGTTCATCCCTAGATGCATCATCCATGCAGTTTGTATCAACATGTGAAGTTTGATAACACCATCTTGAATGGTATGTTTAAAACTGAGCTAAACACTAATTTAAGAAAAGTGAGGTCAAGGTCAAAGGAAAGGTCAAGGTCAAAAAATGATGATGCAGTTGCATGGCTCTCATCAATATCTATCAGCATATGAAGTTTGATGAAAATATCTTGGATAATTTCTTTGAAACTTAGCTTTGAACAGAGCTAAACGCAAAGTGTGACGGAAGGACAGAAGGACGGAAGAGGGACATGACAAACACTATATGCCCCGGGCATATTCATGGCGAGGCATAAAAAAAAACCTTTACAACCAAAGAGATTTTTTTTTTCAAAATAAGTAAAAAATCATGATCAAGATAATGACCTTCAAGATATCTACATGTACATTGCCTGTTTGTCAACAGAAATTAATCATTTTTTCACTATATCAAATGCTGGATTTTATCTTTATCTATATTTTTTGCATTACTTCATTACTTGGTAAAAATTAACTTGACTCAGAGTAGGCCATGTACATACCTCTTTGATGATGGGGATTTTGGAGGTCCCTGGGAATAATGGTGCTCCAGAATACAGTTCTGCCAGGATACATCCTAAAGACCAAAGGTCAATCTCTGTACCAAAGGGAATCCCAAAGAGAACCTAAAAATAAATACATCCTAAAGACCAAAGGTCAATCTCTGTACCAAAGGGAATCCCAAAGAGAACCTAAAAATAGATACATCCTAAGGACCAAAGTTCAATCTCTGTACCAAAGGGAATCCCAAAGAGAACCTAAAAATAGATACATCCTAAAGACCAAAGGTCAATCTCTGTACCAAAGGGAATCCCAAAGAGAACCTAAAAATAAATACATCCTAAAGAACAAAGTTCAATCTCAGTACCAAAGGGAATCCCAAAGAGAACCTAAAAATAAATAAAGCCTAATGACCAAAGGTCAACCTCTGTACCAAAGGGAATCCCAAAGAGAACCTAAAAATAGATACATCCTAAGGACCAAAGGTCAATCTCTGTACCAAAGGGAATCCCAAATAGAACCTAGAAATAAATACATCCTAAACACCAAAGGTCAATCTCTGTGCCAAAGGGAATCCCAAAGAGAACCTAAAAATAAATACATCCTAAAGATCAAAAGTCAATCTTTTTACCAAAGGAAATCCCAAAGAGAACCTAAAAGTCAACAAATGCTAAAGACTAGGAATCCCTAATAGAACTTATAGAGTACCATCCTACAGACCAAAAGGAATCCCACACAGAACATAAAAATAAATAGAGCCTAGAGACTGGAAATTCCATACAGAACCTAAAATTTAGATACATCCTAAACACCAAAGGTCAATCTCTGTACCAAAAGCAATTCCAAATAGAACCTATAAATATAAAAAGATGGATCCTAAAGACCAAAGGTCAATCTCTATACCAAGGGGAATCCCAAAAAGAACCTAAAAATAGAAACTGAATACAGGGTTATTTTCACAATGTTATTTTTGCCATTTCACATTTGCAGACAGTTTTGCCCCGTTTTAAATTTGCCCAGTCATAGTTTATTTCAGAAAGGGGTGAAATTAAAGAGGGGCGAAATATGTATATGGTTACCTGACCAACAACCCTAATTTTTTGTGCAAACTCAAAATTTTTTCTTTTTTTACATTCTGAAATTTCATATCTATATGTATCATTTAAATTCATCATTTAATAGTAAAGGGTTAACTAATTTGTATAGGGAGAATGTAAACCATTTACTGATCATCTGAATTTCATTTGATTTGTTCTTTGTCGTTTATCATTAGACGCCCAATTTGAAGATGAACTTATGAACTCCTCAGAGTGATCAGGCGGTGATTAAACAACTATCATGCACTATGTAAAATGATTTGCATGCTTGGAGAAAAATAATTGCAAAAATTGATCCTGGAATTAGATCAGGAGATTTCAACACACCAAAGAGAACATCAATTTCACCAGTTCCTTTTCTGTAATTCTGAACAACTGGGATTAAATTTCACAGGATCAATATAATAAAATCATTTAAAAATTCTGCTTAATGACAGAAAAATCTGTTATACTGCACCAATTATGTGTTTAATCAATCATATCTTAATTTTGTAGTCAAATTTAACGTAACAATCCATTGTGTGTAAATAAAAGAGAACACAGCGGTAGACAAATTAATGGAGAAAATGGGGGACCACTTCCTGTTGCCGAGTTAGAGAGTGACGGATGATCTAATGGTGTCATCGCCATAGCGATTAAGGGAGGAAACTACTGTCGAGCAGGGGCATTGTTTTCAGGCCGGTGATACTAATTACCTGAAATTTAATGGCTATTTCTGAGTTCAGAGTCAGTCATAAGGCTAGAATTTCTCCCATCAAGGAATTGTTTTGAGGAATAATTGGCCACAAAATGTAAAATATTTCATACAATTAATACAGTGCTTGGTTCACCTAGAACAATGCCTGAACTTCAATGAGTATAAAATTTCTAAACAGTCTAAATATTCAACATCCTGCAAATGTCAAGAAAAGTAATGAATACAGTAAAACATTAAATTTTTACCATTGATATTATAAAAATATTTCAGATCTTTAAATTTTCACTACAGATGATGAGTAATTCATTCTTAAGTCCTTGTATCTGAAGTAAGGATGAGATCATGGATCATTTAATGAAACATTGTCAATACCAAAAGCTGGTAATTCAATTGTGTATCTGAAGCTGTCAAATTATCTGAAGCACATGTCATCTCATTCCAAACACTTTATCAAACAATCGAAAAATTTTCTATTAGCTGAGCCCATTTCCCAAGAATTGGCCATATTGCATGTCAACTTTGATTTTAAAGACAGAAGCCCTTGTTTTTCTTCCGAGAGTTACATCAGGAGATTTTGGGTCTCCCTCCACTGAGCGTTTGTTATCAATCACTTTAAACAGATAAAACAATACTGTTAATACTTTAATGAGCAGAGTCTGTCTCTAAGGACTGGAAATGAGGAATGACAAGCGCTGATAAAAATTCTTAGCCCTGCACATTAAGTAACTTGTCACCAACAATGATGAATAGCCTCCAGATTAACTCACACAAGTCAGGTTTTATAAAATGTTTTGGAGGAAATTATTTCAATTTAGCTGTAGGCTCCAAAGCCAGCCTATCCCCTGGGGTCTGGTACAGAGGTAAAGAAATCTGTGTTCCCTTTTTAAAAATTCATTTCTTCATCTAACCATTTCTTCAAAAAGGTTGAATGTAAATTTCTCCGCAATCTGCCCAGGAGTCTTAGGGAGAATGGGACACGATTATAATTAGATTATCTGAGCAATCAGCACAGACAACTAACTGGTAGAAAATTAATGGACTGAGATTTAACAGGATATTCATCTCTGCTCATGAATAAACATGTAAACAATGAATATTGTAAAGAAAACATGGAAAATCAAAGAACAAACTGTACCAGACATAGGGAGAAATGATTATTCATTTTCTTAATCTTTTCTTAGCCGACTTAATAAATCAAAAAAGTGTCAAACCAGGATTTTTTGTATAAAAGACTTGATTAATTTCCTAAGATAATTTTCACGACAATTAAATATTTCTTCTAAATGCAAGTGTACCTGTAAAACAAAGCTTAAAATTTATGTCACCCTAAATTAAGTTTGGGTGACATATTGTTATTGTTAAACCTATTTTTAATCTTTCCTATTGCATTTTCCTTTGTTAGTTGATGGATTTGAAATCATATAAATAAAAAGATAAACAATGAGGATTTTGAATAAATTCCTGTAATTTTCAGTGGCTTCCAGTCCTACCTCTGGGGCTCTGTATAACAAAGTCTGTAGTTCAAAGTCTTTGAAGTACAAGGCAACCTCCTTAAAATTGTTGTGGATGGCATTCCCAAAATCAATGACTGTCACAGAGCTCACATCAGAGGCTAGTAATACAGAAAACAACACAGTCATGAAAAAAATGACACATACATGTATATAATATTCTACATATTGAATGATGCACACACCTGCTTACCCCTTGTCTTACAAAGGTGTAAATAGCTATATCTCACAACCAATCTCAATGACCATTTAGTGTAGGAAAAAATTGTTAATTACTTAATTTTTTTTTTGTTTCTTTAATATTAAAAGTCATGAGTAAATGTTCAAGAGTACAGAAATCGAAAACATAATATGTATGCAGATAATGAACAGTATTCAAGCTCAAAAGTCCAACCAAACAATAACAAGAGGCCCACGGGCCTTATAGGTCACCTGAGTAACATGTAACAACTTTCCAACAACCGAATTTGGTTTGACTATTTTAAACCAAAAGCCTTGAAATTCACAATTTTGAAAGAGGCACCATTGTTTATCATAACTATACACCTAGCATTCTTATTTTGGTTACTTAATACCCAAAGGCAGATCAGAGTAACAGAGAGAAAATGCATGTCCACTTTATAACAACCAGTTGTGCACACCAACCCAGAGGAACCACTGACCCTGGGGACACATATTTCAAAATTTTGGAAATTTATAATTTATAAATGTCATTTCATCAGAAATGGGTGATTAATATCAAAAAAGCAGATTTCAAAGTATTACTTTATTTTCAGACTATGTAACCCCCCCCCCTCCCCACGTCTGAAGTACCCCTAACGCAGGGGCAATGAAATTAACCATTTTGGAAGAGGCATCTTTCTTCATCATAAATATATACTTAGATCATTGGCATTATACCAAGGAGCAAAGGAAAAGATTTCCAAAGAATTCATGTGTTTTCACAATATAATCATTATAGAGCCCAACCCTAACACCAGAACCCCTGACCCATGGGTCATGGAATTCACAAATTGGGAAGAAGCATCCTTCTTCACCATAACTATGTACATAGTTCATTGGTTTTATACCTAGGAGCATAGGAGAAGATTTTCACTATATAATCAACAGAGCCCCGCTCTAACACCAGAACCCCTGACCCTGGGGCCGTGAAATTCACAATTTTGGAAGAGGCAGACTTATTCAATATAACCATGTACTTGGTTGGCTTATTTCATACCCAGGAGAAGAGAAGAAGATTTTTTAAAGAATTAATGTATTTTCACTATATAAACAATTAAAGAGCCCCACCCTAACACCAGAACCCCTCACCCATGGGCTATAAAATTCACAATTTTAGAAGAGGCATTCTCGGTCATCATAACTATGTACATAATTTATTTGTTTAATACCCAGCAGCAGAGAAGATTTTCAAAGAATTAATGCATTTTCACTATATAACCAATAGTTGATGGTTGAGCAGTTTCAGAGAGGAAGCTGAAAATGTTCAAATGTTAACGCACAGTGCACGATGCACGACGACGGACAACAATGGATAGCAATAGGTCACCTGAGTTTACTCAGGTGACCTAAGAATCAGGAGCAGAGCAACAATTGACATCTTAAAATCTGAGGTGGGATCAGGTGCCATGGAGGAGTGAGCTTCCCCTGCCAACTGGTCGCACCCGCTATGGTCCCATAAAATTCACGTTTGTTGAGAAAAATGTGCATTAAATCTCATTAAACATATAATCAGCAAAACTAAAGGACAGCTCTCTGCCAGTGCTATTCTTTTAATTAATTATTTATTATTAGAATTTTATTTTTTGGCAATATCTTGAGACAGACTGCTGCAAAATTTCTCTCTTGCATACATTTTTTATAAGCATTGATACACCAATAACCAGAATTCATTAAAATATTGTCATGCTTATACAAAACAAAATACCAATCTCGTGAAAATAAAATGTGAATATGTTGTGATTTACAGTTATCATCATAAATAATATAAATTGTTTGTATGTTTCCGGTCACATAACTCCCAAATTTAATTAGGACATAACATTTATTTTACCCCCTCCCAATGTATTTCTCCTCTTTCTAAATTTTTTTTGTTTTAATCTTCAGATGATCTCACCATCTTTCTTTTAGATTTAGAGAAGAGACATATAAACCTGACTAATTAATATGAGAAAATGTGTACTTTCCTTTATCCTTAACAAGAGGCCCAGGGGCCACATCGCTCACCTGAGCAACTGGCTATGTAAAACTTAAAGCAAAAATCAGTTCAGTATTGAAAAGTTTAAATATAAAAGTGGGTTAAGGGAGGAGGGGGCATTGGGTATTCCAAAAAAAAACTTCAATTAATACTTCCTATGGATACTTTTAAATAAATATGATATATAATGACTTTGCTGTTTATACGATGAAATTTTTTTTATTGATATAGCCTTTGTATTCCTTTGTATAACTATGATCCACTTCAACAGCTCCTCTATATTTTGGTTGGTCATGATTTGAACAAACTTAATCTACACTACCTGAGGATGCTTCCATATAAATATGAACAATCACAGCTTAGATGTTTCTGAGAAGAGGATTTTTTAAAAGATTTTTCTTATGTATTCCTAAGTTAACTTTGATCCCCCCACTGTGACCCTACCTTACCCCTGGCGGTCATGATTTGAACAAATTTGAATCTACACCACATGAGGATGCTTCTATATAAATATAACCAATCATGACTTTGCTGTTCTTGAGAAGAAGATTTTTAAAGATTTTACCCATGTATTCCTATGTTAAACTTTGACCCCCATCATGGCCCCACCCTAGCCCTTGGGGTCATGATTTGAACAAATTTGAATCTCCACTACCTAAGGATGCTTCAACATGAGTTTCATCTTTCCTGGCTCAGTGGTTCTTGAGAAGAAGATTTGTAAAAGATACCATTAATTTTTCACTAATTCATAATTATCTCCCCTTAGAAGAAAGTGTTGCCATTCATTTGAACAAAATTGAATCCCCTTCACCTAAGGATACTCTGTAGTAAGTTTGGTTGAAATTGGCCCAATGGTTCTTTAGAAGAAGATGAAAATGTGAAAAGTTTATAACGACAAAGCCAACAACGACAGACAACAGACAAATTTTGATCAGAAAAGCTTACTTGAGCCTTCGGCTCAGGTGAGCTAAAAAAGTAACAAACTTAAACAGCATGGTGCGGCTTGGTGCCATACTAAATGGTGCTTGTTAATTGAATCTGAATTAAAGAATTATTGGAAAAGGAAATTAAAACGCATAATATTCAACAATTTTGTTTTTATTTTATGACTTGCGAGCTCACATCTCATTTTTCACTTGAATACTTAATGAATCAAGTAACCCTAGAGGGAATTAAAAATCCCTGAAAGAACATAAAGGTTTTAGAATGGTTATAAAGTACTGACAATAACCCATAATATTTCCATTATCATGAAAATAAATCCCATAGAAAATTACCCATTTCCTTAACGTTAGAAAATCACGACGACAAAAAAGGTACAGCACCTGTAACAAGAGAGCTGGGTAATTCTAGACCGTTTTCTGACTTTCTCTAATTGTCTCCTAAATCTCCACACAGTAACAATTTCAGACTGTTTTTCTATTATCCACGGCAACTAAACAGATCAAATTAAAACCTCATTATTTGTTTTTTATTGGAGAATTTCTCCTTCCTTGACTCATAAAAATGGTATCTGAATGGAGCCCTCCTCTCCAACTTAATAACATTTTGTGTATTGCTGTTGCTGGTATTCTTTATTATGAATACTTGATCTCTTTCACTCTTTAATATCAATCTTAACTGTTTTCTATCACTTCTAATGATTACACATTATGAGTACGCCAAATTGAAATTAAATTTTATCGGATTTCACCATCAAAGAAAGTAAATTAATGTGGATTAAACACAATGGGTGGAAAATAAAGGGCGTCTTACTGCCTCGGCGAAGGTTTGTCCCTGTGACAGGGACTACAGAATTGTCAAACGTAATCTCTCCGTGGAGAGATCTTTACAGATTTGCGTGCTCTTTCTGCTCACATTAATTCTGAATGGCTGAAAGCTTCTTAAGTAGAACATGTAACTGACAATAAATATTGACTAACAAAGTGAAATTGGACAATAGATCAGCACTTTGATTAAATCCACAGATTCTTAGTCAAGAGACGAATTACGAAATCACGACCACGGCTACAGCGAGTGTGACTTTAATCATCCTAGGTGCAGTTACCCTATTAGCTAATTTAATCTCTTTGTGACAATTGGACCGCTATGTGGCTTTCATCACAATTACCCTGGTGTCATATAAACTGTCGGACTAAGTCAAGGCCAGCCTCCTTAACAATTAATTCACTGCATCTCTTAAAACTAAAAAGCCAATATCTTGATAATTATCTCATAATTTGAGCTTCTGGTTGACAATCTAACCCTTATGAATCTAATATACTGTTTCTTTTATTAAAATTATGCAACATTATACGACTAGTGGAATCCATAAACAACCCAAGTGCAATAAAATAAAATAAGTAGCAGACTACAACTGACCCTATTTGTGAAAGTCAACAACTTAAATAAAGCCAACATAATACTAGGTCACTTGAACAACTTTTTGATAATCTGTCAAAAACACTAAGCACGGTTCAAATGTTATCAGTTTAAGTAATGCAAATCTCACATCATATTTTTTTCTTAACAGTTTGTATCTATTCTGACAACAATATTCAAGAAAGTTTTGTTTAAACATGTCTTAAAGTTACTTGACAATGTTCCTGCTCCAAAAACTTTAACCTGGTCACTCTTTTGGAAAATGTAGGTCAGATATATCCGAAGCAAGTTTAGATTGTTCATCCTCAGATGCATCATCCATGCAAGTTTGGTCCAGGTAGGTCTTATAGTTTCTCGAGAGTCACTCATCTGGAAAATGTAGGTCAGATCGAGCATCCGAAGCAAGTCTGGTAGTGCCAATCCTTTGATGCATCATCCATGCAAGTTTGGTCCGAGTAGGGCCTGTAGTTACTTGGGAATGGACCTGCTCCTAAAACTTTAACCTGGTCACTCATCTGGAAAATGTAGGTCTGATTCAGCATCCGAAGCAAGTCTGGTAGTGTCCATCCCTGGATGCATCATCTATGCAAGTTTAGTCCACATAGGGCTTATAGTTAGTTGGGAATGGACCTGCTCCAAAAACTTTAACCTGGTCACTGATCTGGAAAATGTAGGTCATATTCATTCGAAGCAAGTCTGGTAGTGTCCATCCCTAGATGCATCATCCATGCAAGTTTGGTCCAGGTAGGGCTTATAGTTAATATACCTGCTCCTAAAACTTTAACGCTAACGCCGACACCGACGCCAGGGTATAGCATAATCTCATCTCGACTTCGTTTTATTAAAACAAAGAGAAACCAAAGCTGTATGATGGGACTATTACTGCCTCAGTCATTACTGCCATTGCTGCATAAGCAAATTCAACACAGCATATCTGAAAGACCAGAGTTGTTGTTTTATAAAATATTGGTCATACTCAGGGTCCATACCTTGCATCAGACCTGCTGCAAAACTGTAGCTCTCTAATTTTTTTTTTTTGTCAGACTGGAGAGCTACAATGCCTCCATTGAAAATAGTGCATCTTTATTGTGCTCAAAAAAGTGTGCTGAATCTTGATTTACTTCTCTGTGTTTTTCAAATGCCATCTAAAACAAGAGATGTTTGTAAAACACTTATGCCCCCCTCCCCCCATATTGGAATTTTTCCAAGTCCAAGGGGCAAAACTCTGTCAAAAATGGCACGATTGTACCCAAAACAGAACTTGACCTAGATATTCATCTGATAAATCAGTATACTAAATTTCATCTCAGCAGGTGCAACAGTTGCAAAGAAAATGAACGGAAACTACAAATAATTGGAATTTTTCTAAGTCCAAGGGGCATAACTCTGTCAAACATAGGTAATCAGAGATTACAGAGCTCACCTCAACGTGTGTTGTCTTTAAGTAAGGCAAATTAAGTCACACAATTAACCAACAAAAAGTGTACATCCAAAAATGCAAAATTTATGCAATTTTGATACTTTGGAATAGACCTATACAAAAACTAAAAACGAGTTCTTCATCATGAAAATGTAAATAAAATCCAGCATCTGAAGCAAGATTGAGAGTTTTCATCCCTTGATGCATTATTTAAGCAACTGGTTTATACAAGCCTTATAGTTTCTTGGTGATAGACTTGCACCCATAACTTTTACGAGGTCTATTTCTGGAAAATGTATGTCGAATTCAGCATCTGAAGCAAGTCCATTTGTGTGCATCCTAAGATGTATCATCCATGCAAGTTTGGTCAACATAGGGCTTAAAGTTACTTGCAAATGAAACCTGTATAAAATAATTAACCTTTCCACTAATCCAGGAAATGTAGTCAGATTCAGCATCCGAAGCCAGCCTAGTAGAATGCACCCTTAGATGTACCATCCATGCAAGTTTGGTCATTATAGGGCTCAAAGTTACTTGAAAATGAATCCTGCACCATAAACTTTAACCTGTTTACTCGTCCAGAAAATGTAGGTCAGATTCAGCATCCGAAGCAAGTCTGGTAGTATGCATCCTAAGATGTACCATCCATGCAATTTAGTCATTATAGGGTTCATAGTACACTGTACCTTGAAAATGAAACCTTCACCAAAAACTTTAACCTGTTCACTCAACAGGAAAATGTAGGTCAGATTCAGCATCCGAAGCAAGTCTAGTAGAATACATCCTAAGATGTACCATCCATGCAAGTTTGGTCATTATAGGGCTCAAAGTATCTTCGAAATGAAACCTTCACCAAAAACTTTAACCTGTTCACTCAACCGGAAAATGTAGGTCAGATTCAGCATCCGAAGCAAGGCTGGTAGTATGCATCCTAAGATGTATCATCCATGCAAGTTTGGTCATTATATGTCTCATAGTAACTTGGAAATGAAACCTGCACCAAAAACTTTAACCTGTTCACTCAACCAGAAAATGTAGGTCAGATTCAGCATCCGAAGCAAGTCTAGTAGAATACATCCTAAGATGTACCATCCATGCACGTTTGGTCATCATAGGGCTCAAAGTATCTTCGAAATGAAACCTTCACCAAAAACTTTAACCTGTTCACTCAACCGGAAAATGTAGGTCAGATTCAGCATCCGAAGCAAGGCTGGTAGTATGCATCCTAAGATGTATCATCCATGTAAGTTTGGTCAACATAGGGCTTATAGTTACTCGGAAATGAGACCTACACCAAAAACTGCACCAAAAATGTTAACCTGCACCAAAAACATTAACCTGGTCATTCCTTTGCTGGAATTGCAGCATCTGAAACTTTGACTGGTACAATGAAACACACTAGCAACATCTTCCATGCAGGTCTAATCAATATAGGACTTAGAAGTACTTAAAAAGAAAACTGCTCCAAAAAACTTAACCTTAACCCGGGACGCCGACGCCGACGCCGACGCCGAGGGTATCACATAAGCTCCCCCCAACTTCGTTGAGGTGAGCTAAAAATGGTGCAATCATACCTAAAACAGAACTTGACCTAGATATTAATGTGATTTATCTGTATACAAGATTTCATTTCAGTATGTGCAACGGTTGCAAAGAAAATGAACGGAAACTGCAAATAATTGAAATTTTTCGAAGTCCAAGGGGCAGAACTCTGTTAAAAATGGTGCGATCGTACCCAAAACAGAACTTGACCTGGATATTCATCTTATAAATCCGTATACTAAATTTCATCTCAGTATGTGCAACGGTTGCAAAGAAAATGAACGGGAACTGCAAATAATTGGAATTTTTCTAAGTCCAAGGGGCATAACTCTGTTAAAAATGGCGCGAACATACCCAAACAGAACTTGACCTAGATATTCATGTGATATATCTGTATACTAAATTTTATCTCAGTATGTGCAACAGTTGTGAAGAAAATGAACGGAAACTGCAAATAATTGGAATTTTTCTAAGTCCAAGGGGCATAACTCTGTCAAAAATGGCGCGATTGTACCCGAAACAGAACATGGCCTAGATATTCATATGATATATCTGTATACAAGATTTCATTTCAGTAGGTGCAACGGTTGCAAAGAAAATGAACGGAAACTGCAAATAATTGGAATTTTTCTAAGTCCAAGGGGCATAACTCTGTCAAAAATGGTGCGATCGTACCCAAAACAGAACTTGACCTAGATATTCATCTTATAAATCAGTATACTAAATTTCATCTCAGTATGTGCAACGGTTGTAAAGAAAATGAACGGAAACTGCAAATAATTGGAATTTTTCTAAGTCCAAGGGGCATAACTCTGTCAAAAATGGCGCGATCGTACCCGAAACAGAACTTGACCTAGATATTCATGTGATATATCTGTATACCAAATTTCATTTCAGTATGTGCAACGGTTGCGAAGAAAATGAACGGAAACTAAGTGGACCGACAGACCGACCAACAGACAGCAGCAAAGCAATATGCCCTCCCTTCTTCGAAGGGGGGCATAAATATCACTAAGTGTGTTTCTAACATTTTACTATTCCCAAAACAAAACATTCCATATTACCATTGTTAATAGCTCTAATTGGCCTGAAATTGTTACCATGGAAAATATGCCAAAGAAGAAGTCTCAATAAGGCATTATCTGTGGTCCCCGGTTACTCGTCAAATTTGAAACTTTCATTAAGACACTTAAAAAGTAAATTTTATTATTCTCTCATGTCTGTACTATTTGTGTCAACGTTTAAAAATGTCAAATAATTGAAATAGACAACACACAAAGCTGTGTTTTGAAGGTGGGGTCCTTTGACTTTCATGAATATCAAAAGAAATTTGTGACAGGTACCCACTTCACAGCTTTCGTAAACATCGAGCGCAGATTTGTTCAAAGTCGAGATTAAAATATGATATGTATATCACATTAATACAGATTGTGTGGAAATATCTTTGTTGAACAACCTTGCGCTGTATGTTTTCTACTTAAAAGTAGCAAGATTTTGAATCTGTTTTGTGAGTACATTTACATAAGATTAACCTCTTGTTGACCTGCTAAAAATAGAAAATATGTAACGTGATTCCATTCCGCCACAGGTGAATACCTCCGGAAAGCGTGTTTTCTCTAGGAAGCGACACATGTAGCTCGTATTTGAAAAGTGCAGTCACCAGGCTGAGCTTTTATTTTTTGAAATTCAAAACAAGGTTCCATAGTCTTCGAAGAATATCACTCAAGTCATGTTAAATTTCAAATGGTGATTTTCATGGACATGATATTTTAATTCTCATACATGTAATCGCAATTTTCCTGGTCAGTGCGAACAACACAATAATGTACGAGTAGATGTATATAAATACACTTTAAATCAATTTCTTGCGAAAAAGAAACAAACAAGCAAAAATACCAAAGACGTTACAATTTCTTCACATTTAACCAGTCTATAAAAACAAATGCACAGTACTGACCTCTTCAATATTCAAAGAAACCTTACACTTTTGTCACATTTTGAATGTATTAGTAGCATCGATTTTGAAAGTGGGGGAGCCAGCCACAGAATTTTTTTTTACTTACCTGAAAGAGTTGACAAGCCAAAAAAAAAAGGAAAATTGCACAAAGTCGAAAATCCTATAATCCAGTGGGGGTGGGGGTGGGGGTAGAGGCAATTTTTTTTCACTACCAATTCCTTTCATTATCCATTTTTAGCTTAAAATACTATATTTCCTTCATATTAATTTTCTTTACTGTATAAAGGGGGGGGGGGGGGCTTTCGGCAAACATTTTCAATAGTAAAAGTATTGTTGGCAAAAAAAGTGGGGGGCCAGGCCCCCTGTTGCTACGTGCCTGTGCGACGAAGTAGATGAATATTGAGTTTGAATTTCATTTACCAATCTTGTGATATTTATTATTAAGAATCCTTATAAAGTATAATAATTATGTTTCTCAACAACTGTTTTTGAAGTGATTATACACATGTATATTACGCGATTGGTACACGCCATGTATATTTTAGACAATAATAGATGAGTGTATCGGAATATTCATTGCGGAATTTAGAGCAAAATTAAGAAATAAATATACATGTCAGGCATGTAGTATTAGGGGGAGGGGGTGACCCTTCTTTTCAGAGATAAATCTTTAGTCCCCCCCCCCCCCCCCCCCAAAAAAAAAAAACTTTCTTATGGCTTTAGGCTGGTACGATATGAATAAACACACATTGAAATTGTTGTTTTATTTTTCAAATAAAAAAGAATAATAGTTTGATGCCCACTCCTACATAATCGATTTTTTTTTTCAAGTTTGGAAGAGTTTAACTCTTTCCTTTGCTTTATCAAACTTCTGTTCAGGTTTATCGTTTATTTTTTCTCAGCTCCCCCTTTACAAAGGAAAGGAAGACTTAAGTGTATTTCTGTGTGTATTTACCATAATTTATTATTCGATCGCTTGTACTTTTTAAATTGTCATATGGAAGAAAATTAATATAGGGGTTAATATATTTGATAGATGCATTTATAGATTATAAATTTTAAAAAAATCAGACCAAACATACACCAAGAACAAAAAGAAGACCACTCACCAACGCCAAATTAAGAAGAATACGAATAGTGCAAAATAAAATTATTATTCTAACCCCTACTACATTGTTAATTATTTCTTATCTCATACTAATGTCCACCATGTCTTCCTTTATATAGTACCTAATTTAAATGTCTCCGCCCATGTGTATATAAAAGAGAAACCGTACTCTGTCCGAAAGAAAATGTTCCGGAATTTGTATGTGCGGTAGGTGTTGAAAATTGGCTTTTATTTCTTGATACTCAAAGTCATTAATAATGATTGTACAAAATTTTAATCAGAAATACTATGTTATACACCATGAAAATAAAAAGTATACCATGTCCTCAAGTATATTCTGTAAAATAAGGGCGAAAAAAGGGACCAAGCTACTATACTTAAGTGGAAAACTCCTTTTGCAAAGATCAATTTATGTGCACGTAGGTTACCTGATTTGAGTAAAATGTTTTCTGGTTTGAGGTCAGCATGAATGACATTCTGCTGCTGTAGAAATCCGAGGGTTGTTAACAGTCTCAAAGTCACCTTCTTTATGCTGGGTATCAACTACAAATAAACATACACGATTGATTTAAATGACATTAAAAGTAACATTTATACTAGCCACAGACTCGTACAGTAAAACTTTTATAGTATGAATGTATGGAGATAGCCAAACTTTACTGATTTTTGTTGTTAGCATGTTTTACTGTTTGTTAATTGATATACCTGGTCTCTGTGAAATCCTTGGAATATTCGAGTCAAGGGCTCAGGCACAAGGGGCTCAAACACAAGGCAGAAGTGGTCGTCCAGCTCAAAAAAATTCTACAATATAGTTGAATTCATTAAGGTGATATTCCCCTTATGTGGATCTTCAACAAGAGTTGTTGAAAAAGACATAAATTCTTGACAAAACCTTGAATCATAGATTGACGTTAGGGGTGGGACGATATACCGATACATATCGATATTTTCATCTAAGATACGGTTTACGATACAAGCATTCAAACATCGGTACGAAATGATACACGAATGACCTATCCAAAATTGAAAATGAAAGTACAAGTCTTTGGAAAATGGCGGCTTGTACGAAGCGAAGAGATGATGTTTATTGAAAACACACTTTAGAACTAATAAGTCTTTGTTTAGGGGTAAAATGTTTTCACTTTTAAGCAGCCTCGGAAGTTTGGACAAGAAAAGTTCAGTATGTAATGCGTGCTTTACACAGAAAGCATCGTGTCTAGAGCATTTGATATTTTTATTATTGTTAGTCCATCTCGTATTTTTTTTTTTTTTTTTTTTGTAATCTCAGCTTTGCTACAGACTTTCAGCAAATTAATAAAAATGTAAATGTGATGTTTTTAAAACTATTTTAGTCAGTGTTCTCTGCTGAACTACACAACTATTTGTAAACAACTTCTTAAAAGTAATTTGGTAATAATAATATGTACATGTATTTTTGTTTTTGTAAAGTTTTCGTGAATGATATTGATGAACTTAGAGTATTAATTTCAAAGCACACATGATTTGATATAGAATAATTTGTTGATTTAATGTCAAGGCAAAAAATGAAATAAAGTACTAATTCTTTTGAATAGTTTTATAATTTATCATGTTGATTTAATGACAAGACAAGAAATGAAATAAAATACTAATTTTTAAAAATAGTTTTATAATTTATCAAAATATCGAGATACGTATCGTATCGTGCCAATATATTGAGATACGTATCATATCGCAAGATTTGTGTATCGTCCCATCCCTAATTGACGTAGTACAAATCAAGTTGCTCAAAATGACAAAATAGAAACCCATGGCTAGCAAAGTTTACATAACCCCTATCTAAAATTATTCATTCTTTGTTTAAAGCTAGACTCCATACCAGTAACTGGACGACTCTGGAGGCCTTGTAGGGGTCAGCCACCTTAAGGGACCACAGGAAGTGGATCTCCTGATAAGCCAGGTGCCCCCAGCTTTTGTGGAGTATCTTGATCACCACCAGGGAGTCTGAGTTAAACTCATCCTGAAAAACATACCCAGTACATACAGTTCTTCACCAATGTTAATACATAGAAAATAAAATAAGTACATGAAGAGACTGGAGGGAGATGAGTTAGTTTTCTTCTTTTTTTTTAAATATAGAGCAGTGCAAAATTGAGGACAAATTCAAGTTTAGAGTATCATTTGATCCTGAAGTCTCAAACATGTTTACAGGCATTGAAAAAGCAGATACAAATCAAAATTACAAAGGTCGGAATCCTAGGAAGATTGGGTTTCAGAATCTAAAATTATCAATTTTTTTTTGCAAAAATATGCCCATTTGAAACAACACATCATTTAAAATGAATTTCTGGCAAAATTTAGAAATTTTGTAATTTATTCACTCTAAAATAACTGTTCTGTTGTTCATCTGAGCATAAAGGTAAGAAATAAACATATGAAATGCCAGGAGCCCTTTCTATAATAATAAGGCCTAGAAAAAAAATATGTTTGTTTCCGCTTTCCCGACCGACCCTAATTTATAGTGCCGACCCTAAATATTTTTTTAATGCTTTTGTCCCATGATGTGCAAGATTTCAACCAGGGAATTATAACCTCCAACTCTGCAAGCTTTTCAAGACAGAAAGAAGTTTGGGTCACCTTTCAATTATAAGTTAAGTCCCAGTAATGCTTGAAAACACCATTTCTTTTGTCATTAATGTTACTTCTATACACATTTTGATTAAAGAAGCAAAAAAATTTTTTTCAAAAAAAAAAAAAAAATTGCCTACCTACCTACCCTATATTTTTTCAGCCTGAAAGCGGAAACAAACATATTTTTTTTCTAGGCCTAACGTGAAAAATTCAACAGACAAAAAGTGATTTGAGTTATCTCTCTTTACAGATGTTTTAGATCTGTTTCACATTCTAACAAACACGGGAATATGTCAAATATAGAACTTGATTTTTTTGATAAATGTGTTGTATGAGAATATCACTCACAATCTGCTTCACATTTTTTATGAAAGTGAAGTACATGTAAAAGAATATTGCATATTAAATTGCTTAATAAATATGAAGTGTACAAAATGTTTCACATTTTTATAAATATAAATGTGAATTTTAGCAAGAAAATATTTCTTCTGCAATATTTCACATCCGAAATTCCAAATAAATACATAGTTACAATATTACATGTTGCTTTTAATTTTATTTCAAAACATGATGTGTTAGAATATTACAACTTTAACTGATTTAAAATGAGCAAAATATAATGTTACAGTGTATCTGTAGACTTCATTACATCATAAAATCAAACTTATGAAAAATATATCAGATTTTTTTATATAATTAAATTTTAAACCTTTGCGAAGATCTGTACGGATGACTGTCCGCGCGTCCTCGGGGACACCTTACTCTGGACTCGGTAGCGAGAGGCTAACAAAGTGTTCTTCTCTGGAACGAAATGGCCGTGGATATCTGTAAACTGCCCGTACTCTATTAATAGATTAAAATCAACACATTTCCTGTTATCTGAGTAGTTTTTGATTACCAAATAAAAAGGTTTTCAATCTTCTTATTTATTTCAGTTTATCTTTTTAATCTGCTATGATTATCTATGATATTTAATACTGTTATATACTTTTTTTGTCTTCAAGTATAATAAATTACATGCTTTAAGTGATATTTGAAACCTACTTTTCCTTTAAATCCTTTACTTGTACATATATAATTAAAATCTCTGTATTTTGTAATCTAACATTTGATTTTTATACAATTATGCATAGTCTTACATACATGAAATAATAATTACATAATAGATGCTTATGGATTTCAATTCTCTCACATTAAAAATTCTGACAAAATATTTTGATATATAAAAGGAAGGTGACTTCATTCGTTATCCAAAAGTGCATGACACAGAGATATGTCCGTGGAAAAATACTAGAAAGATATACAAAAATACTTATCACCACGGAAATAATGCTATCTTAATAAGGAAATGACCTTGACCTCCTACAAGAAGTTGTAGAAAAAAAAACAAAATAAACATGTCACACCCTTATACGACTAGTGATTTCAAAGTTCAGCATTCAAACTCTTCTAAACAGAAATGAGTAACATGACAAAAATGAGGCCATAATCAAAAAGGTCATGAAAGTACATGTACTAGAAAACTTGGAAAAAAGTTCAGCTTTGTTCTTGAAAGGAAGATTTTAAGAGATCTTTCCAATACATGTTGGTACCCCAAAAAAGACCACAAGGAATATACAGTTAAACTTTTGTGGATAGACAGATGGACAGACAAAAGACTATATGCCTCAGAATCTCCATTTATGGGGCCCGAGGGTTGATGTGACATATGATATGGATTTTAGTATGTAGTATTCTATTTATTTATTTATATTTAAAATACTTAATATGTGAGTTCATATGTAGTCATTGAAGAATGACATTTTTCTTTAAAATCTAAAAGTAGCAATTTTAGTTAACTGAAAATAAATTAAGACCACAAATGTCATTAAAGAATTACTTTATATGAATATTTAAATAAAATCAAGTAAATAAACTTTTAAACTTTACACAAACGTTACCTCCGGTTTGATATGGATTTTCGGCCCGCCGGTCCGAAACATATGGATTTTCGGACCAGTCCGTGATATGGTATTGTGACGTCACACGTATCTCACCGTGCAAAATTGGTTTATTTACTACTAAGTATATGGTAAATACCCATAGCATACTATCAGGTATGTATTATGACAGATTACAAATTCACTTTCATTGTTTTACTAGAAATCTATGAGTCCACTTACTAAATTTAAATGTATAGTGATACATATTGTATTGCTGGACTTTATTTTGATACATACAGCTGAACCTTGGCATCATGAATACCATTATATTGAATACTTTGGATATATCATAATGATTTGAAAGTCCCAACCACTTATTCTCAAAGTATTTTATTCTCAGTTAGGCCAGTCTTCACAAAAAAGAAACTCATCACAGGACAATTGGACAGACAGTTAAAAAATTTCACAGGACCAAACGGAATTTCACCAGTCCAAAACTTTTATCATATAATGATCATAACAATGTTTCTTAATATCATATGAATCAATAAACAAATAACACATTAAACAATTACTGTATAATCCCTATTAACCGCCCCGGGCGCTTAGAAAATTGCGGGAAGGGGGCGGTTATTTTGATATTCTTGCTATAATTTTGAATGTCATATTCTAACTTCAAGAAATCTTTTGGAACAAAAGCAAATAACAGAGAACCACTAAAAATTGTCTAACCTTCCTTTAAATTAAAATAATCCACCCAAATTATGCTATATGACTCATTTTCCCACCTCAAAATTAGGGAATAGACAAGGAGAACAAACTTGTATGTATAACTTTCACTTTCCGAAATACATGATTAGGTCGTTCTAAAAATCTTTCACTTTCAAGAATATGTTATGTATGAGTTACCTAATAACGAAGTTTAATCATTTTCACTTTCTTCATTATGGTTGACTTTTGATACGATTCTGGATGATTTTGATCACTGTACAACACAATTGAACACATTAAACAATTAACTGAATTGTTTCTTCATCTACCCTGGTACTGCCCCATCTATTTTAAAAACATCGTGGTGGAAGTTGGTTTTAAAACAATCACGATCAACAAAACGGTTTTAATAATGTGTTTTGGTATTAGTTAAAGCATCTATATGAGGAAATAGAAAATATAACATTTAAACCCCAACCAAGCAGATTTTCACCTGTTTTGTTCCGTGGACTGGTGCTTTTGGGATAGACTGTTAATCAGTCTCTAGAATGTTTTTTCTTTTTTTGCCCCACTGAGTTTGAGATTAATAAATTTTGGCTACCCAGGCCTAAAATTCATTACCATACAAAGGAAGAACTGATGCATCATGGGATGTTATCTTAGTGAATAGTTTCTTCAGTCCTCCAGTGACATAGGCCGAAAAATGGATCTGTGGTGGATTTATATGTATCAGCTTGTCAGAATGTCTGAAATAAAAACAAGCACATTCAGTGGGAGATGTATCTGGGTACATGCAATACAATACAAATTGAGCAAATAATTATAAAATAAAACAAGAGGCCCAGGGGCCACATCGCTCACCTGAGCTCTGGCTATGTAAAACTAAATGCAAAAATCAGCTAAGTATTGAAAATAATAAATATTAAAGTGGGTTCAAGTGGGGTCATGTTTTGAACAAACTTAAATCTACACCACATGAGGATGCTTCCATATAACTATGACCAATCATGGCTTTGCTGTTCTTGAGAAGATTTTTAAACATTTTCCCTATGTATTCCTATGTTAAACTTTGAACCCTGACCTGCCATCATGGACCAACCCTACCCCTGGGGTCATGACTTGAATCTGCACTACCTGAGGAAGCATCCACATGAGTTTCATCTTTCCTGGCCAAGTGGTTCTGGAGAAGAAGATTTTCAAAGATTTTCCCTATGTATTCCTATGTTAAACTTTGACCCCCCCCATCATGGCCCCACCACACCCCTGGGGGTCATGATTTGAACAAAATTGATTTTACACTATATGAGGATGCTTCCAAATGAGTTTCATCTTTCCTGACCCAGTGGTTCTGGAGAAGAAGATTTTTAGAGATTTTCCCTCTGTATTCCTATGTTAAACTTTGACGCCCCCTCCCCATCATGGCCCCACCATACCCCTGGGGGTCATGATTTGAACAAAATTGAATTTACACTATATGAGGATGCTTTCACATGAGTTTCATTGATGACAACGACGACAGACAACAGACAAATTTTGATCAGAATAGCTCACTTGAGCCTTCGGCTCAGGTGGGCTAAATGCTATAAAACACCATAATAATTAAATTAGGAATTAAAATCAGCATTCAATATCAAAAGATATATCAATATCATTCTACACACAGTGATCTAGCTGCAGAACTGCATGTAGCTCTCCGAAAAAAAAATATATTGACAGACCAGAAGGCCACCGATTGTAAAAACTGTATTTTTATTGCGCATAAAAAGTTGCGCTTAGTTCTGAATTAATTCTTCCAAATTCTTACCTCAATCGTAAAAAAGATAGATTTCAAAAAATTCCTTACTCTTCTGTCAAGTACTCTTGTACTTCTTGTACGAGGTGTGTTCAAGGACCGAATTATCTTGCAAACCAAAATTGCTGTATAAATAGAGGGAAATTTCGGTGATCTTTATTTCAGGGCCAGGAGAACTATCGACAACAATTATAACAGATGTTTTGTTGTGGATTAAGTGTAATAATCAGTTAGGAATACACAGTTAGTAATATTTGGAGATGACTTGACATGCAGTTGAAAAACATGGAGAAATAAATCTTGAAACAGCACCTTTTTTGGTGCGCAATAAATATACAGTTTTTTTTTCTATGGGTGGCACTGTAGCTCTTCAGTCTGTCAATATTTTTTTCGGAGAGCTACAGTTCTGCAGCTAACAGTGATCCAGATTTGATTCCAACCAAATTAAAATGAACAATCTTAAAAGTAGGTACGCAAATTATTATGTTTACAGAAATACTTCTAAATCACAATTTTTCAGTCTGTTGTCAATCCAGACTTAGTGTGTTATACTAAGGACTTGTAACATGTTCAAATAATAAAGTAAACAACATTTACTTTGACATTTAAATGAAATTATTACATCTAAACAAAGCACTTTATGTCTCTCCTAGTTTCAACAAATCGTGGATTTTTGTTTTGTTTTTTCAAAAATCTGAAAACTGACAGAAGTAGATTAACATTGAGTGTGTCTGAATTAGTTAAAAACTGGGAAAATAAGATGGTGTTCCTGAAAAGGAAGCATGGAGGAAATTCGGATATTTTATAATGTAGTTTACCATCCGTGAACAATAAATCTAAAGAAAGCTGACCGTATATTTTTGGAATTAAATTTAGAACTCTTATCAGCAGATCCATTTTTCATCCCTTTATCCTAGAACAGAGATCAAACTAGAAAATTGTCATGAAATCTTCACAATATGCTAGTTTTACGGTGTTTTTAATGAACCCGCGAAACTGTAAATCCCGTAAATCTGACATGCGGTAAAAGTAGTAATGCCAACTCCAGATTCACTCGGTTTGAAGTGTTAAAAAATAGCTTCATACTTACCAGGATTTTTTTTTTTAATTTGTTTAAAATAATTACAAATAATATGATAACAGTAATAGCTTGATTTCCGAGTGTTCCGGATTGCTAAATAATTTTCTTAATTTAATATAGAGTATAGTACACAAAATAGATAGACTTAAGTAGGATTCTTCTCATATTTCTTGTACTTAAAATTTAATGAAATTTTCAGAATCAAGAAGACAATATCACTTAGTGATGGTTTCAGTGAGATTAAGTTTGACCGTATTATATTAGAGGCAAGGTCAGGTCAAGGTCATTACATTTCCCTGGACATTTTAAAGATAAAAAAAAATATTGTTGCCAATCATGCGATCCCTACCTTTATTTCCAAATTGAATGTTTTCCTGTTTACATAAAAAGATACCACCATATACGGCCTATAAGATGATATTACCAAGTTGACATAAATAATTTAACTAAAATTGATAATTGACTAATTCGAATATTCTATACTTTTCTTAAATTTTTTAGGATAAATTAGTTATTTTTATATACTTCTTATATTTAAATATTTCTTATTTTCAAATATGGTAAAGATATCACATAAAGGTACAAAATGATACAAAAATAAAAAGTTTTGATCGTTTATACTAAAAGAGGAAAAAAACACTTTTTACGGATTTTGGCTCAAATCTGTACTTAGATTGGAAGCATTTAAAAGGTAAACTAGTTCTAGTTTGTTTGAAAAACCATCTTTATTTGTTATATTTGGAAACTTTAGTCCCTTATTGATTAATTTAACTTACATTTGAAAATTTCTTCGAGTCTTTGATTGTGTAGAATTATCACTGAATTGTTCTATAAAAAATTTGAGTGGCAGAAACGAAGATATTTTCATTCGCCACCGTTCCGTCAAAAATATAGTCCCTGCTAAACGGATTTTACAACTTCTAAAGTAGTGCAATCGTGATGAGGAAAGAAAAATATGGTCGATCTTTTAAATCTCTTACACCTAAATATATAAGAAATGCATGCAAGTATACTTTGAATATTTCATTTAGTCAGATTTTAAGCATGTTTCCTGGGTTTTTTCCCCTTTTTTTCTAGGACACAAAATCTCTATTTATTTGTAATTTGAAAGAAATTCAACTGCACTTAATCTTCTAAAAAATTCTATCCAACCTCTTTGCTACGTTACAGTTAATTTCCACATGCATAAATACACGTATCATGCATATATTTATTAAATTTATTCATATCTAATTTAAACAATAAAATGTTTCTTTGGTTGTTAGTATATGGAAATTAACGTCGTGGCTGTTGCAGAAAAAAAATACAAAAACCGCGTAAGCGATATTTTAAAAAAAATTGTTGATTTTTTAACTTATTTTTTCTTGTACTTTCCGGCTGTAATATAGAATGAAGCAATTTCGTGGAATTCAAAATGATGTCAATAGTAACCACGATATGATTGCTTTAACATCATTTTAAAGTAGAGGTCAAGATACTGGCGAAAAACTATTTTTCGAGAGACTTTGGGCAATATTGATACATTTCCCTTTTCTGAGATCTATGAAAAAAAGACCTCGGAAGTTTATACCTGACTTTCTCCATTTTCAATGAAAATGAAGTTTAATTTTTTTTTTCATTGAGTCTCCCTAAAATTATGTCCCGATACATTTTATTTTACGAACTTATATTTTAAAACAACTATCAAAAAGAACTTGTTTCTCTAATTTGAGAAATCTATAGGCATTTTTCATTTATTTTTTGAACCTTGACCTCATAATTTTTTTTAATCTGAACCAGTTCGAAGTTCTTGTCTTACCGTCTTACAGAAAACAATTCAAATTCAAACTTTTTATGACTTTAAAACTTAAATGTTAAAATATAGTTGTATAGCTATGTATTTTTTAAATATTTATTTAAGATATATTGTCTTGGTTATATTATAAGAATTTTTTAATTCATTGTGATAGTGAAGAATATCAACGAATTGTGTAGAATATCAACGAAAAACAGTCGGATGTCAGCGTATCTAGATTTACCGTATGCCCATATTATCTCGTCAAAGACGAGAGCGAAGAAAATAAACAAACTCCGCCCCTTCCTGTCCATCACACACTTCCTCTTCCCACAGAGACGGGAGAGAACAACAGGATTGATTGTATTGGTGCTGGTGTGTATTGCTACACCTCTTTACTAAAAGTATTACGATGGGAAAATGGGCGGTCATCTCTTCGGATCCAAAGACAGGTCGAGGCCTGTTAGCCAAGTCGGATTTTCCGATTGGTTGTTTCCATATAAGGAAAATGATGCAATGTTTTCAAACAAATCAAGCGTATATCACGGTTCACGTGTGCAAATTACTATTACTACAGATTTTTTGCGGGAAACGTTCACAACTTTATCCTGAGAGGTAGGTAATTGTTATTCAGCAAAGTTATTGACTTATCTAGTAAAGGCATGAAAGAGTGTTCATTGATTATAGTGAGAATTATTAAAATATACTGAAAAAAAAAATGTTAATAGGCGAATATTCCAAAATGACGTAATGTTTAATTTATGCATAAAGTCAAATGCAAAATAAATACTAGTAATTTACTTGTTATATTGTTTTTAATTTTCAAAAGATCACAATAATAATTTTTAACTTGTATGGAATTACCCATTTACAATTTACGAAGTCATACATTTACGATGAAAATATATTTATTATTTAATGTTGGCAATTTTCCAGCTTTGTGTTGAATTTATGTAGTAAAGATCAATTATAGAGACACTTCCTCTATATACAGTCGTCAAGCATAAACAGACTCGATTCTGATGGTAGCAAAATAAAGTTGTTTTTTATTCAACAGAGTTCCGATGTAGTGCTCACAATGCAACAATCTTCAAAAGGAAACTCTGGAGAAGATGTAACGGAAAGTCCCTCAGCATTTTCAGTGTGTTCAAAGGACGGAAAAATTAAAAGACCTCATTCCGGAAAACGCGACAGTGGCTATCACACGGATAATTCGCCAGCAGCTCATGGAAACCAACTTATGTTTAATTTTGATGACATCCCCTCGAAATCGGGTGATCATCCTTGTCATGAAAGTTTTGAAAGTTCCGGTGTGTTTGATTTAGAAGAACAATCGTCCGGGGATACTAGCGATCAGGAAGTTGAGATGGTGTTGTCCAACCCTAATTCCCCTAGGCTTGAGCCATCGCTGCCTTTGGTCTCTCGTCCCTCCGCACCCCTCCCTGGGGAAAGTGATAGAGAGATGCGATTGGATTTGATTCAAGGGATAGTTAGTGAGCCCCGTCTTAGTATATCATCCCCATCACAGAATAGGGGGGTATCTTTCCAAAGGACCCGCTCACGGAGGCATGGCTGTTACTTTCGACCTATTGTTAATCGGTCTGTGGGAACCCAGACTCCCACCCCCACTTGCCAAATTCTGAATGATGTCATTGATCGGTTTCACCCTTATGGACATATACGAGGTAAGTTTTTACTTAAAATTATTTTGCAGTATTCAATCAAACGCGTACGTGTATTTACTTGGATTTAAATTAATTACTGCTTATAGTATGTAGTATAGTGCTTATAGAGTAGAATAATCAGAATCAAGTAGAAATTTTATTTATAATTTATATGAGATGAATATTTTTTAAACGTAATTGTCATTATTATCACCACACGGAAAACGATTTGAGGACAGAAGGTCACTGAACAGAGATTTGGTATTAGTTGAGAGTACAAACACTAGTGCTGACTTGGAGCCAAAATTATGAATCATGTGATAGTCATTGCGGAAATGTGCTGCGGAAACTGCAAACATTTGTCAAGTGAACTCCCTTTTAGTTGTGCCTCGTGTGTCACTTGTAGATCAAGAACCACAAAACCACGAGGGTGACGAGGATACTAATAATAATTATTACAAAACTTCTGATTTTATAGTACTCCGAAAAGACGAATTTGTCACCGGGGCAACTATCGTCTGCCCAAGTAAATGGGTTAACTTGACAGGAGGTTGACATTTCACTCTCATCAATCATAAGACATTCTAGATCTGATACTTTCATATATAATCTGGTGCTCTTATAAGTAGACATTAAAGTCCGTCAAATTGTGCCCTTATCTTTCATTTTTAATTTTAACTCGTACATACAGAGTATATACCTGCTTTCCAGGTGGGTATCCCCCCTCATGGGGTTACCTGCACATTTTTAGCAGGTACGGTGATTACATCAGCTTTATTTATAGATTGAAAGAAGCCTATCATCGATTACGTCCTTATATATAGTGTACAATACAGACTTTTGTTCATGAAATAATGCCAAACAAAGCTGGGCAATGATAATAATAGTTTGAATTAAAATCTGCATTATTTTAAATCTATTTATTCATTTGGCAACATATAAACTTTAAAAAAAATAATACAGTTCCCACACACTGTAGCGATGTATGCCTAACCGATTTTTACCCACCACACCCTGTCCAAATAACCAAAAATAAGCTAATACATGTATGAGACAATCACAAGTTTGAATTACAAAAATACATAGTAATTGTGTGTTGTTATGAATTAGATAAACATTATTGTAAAATGTTTGTTTCTTTACAGATTCCCTGACACGAAACCGACACAATTCAGCAGGGGAACACAATCCGTCCACCTCTAGTCCTCTCCCGGACATCATTCCAGCATCACGTGACCGCTCGGTGTCCCTCCCCGACGTCCCCTCCCTCCGCCAGCAGCAGGAGCAGGCGGTCGGGAGGGAACTCCGGAGAATCAGTGACGAGTTTCATTACGCCTTTACAACACCCCCACGGGTAAGTATTCAATACCACCCTCACCCACTCACCCCCACCCCGTGTACGTATTTAAACACCACGCTCAACGTGTGGTTATATTATATAGAATTTTAAATCTCATGCATATACATTGAAAGTTTAAAAGAGATTTTCGATATAAATATGTAGCAGTTTGTGTACTCGGTGTCCGGGAGTTGAAATGTGCACTGTGCATCATATGGCGCCTGTTGGTGCATGCATGATTACAATATAATGGAACAGGAATTAATTGAATGGTGTACGTGTTTATAAAGATAAAGTTCATGGAGTGCTTTTGCGTACGATATGCAACAGATTTGTTGAAATGCAGCATAAATGCTTTTTTTAACAACTTCATTTAACCAATGTCAAAACAACTGCTGGTTGTTTGTCAGCTTCAAAAAACATCCTGATATCTGTATAAAAGTACATAAAATGTTTATATCACGATAAGGCCGACCCGCGTGTCAGACCTCGCAGTTTACACTACGGAGATATGTGTTATAATTTCTGTAGTAACCTTGAGCTGAAAACCTCGTAACATATGCAGGCCTAAAAAGTCAAATACCGACATTATCAATATACTCAGCGTTCTAAATATGTCTAGCGGCTATGAGGGACACACTTTAAAAATTCCAATTAATTTTTTTCAATAAAAAAGTGAACTAAAAATATTGCAATGACGGTTGAGATGTTTTCTCTACTTTTTCAGAGAGCCAGTGTGTTCGGGGGACCGCGGTCGTTTCCGGGCTCCGCCAGGTTTAACATGGCTAACCTGTGGGATAGTTTAAGGAACTTCATTTCCAGTCCGGTGTCAATTCGCCATGACAATGACGATGAAAACGACCACATCGAAGATGATGTATTTCCTCCGAAATGTTGACAACGGAGCCGGAGTACTCCAACGACATTATAACATTGTATTTTGGAACTCATTGCTTCCATTGGGTGCTTTATGTAAATTATGCAATGGATTCTATACTCAAGAGTCCTATCAAGTTAATGTCAAACACCGTTAAACGACAAGAAATTATTGTAATTACGATGAAATACGCAGCATTGTTAAGGCTTGAATAAGGAGGCGGAGCCTAATTTATACGGGAAAAGTTTTCTGTGACGTCACACAAAAATATGACTTTTGTGTATTTCTCATAATACCTGAAAATGAAATAATTTGCAACTCTAAAATGTATAAGCATAATAAACAACGATATAACTTATCAATGCATTTAAAAAATTGCTAGATAAATCCCATATAGCTGGTTAAAAACAAAGCACTCATCGCGATGAACTTGTAAACATGACGTCATATTGGTAAAAATGACGTACTTTATGTGCTGTGAGAGGCAGATTGGGGAATTTTTTAACAGTGAAAAATGCGTTTTAATATTAAACGGAATATAATTTACAGGTTTTAAATAGTCGATTAATACCAATGTATAGCCTTTGTTTAGTGCGATTATTAATTAATTACCAAGAGAATGTATTTTATTAATTATGTCGTGTTTTTATGTACAGGTTACGTATATTTTACTTCAAGATGCCTCATAAAATCGTACTTTCGCAAGGGCATACACTGCATAGATCTGAATTATTTTTCGAATATAGATAAAGGGTATATTCCTTAACTTGAAAAGTGCTGCTGCTTTCTTTAAATCGAGGCCGTGATTTTATAAGTACACAAAATATTAGGTAAAAGTCAAACATATTTCGACATTGCCCTATCTACTTAAAAATTTAACTATTAAAACGCGAATTCTATTCAAAGCAGCAGCACTATTCAGAAACTACAAAGTATACAGACGCAATTAATAACTTGAATTTTTAATTTCAATTAGGGTATGGCCTTGCGATATTGAAATCTGTTAATGACCTACTTTCAGTACACAAACTATACATTCATCACGTGACTGTCCATTGATGGGACTAAACTCCATACAGTACAAAGTGGGTTATACAATGCTATTCCCATAAGTATTAAAGTCCTGACATAATAAAACAGCTTAATTAAAATAAATTAAATTCTTTAAAAAATCCCCCTTTTTCCAGGTCTATTTTCTGTTGATTTCTCATAGTAGGCCTTAACAGTGCTGCGTAGCCTGTTGTGTTTTTGCTCAGTTTTGTGGCCTAGCCCAATTTTTCTGGATCTCATTTTTTTTTTTACAAATTAGTTAGTGTATATTTTCGTTTGTATTTAAGTGTCTCCTCTTAGTTGTCAGTGCTTATATATACGTCGAATATACAGTATTTGGTGCATGTCTCTTATTTTGACATAATACTGAGATATTTTGAATCATATGTTTGGTGCAAACTCATCGAAAAAACAAGCAGTTAACAGAGCGAGTGCTTCAATATGTCGGTCTTTGAGTATTTTGTTTTCATGTTTCAATGTGTTCCAAATTTCTAAAGTTATGTTTCATGTAAGAAAAAAATCAAAACATCTCCCCTAATTATGTGTTCAGGTAGCCCTTTTTAAGTAGAATACACGGATAGTGTAAAATGTTCAGGTGTTGCGTAGCTAGCGTAATGGCGGATGACTAGTTATATAATATTGGTTACACCCAGTCCCACCGCTGGAACAGTCATTGCCACATTCAGGTTAATGGTATATTGATTTTTCAGTGTTATAAAAGGAAGATGAAAACAATATATATCCAGAAATGATTAGATAGTGCAGGAATTTATTGACTTGACACAGTCATGATGAGATAGAAGCGAGTCCTGACCTTGTATTCAATACAAGTAATACCGACTGAACAACGCCTGATAAGATCACGCAACCAACGAGAGTTAGCGAGTGTTTGTAGTGACTGGGGTGTGCAAGATTAGATCCATTGTGCAATAGAGTATCTTTTGCCTTAACTGTAAATATCAAAAATTTAAGACGAAAAAATAGAACGCACAATGAATTTTATCCCTGAATTCAGCAAAGTACGCACTCTTTAAGTGCGTGATGAGGGTTTTGAATTTTTAAATAGGATGCAACATCTGTCATTACAACTTAAATGACATTTATACTATGCTATTTCGGTCGGTTTACATACTTTTTTTGTCTTTAAATGTAAATAATATTCATAGATTGTAGTTTTTTTTTTTGTTGCACTTGTTTTGTATAATAATTGTACATATACTATTTTTTAAAAATGTCGTTAAAGGTTTCTTTGTCTATAGATCACTCTGATTAGATCTATACATTGTACATATTTTTTATGTAAATAGATGTTAGACTGAAATGATTGCTAAGTTTTCCACTGATCTCACTAACCCCAGTTAAAAGTCACCGGACTGTATTCCCCTGTCAGTCACGTGCCTATACGGTGTGCCAACCATATAATGTATAATTTATTCTTCTTTAAATTCACATTTTACGTTCGATTTGTTAAAAAATTCTCATACTGTAGATTATTTTTTTTCCTTGCCGCATTCTGTATTCTGTCTCTCTTGTTTGTTTATTCATACTCGACTTATTTTTTTCTTCAAGATTTCATGTTTCACATTTTCCACACAAGAAAAACATATACAGTTTACCACTTTTTATTGTGAAAAGGTCTCAGGAACAAACATTTATACATTAAAATGTTTTGCATATTCATACATTTATTCAAACGTACAGGTTTTTTTTACCATCCTCACAATTAAGCGCACAATGTTTGTTGCCGTCGCAGTTTTTGATATAAAACTATTTCGGGGAAGAGAGAGTTGATCCCGAGCGATTTTTTTTTATCTGTTGGGCATTGAGAGTTAATTGAGATAGTGCTGAATCGGGTACATTGAGTGATATTATGGGGTACATTGCTATATGTTTATTTTTCTTGTTTAAGAAAAAAAAACTAAAAATTGTAAAATTGTATGAATTTTCAGAAGGAAATTTTAAAAAGTTTTTTAAAGAAAAATAGAAAAATAAAATGAAGGAAACAGTTGCATATGAGTTTGTTTTTATTGGCTTGGAGTAGAGTTTCCTAAGCTTGTTCTTTTCACAGTGATGTTTATTAATTCTGTTTGTCCGCTTATGTTGTAAAATTGTAAGGAAAATAAGGGAGTAAAAGTATTATTATTTATTTTTTTATTTCTGCATAGTCTCTCTATCATGTATTCGAATGTTTTTTAGGCTTCAGTTTGAGAAATGACAGATTTAATTTGCATGCCACTCTTCAGCGCGCGTGCTGTAACCGAGAGCGTGCGTGATCTGACTTTTAAAGGGTCTGCTTGTTTTAAATAAATTTAAGAGCGCATTCAAAATATAAAAAAAGATTATTCCTTCCTAAAATTTGGATGTTTGCCAACAAGGCACAACTGTGGTTGGAGTATTATTTATAGTAACTTACGCATGTCTCTCAAAACGACTCGAAATATATATTACAAAAGGACCCCTTTCTCAAGTGTCTAGACTTACGACAAACTTCACGTCTGTGTAATGAAACATCCGAATGCCCTCCTGCCGAGGGTCAAAACCATTGTAAGTTTTACCACAACATCAGCCCTCAAAAGTTTAATGCTTTTATAATTCTACCTGGTGCACCTTAAGAAGGTAACCATAAAAGGTGTCTCATTAAGTTCAATCGCTTTTGTTCACTTTGTAATTGAATGATCAAAATCTCCCCTATGATTATAAACCTCAAATCTTATTTGTATAATATACTTCAGCTACCCAAAGACTTATATAGAAGACAATTTACATGAATCATCGAGGTCTAAAGTCGTTAGAAAAAAAATATTTTTTGATAACATCACCTTTACGTAAATTTCACTATACACTGTCTTTTAAAAGAACCATCATAAATGTTAACGCCCATAAAGTAAAATTAAATTCATTTCGAACAACATCTTCAAGTTAATAAAAATCGGTTTATCTATACTTGCATGTAGGGAACCAAAATATACGAATAAATGCATATTTGATTATGCAACTGTAAAAGTCTTTTTCCTCATTAAGAAAAAAAGTAGAACACCTTGACACTTTAATTATTTTTCAAAACATGGTGACAGATTTGTATTGCGTCACAGCGTTTACCTTTTGCGCAAAGGTGACCAACCGTTTATAAACGATGAAATAAATTTATTGCATGCAATCGAAAAAAAATCTATGCATCAAGTAATACATCTGTATTACTGATGTATATTTACATGTTTATTCAGTGTTTTGTAAATTTCTAAAACCTGAAGAAATTTCGAGAGGTAATGCTTCCATGTCGTGTATCTCCTCATTTATTTAATCTGTTCTAAACTGTCATATCTAAACTTGGCGAACAATAACAGATCTTGTTGTCTGTTCGACACCTGTGTACTAAAGAGATTTCTTTACTTCCAACAAATGAGCTCTAAATGACACACCTGGGCTGTTTACCTGTCAGGTAACCTTTGCCAGGTACACTGTATCAGGTAAAATATCCACGTGTCAGAATATCCAAAAAAAGAACAACAACAACAAAGCAAACTAATACACCTTCCAATTTATTATTATTTGTTTATTTTTTTTATAATAACAATATTTTCTAATCAAACTGTTGAAAACTGTATAAAACAAAAAACGCGCGTGCGCAAACAAGTTTCTGAACAATATTTTTTTTTCAGGTGAAGATTAAAAAAAACATACACAGGGATATATTTCTTTCTGTAAAAAAAAAATGACAAAACACGTCCGATATCTAAAAATCTGATCTGAGTGAATATACATCAAAGAAAACCTGAAATTTACACTACAAAGTGCAGCTCCAGCTCAGTCACCTTGTAATATACATCAGATATATTGGGCCCCTGCAGGGTTTGGCGCCAAAACTTACGCTTAGCAGACGAAAGTCACAAAAAATATCAGGATTATCGGTTAAATATCACTTGGTCATTCTTTTCCCTTTCTTTAGTTTGAAATTGAATGAAATCTAATTACAAAGGTTTGAGGAAGTTAAATCAATTGTTCTTAGAAGAATTCTAAATCAATGCATTCAATGTCAAATTCCCAGTTAACGTTTTCATCAATAACAGCCTATATTTTATTTATGAATCTATTAAGTGAAGTGGTTCCAGCATTTTTTATCTAGTAAAGCAGAAGTACCAAATTTTTTTTCCACGATTACAAAATGAGAAAGCCTTCAAATATATAATTGCTACTATTGCTTTTAAAATCATTCAATTGAGAAATACAATAACTTTTTATGTAATAACAATTTGATTTAATATCAAAATGTAGGCTAAAGTTTGTGCTAAAATAGGGCATCTCAATAAACCTGCCTGTAGCCTGCATGCAACAATTACATCAAAAACATAATGAAACTTTGAAAACGTGGCCATCTTTTTATTAATCAAAATAAAAGTTTATTACTATTAAAAAATTGAAAATACTCGTAATCCGCTGAGCGTAAGATTTTGCTAGAGTATTTAGATAAATGAAATAAGATAAAAATATATTATTCAATTACCCCTAAAAGTAAAACCAAAGTGAAGTTCCCTTATTTGCCACTGTGTATAATATTATGTATGTATACATGTCTTAATTTGGATCTGGACAGAGAGAGACAGAGAGATCCAAATAAGTATATCCCTTCTTAAAAGCAAAAATGAGAGAAAATAAAAGAAAATTATGGTCAGCATATTTATAATTTGCAAACTCGTTAAATAATCATCTGTATGTCTGTAATAGAAAATAAATAAAAATTACTGATTACGATTGTGATGATTTACGTATCGATTTTAACATATACAGTTAAATAGAAATATACCACAGCCTACATAGCTAAAATCAATTTACACTGAAACCATGACAGGGTCAAAATCTCAATATTATCTCAATATGTACAGACCTTCCAAATTGTTTTATTTTTCCAATAACAATGACCATATTTACCTCATCGGGAATAAGACATGTCTTTGGCATCCATTGTCTAGTTTGTATTTTATGTTTTGGTTAATGCTCGTGTTGAAAATAACTATTCACAATCTCAATTTAAAACAAACTATTAAAACAGAAAAATATAGTACTTACTGTATTATTCAAGTTGTCTGCAAACACTTGAATGAAAGTTCAAAAGGACGCAACACCCCATATTTGTGAAAGTCTTTGTTATTATAGCTTTGTAGAATAATATTTTTATTGTCAAAATACATGTACATAACGAACCTTTCTCTTATACATTCCTATCAACCATGAATGTTTCCCCCCTTTTCTCTTTTCTGACAAACGTATGAATTGTTATTATTATACTTTTATTTAATAAATGAAAACGTTGATCACATTCGCTTTATTATATTCGTTTAGAGTAATGCCTTTGCAGAACAAATTTCTTGGAACATCATAGCGAAATCATAAACTTTAGAACAATTTAAAAATGAATTACTAACCTCTACTTTATATGTCAATTTGAAACTCATTTAGAAATTGAAAATTATATTTATGCATTGCATCTTTAAATTATCCATCAGACCTTTTTCTATTATTTATACGTATGAACATTTTTTTTAATACAAGATTATTATTGACAAACAAGTTGATGAAACAAGAATATCAACAGTCTCATTTAAAGTTATCATTTCATAATTTATACGGTCAATACAATGACTTTGTCAGCAAATGCATTCTATATTATTAAGTAAAATGCTGAATGACATTTTTCATACTCATTATAAAACCATTTCCGTTAATTTCCGATCATGACAAGGAGCACACGGTGAGTGTGACTGGTCGGCATGAGATGCCCACTGTTCTGTGGCACCTGAGTAGTATAAGCCTCCTAGATAGGGGAAGATTCTGATTGGCTGAGAGAAATCACGTGATCAGTTCTGATTGGTTGAGGGGATAGGTGGGTCAACTTAGTGCAGTCCTAACCCTAACCCCTCTAACCCTAACCCCCTAGCCCTAACTAACCCTAACTAACCCTAACCCTAACTAACCCTAGCCCTAACTAACCCTATCCCCCTTAGCCCTAACTAACCCTAACCCTAACTAACCCTAACCCCCTAGCCCTAACTAACCCTAACCCCCTAACCCTAACCCTAACCCTAACCCCCTAGCCCTAACTAACCCTAACCCCCTAGCCCTAACTAACCCTATCCCCCTTAGCCCTAACTAACCCTAACCCCTTTTTTAACCCTAACCTATCCTATCCCCTAAATACAGGGTGTTTACATTGTGTTTTTTACATTGGTACGTGGGTACTACGTTTTGTTTATGCTAGCTGCACAGGTAAATGCGCCGTGTGCAAAGCATTTCAAGAATGTCATTATGACGTCACGCTTCATAGTCTAGACAGCCTAACCAGTTCAAACTGGATTTTCTGAAAGCAATCACAACCTGGATTTTTTACTGAAAACAATAACAAATAAGACACAATACAATAACAAGGGAATTTTATTCAGAATGAAAATACATACGTTTGTATACCATTGGGTTGTTTTGGGCCGTGTGCTTCAATAGGTTGGACTTACCTATTGATCCTACTATGTACGATTTTGTACACAGTCTAGTCAGCGAGCTTACCTATGCATTATTACATCATACACTTGTAAAATTAAAGTTTCATTTTCACTTTTGTTTCTAAGAAGTGAACTTAAATTTTCTGAAAATATAGGACTATTTTTTTGTTTTTTCTCTCTTTTTTCTATGATGATTGTCATGCTATGAAGCTTTTCTTGTATAAAGCTCAATTTCTCTATGACCACGGAAGTAAACATCCTGATGCATTCTTGTCATGTGAATGTTGAGACCATGTTCATTTTTGAAATCTCCTTTCTGACAAACCTATTCCACAGGTAAGTTTGTCTTATTTTTGTTTACATTTCCTATGAAGATCATCTTTGCATTTAATCATGATTTATATGTAAAGTTCTGTTTTGAATGTAACCACCCTTAGGAAAGAGAGACTTGGAAGGAGGAGCCATGCTTACTTCTCTTGTCTTTCAACTTGTCAATACTATGACGTCATTGAGTGAAGTTTCCCGACATCTGTCATTATGAATGAAATGACACGTGTCAAATCAATTCTTGAATGAAACCTTTTATTTCTTGTATGAAAGTGACTTGGATTATTGTTTTAATGTGAATATAGACTCAAAATAATATATGTTTCATACATGTTTCATAGAAGAAAATGACGTTTTCATTCAGGAATTGAATTTAACTGAATTATGACGTCATGACACCTGTCAATCAAAGCAGACGACAGAATTTCGCTTTGTCATCATGTCAAATCAATTCTTGTATGAAATGTTGACTATCTTGTATGAAAGTGACTGAAATTATGCTTTTAATATGAATATTGACTCAAAATAATATAAGTTTCATACATGTTTCATAGAAGAAAATGAACTTTTCATTCAGGAAATGAATTTAACTGAATTATGACGTCATGACACCTGTCAATCAAAGCAGACGACAGAATTTCGCTTTGTCATCATGTCAAATCAATTCTTGTATGAAATGTTGACTATCTTGTATGAAAGTGACTGAAATTATGCTTTTAATATGAATATTGACTCAAAATAATATAAGTTTCATACATGTTTCATAGAAGAAAATGAACTTTTCATTCAGGAAATGAATTTAACTGAATTATGACGTCATGACACCTGTCAATCAAAGCAGACGACAGAATTTCGCTTTGTCATCATGTCAAATCAATTCTTGTATGAAATGTTGACTATCTTGTATGAAAGTGACTGAAATTATGCTTTTAATATGAATATTGACTCAAAATAATATAAGTTTCATACATGTTTCATAGAAGAAAATGAACTTTTCATTCAGGAAATGAATTTAACTGAATTATGACGTCATGACACCTGTCAATCAAAGCAGACGACAGAATTTCGCTTTGTCATCATGTCAAATCAATTCTTGTATGAAATGTTGACTATCTTGTATGAAAGTGACTGAAATTATGCTTTTAATATGAATATTGACTCAAAATAATATAAGTTTCATACATGTTTCATAGAAGAAAATGAACTTTTCATTCAGGAAATGAATTTAACTGAATTATGACGTCATGACACCTGTCAATCAAAGCAGACGACAGAATTTCGCTTTGTCATCATGTCAAATCAATTCTTGTATGAAATGTTGACTATCTTGTATGAAACATGTATGAAACTTATATTATTTTGAGTCAATATTCATATTAAAAGCATAATTTCAGTCACTTTCATACAAGATAGTCAACATTTCATACAAGAATTGATTTGACATGATGACAAAGCGAAATTCTGTCGTCTGCTTTGATTGACAGGTGTCATGACGTCATAATTCAGTTAAATTCATTTCCTGAATGAAAAGTTCATTTTCTTCTATGAAACATGTATGAAACTTATATTATTTTGAGTCAATATTCATATTAAAAGCATAATTTCAGTCACTTTCATACAAGATAGTCAACATTTCATACAAGAATTGATTTGACATGATGACAAAGCGAAATTCTGTCGTCTGCTTTGATTGACAGGTGTCATGACGTCATAATTCAGTTAAATTCATTTCCTGAATGAAAAGTTCATTTTCTTCTATGAAACATGTATGAAACTTATATTATTTTGAGTCAATATTCATATTAAAAGCATAATTTCAGTCACTTTCATACAAGATAGTCAACATTTCATACAAGAATTGATTTGACATGATGACAAAGCGAAATTCTGTCGTCTGCTTTGATTGACAGGTGTCATGACGTCATAATTCAGTTAAATTCATTTCCTGAATGAAAAGTTCATTTTCTTCTATGAAACATGTATGAAACTTATATTATTTTGAGTCAATATTCATATTAAAAGCATAATTTCAGTCACTTTCATACAAGATAGTCAACATTTCATACAAGAATTGATTTGACATGATGACAAAGCGAAATTCTGTCGTCTGCTTTGATTGACAGGTGTCATGACGTCATAATTCAGTTAAATTCATTTCCTGAATGAAAAGTTCATTTTCTTCTATGAAACATGTATGAAACTTATATTATTTTGAGTCAATATTCATATTAAAAGCATAATTTCAGTCACTTTCATACAAGATAGTCAACATTTCATACAAGAATTGATTTGACATGATGACAAAGCGAAATTCTGTCGTCTGCTTTGATTGACAGGTGTCATGACGTCATAATTCAGTTAAATTCAATTCCTGAATGAAAACGTCATTTTCTTCTATGAAACATGTATGAAACATATATTATTTTGAGTCTATATTCACATTAAAACAATAATCCAAGTCACTTTCATACAAGAAATAAAAGATTTCATTCAAGAATTGATTTGACACGTGTCATTTCATTCATAATGATAGATGTCGGGAAACTTCACTCAATGACGTCATAGTATTGACAAGTTGATAGACAAGAGAAGTAAGCATGGCTCCTCCTTCCAAGTCTCTCTTTCCTAAGGGTGGTTACATTCAAAACAGAACTTTACATATAAATCATGATTAAATGCAAAGATGATCTTCATAGGAAATGTAAACAAAAATAAGACAAACTTACCTGTGGAATAGGTTTGTCAGAAAGGAGATTTCAAAAATGAACATGATCTCAACATTCACATGACAAGAATGCATCAGGATGTTTACTTCCGTGGTCATAGAGAAATTGAGCTTTATACAAGAAAAGCTTCATAGCATGACAATCATCATAGAAAAAAGAGAGAAAAAACAAAAAAATAGTCCTATATTTTCTGAAAATTTAAGTTCACTTCTTAGAAACAAAAGTGAAAATGAAACTTTAATTTTACAAGTGTATGATGTAATAATGCATAGGTAAGCTCGCTGACTAGACTGTGTACAAAATCGTACATAGTAGGATCAATAGGTAAGTCCAACCTATTGAAGCACACGGCCCAAAACAACCCAATGGTATATAAACGTATGTATTTTTATTCTGAATAAAATTCCCTTGTTATTGTATTGTGTCTTATTTGTTATTGTTTTCAGTAAAAAATCCAGGTTGTGATTGCTTTCAGAAAATCCAGTTTGAACTGGTTAGGCTGTCTAGACTATGAAGCGTGACGTCATAATGACATTCTTGAAATGCTTTGCACACGGCGCATTTACCTGTGCAGCTAGCATAAACAAAACGTAGTACCCACGTACCAATGTAAAAAACACAATGTAAACACCCTGTATTTAGGGGATAGGATAGGTTAGGGTTAAAAAAGGGGTTAGGGTTAGTTAGGGCTAAGGGGGATAGGGTTAGTTAGGGCTAGGGGGTTAGGGTTAGTTAGGGCTAGGGGGTTAGGATTAGGGTTAGGGGGTTAGGGTTAGTTAGGGCTAGGGGGTTAGTGTTAGTTAGGGCTAGGGGGTTAGGGTTAGTTAGGGTTAGGGGATAAGGGGTTAGGGTTAGGGTTAGTTAGGGCTAAGGGGTATAGGGTTAGTTAGGGCTAGGGTTAGTTAGGGTTAGTTAGGGCTAGGGGGTTAGGGTTAGAGGGGTTAGGGTTCGGACTGCACTCAGTTGACCCACCTATCCCCTCAACCAATCAGAACTGATCACGTGATTTCTCTCAGCCAATCAGAATCTTCCCCTATCTAGGAGGCTTATACTACTCACCTGGTGGCACTTCTGATGTTTATAAAGGTCCGTGTTTGATCAGCTCCTGGTTCGTATTGTTTCAATGGACTATTTGAACTTGAATACTGTTAGTTATCTTGGTATATTTCATCAACATGTAGTTATTCACAAATTTTTATGATTGTAACTCCGATTTTAAGTTTTTCAAATTTAAATCAACTAGCGACATATTCAGACAGAGAAACAGAACGTGGTAGGCACTTATATTGAGCCCGCTACATGCAGTAAATGGCTGCAGTGATTAAAACACTAAAACTGGTTGAACTAGATAATCCCTTACATATACACAGGCCCTGTGTACATGTACGTAGGTCAATTTCCTATAGGTTTATCAACCATTCAGTAAAAAGAGCACATAATATAGGACGTATTTCTGATTATGAAACTCAATTTTTTATGCAATCTGAAAAAAATTAATTGTGGTACCCCGATTTCGGCGTCTTAGTGGATGGGATGCCATTAATGAAATTAATGAAAGGTGGAATAGTTGCGTACATTCTTTATGATATATTGTGTCGAATATGAAAGGCCTATCAAATGTCATTCAAACGTAATCACTACCGTGATTTTTTATTTCTTATTTTTTGAAAATTAGGCCAAACCACATGTTACATATTAAAAGTAAAGAAATGTTGATACCTACGGAAAAGTCTTTTCACAAGAAATGCACATGTGAAATATATAATTCTTGTTCCAACTTTTCAGAAATAAAGAAAGAGAAGAAGGTCATAGGGAGTCAGAAAATAAAGATACTAAAGAAAAAAAGAGGTCTTGCCTAATGCAATACGTAAGAAAGACAAAACATCAACCATTAACATTATAGACAAGGTTAACTACCCAATTCCACCCCACCCAGAAAAAGGGTAATTGAAAGGTAAAACATGTTGATACCTAAGAAAAGGTCTAGACATTTAAAATATACAAATAGAAAATGGAATCCCTAGCATCTATCATGCAAAAGTTTACATCTTGTTTAAAAGTATTTTTGACAAAGAGATACAGACAAACAGATCAACAGAAAAGCGAACAGACAGTTAGGAAGACAGACAAACCAAACTCCGAGCGCTCGATAACGGGGGAATAAAATAACAAAATAAAAGGGTTGGTATGGTGGCATATTTCTGCCCCTTGTGTGCAAGTTATTTTTCTATCAAATATGTCGACATGCAAGATAGATATGTTAACATGCAACATAGCTATGCCAACATGCAACATAGCTATGTCAACATGCAACATAAATATGTTGACATGCAAGAAAATTGCAATAAAATAAAAATTATAAAAAATCTTCAAAAATCTCAAATATTGCCCACATGTGACATCCAACATGCTAAATGCTACTTATTTATGTTAACGTGCAAGATAAATATGTTGACATGCAACTTAGATATGTAAACATGCAACTTATTTATGTCGACATGCAACTTGTTTATGTCGACATGCAACTTAGATATGTTAATATGCAACTTATTTATGTTGACATGCAACTTATCTATGTTGACATGCAACTTATTTATGTTGACATGCAACTTGGTTATGTTGACATGCGAGATAAATATGTTGACATGCAACTTATAAGTTGCATGTCGGCATAACTAAGTTGCATGTTTACATAAATAAGTTGCATGTCAACATATTCATCTGGCCTGTCAACATAAATAAGTTGCATGTCAACATATTTATCTCGCATGTCAACATAACAAAGTTGCATGTCAACATAACTAAGTTGCATGTCAACATTAATAAGTTGCATGTCAACATATTTATCTTGCATGTCAACAAAACTTAGTTGCATGTCAACATAAATAAGTTGCATGTCAACATATTTATCTTGCACGTTAACATAAATAAGTAGCATCTAGCATGTTGGATGTCACATGTGGGCGATATCTGAGATTTTTGAAGATTTTTTATAATATTTATTTGATTGCAATTTTCTTGCATGTCAACATATTTATGTTGCATGTTGACATAACTATCTTGCATGTCAACATATTTATCTTGCATGTCGACATATTTGATAGAAAAATAACTTGCACACAAGGGGCAGAAATATGCCACCATAGGTTGGAGCATGCAAGCAGCATATAAATTTCTTATGCGATAGAATTCCTTGTACTAAGGATATCGTGTAAATACATTTTATGTATGATTTACTTAATTTTTTTCTTGCTAAATTTGTTCCATTTTTTAAAGTCATCATTTAGTAAGTTACATGGTCGATACAATTACCCTGTCAGCAAATACAATATATCATTTAGTCAAAGCTAACTGACGTTTTTCAAAGTAATTGTTAGGCTATTTCCCGCCCGAAGGAACACGCGGTGGGTACGACCGGTCGGCAGGGAATGCCCACTCCTCCATGGCACCTGATCCCATTTCTGATTCAGAGGTTCATGTTCGCTCTGTTCTATAATTTGTATTGTTTAATGAACTTTTGAGCTCCAAATATATATTTCTTTTGGTTTGTGGTATAGACATTGCACAAGTTTATTGATCCTACTTGTAATTGATATTAAAAATCAAAAAAAAAAATATGCAGTTGAAACTGAATTTTCCCATAGGGCAGAACTGTGGCCTAAATATTGTATCAAATTCGCCCGCTTTCATACACCAAAAAGTTTTCATGAGAAGACAGGGAAATGATCTGAAATTAAGCAGAAATAGACTTCATTAATTCAAATGGATATACCCAAAATAAGAATATGAAAGATGAAAGTCTCAATAAATGATTAATTATTTATGAGTATTGTTTTCACACCAATTTGTTATAAATAACTAAAATAACGAAATCCCGTGACTCGGTGTAATATGTTTGCTAAATCTTTCAAAAGGATATATGCGCACATTGCCAGAAATCCAAAGGACGATGTTAAAAGAAAGACTTTTAGATTAGTAATTGATACAGCTGATAAAAACTGGGGGGAAAACAATTGATAGTTACTCTAAACAGAATTAATATAAAATATTCATTATTATTTCTTATTTTTTTCATACTTAAGTATCATAAATTTTTATAACCTTCATACAATAGAAAAAGATTGACGTTGTATTCATGACGCTTCTGTATAAATAAATAATGCATACTTTTATGATTGGTTTGGTTTAGTAAGATATCTCTCCGTGCTGTCCTTTCTGACATATTTTATTTTTCAAATAAAATCTGCAACATGACGTCATGTTGCAGATTTTATTGAAAAATAAAATATGTCAGAAAGGACAGTGCCTATGGAACATGTGTAATTAATCCACTTATTAAAAAAATAATTTTCTGACTGAAGCAAAAACATGGCAAATGAAGTACATGACGTACTTGATTACTTGGGTATTTATCAAGACACGTTTAATTATCCTGTAAAAAGAAAATTTCAAGCTGGATGAATTTTTAAGACTTCAATCTTTCAGAATCCATGAGTGGTGTTCAAAATAGACTTTTACAATTTCACGTTACATTGTAAAAAATGTTATACTTTTTTCAATTAAATATGGAGAGAACGAGCAGTAATCAAGCTTAACAGTACATGTATATTGAAACAATACATATAGGGATCAGAGCAAACACAGACCTCTAAAAATATTCCAAGTGGGATCAGGTGCCATGGAGGAGCAAGCATCCATTGTCGACCGGTCACACCTGCCGTGTGCTCCTAAATTGTCATGATCAGGCAAACAGGAATTACGTAGAAATTTCAGTGTGTAAAAATGACCTTACAATAAGCATGTATTACTTTGGTCGGAATTTGACTTAATGATGAATTGATGTAGCTGAAATGGTTCTTGTATTGACCATAGAACTTGCTGATTTATGACTTTAAACGAGATTGTTAATATCCTAGTTTCAATAATTTGTTTGTTAAAAGACTGCTTAGATTAGAAATATGTTAGTATGTAGACGATGCTTTTGCGTATAGAAGCATCAGTGAGACGGAAACCTTATGTGTAGGTGATAAGGTTATATTACTACACAACTAAGGGAAGTTGTCCACCGAAAAGTCAACTTCATCACGATTATCATAAAGCTTTGTTGTAATGTTATCTTTAATGTTTTTCCTCAGTAAAATATCCAAAGAGATATGTGAGACTTTGATTTTATGGTATGACTTTTTTATCTTTTATCTGTTGTTTCAAGTTCCCTGAGACCATACTGAGTCGATATATGAGTGGAAGTAACTAATTGTCAAATGATAACAGTCTCCCTACTAGCCCCGGTGGTTAGATCGTCTGTTTCTAGAGTCGTGGAGTAAGGGGATGATCTTAACATCGCAGGTTCGAATCTTACTGAGAACATGAAGACCTGTCCTTTGGATGAGCTCGTACAAACCGAGGTCCCATAGTGCAGTGGGAGCTGGCGCGGAAAATTTACTTCGTGCTCAATGACCCAGATTGCCAGGTTATAGGGTTTTAAAATTGCAGTCCTCCACCGCCAGTTAGTGGCGTCTCAATATGAGTGCACATTTCTCGAAAGCGACGTTAAACAACCAACCAACCAAACAACCAACCAATTGCAGTATTTAAATGTCGTCAACATCTTAATGTCGAATTGATTGATTTATTGTATGTTGTTTTACATCCTGTTTGAGATTTTTTTCACTCACACAGAGACGTCACCATACACCGGTGAAGGGCTTCTTTAGACATTTACTTGGCACTTGAGACCATTGAGACTAGAGCATGTTGAGGGATCTTTTTCATGCCAACGGCTGCTGTGACAGGAGACCTCCATTTGCCGAGCGCATGGTGAAGGAGCAGTTGTTACCTTTTTAAACGATTCCTTGCGGCCGGGGCTCGAACCCACGACTTTCCAATCACAAAGGCATTTACCAAAATCAAATATTGTTAACTTGAGTAATGTGATGTGCATGTATATTTTAAAAACGAACGTCAAAGACCTTTAAAAATCCACCATTTACTTATGGAACGGAACGAAATAACAATACATAATGCATGAGGTTGAAAACCTGCAAAACTGATCTCATTTAAAAACATTTATAACATTAATTAATCATTTTTAACCTCGCTTGGAGCAAAGATACCATTACTTTGACACGGCCATCTTATTGACAGACGACACCGCACAGGTACCAACCCGTCTCGTGACTGGGCGTGTCATCACTATGTTGTCTCTTGGAGGGGCGGGGTATCGGCGGAACCACTTGTCCTGTCAATCACAGCACGAGGTGTCGCTCATTTCTTCTACAAGTCAGTATTGATCCATACTTATTTAAACTGACATAATACAGAAGCATTTCAGCGCGTGACTAAGATAAGAAATTACGCAATAAAGAACGATGTATTTGTACTGTGATAAATATATCTGATATATGTACACAGTCGTTCATTTTGCTTCGCGCTCACGTGTAAGCGGTTAGATTGAAATTTTTACGAGTTTTACTATTTCAAAGAATGTAAAATACTTTGATATACGCAGTTTCATATTTCATACCTGTATTTATAACTTTTGAAATTATGAAATGAGATAAATACAATTTTCACAAGCTAAAAGCAATTTATTTTTAAAAGCTGATATAGAAATACATGTATAAAATGACATAAAAAGTTTAAGTTCAGTATTATTTTATATTAACACATCTATTTACGCTTTCTATTGTTTCTTTCTTTTTTTTTATTAATTCTTCATGTCACTCATTAGCTTTATTTTTATATCAATATTCTCCTTTCAAATGCCGTATACATCAGTTCAGACCGCAAATATCTAATAATTCGTAAAGGTTTTAAATTTTCCAAAAAAAATAAAAATAAAAAAAAAGAAGATCATTTCAAAAAGCAATATATGGATAAAAGATCAAAGATAACTCTAAAAGTCCTGAGAGCTCATTTATAATAATCTAAGTATATAAAAATAGTCTTATTTCTCAAGATTAAAGGGATGCATTTTGTTAAAATATGAATAGAAACATCATATAATTAAATTGCTTCCCTCACCCATGAAATCTTAAAAAAGAAAAATGATTATACAACTTAATACAAACAGTACACTAATGTGCTCAAACAAAAGCAAATAATTCAGGAGGATAATTTTTTGTATTCTGTATATATACTGAGGAGTATTAAAATAAACAACAAACAAATGATGGTGCTATCTATATTATACAATATCAAAATATTTTTTGTGATATTATTGCTGATACAATTGTAATACATCAAATTTCACAACATAAATTTATTACAATCAAAATATAAATCGAACAGATGCTGATGCAATTATAATTCAATCAATATACACAACATACAAATGCTGATCTTTATATTCATAATACAAGCAAATGCTGATACAAATACTAGTACCATACAACATACAATCCTCTTTATACATCAAACAAATGCTGAATCCAGACATACTCCATATTAACAAAGGTGTTTTTTCGAGATATCAGTACCAAACCTACAGGCACATAATCATATGCAAAACCAATCAATGAATGAGGGGCATAGTTTCTCGTTCAGTTATGCAGAACTAATGCAACATCTTATAATGATAATATTCAATATTCAATGATGAATAAATCCAGAGATGCCATTAAATGATAATGATCTGATATCTACGTATCGAGTTGTGTGTGATAGTTATAATGACACTGGGTCTTATCATCATTTACCGAAGTTATCCGTGTATATCATTAAAACAACATAAGGGAGCAGAGAATCAGATATCAAATCTGTAGCTAAACATCATATATAAAAAATATTGGGTTATTCCAATTTCAACTTGATTTATTTTCACGAGATATATAAACAAAACTTTTGAACTAAATCAATCGTTTACAAGTGACAGCAGCATGGTGTGATAAAATCAGACCAAACTTCATATGTTGATGTCCGTCTGAGTCTGGTAGCATTAGAGGTCATCGATCGTCTCTTACAAATCAGGAACCATGTTCTTGTAATCCCTCACGGATATGATCCCTAATATCGCATATTTTTATGATGTGGTGGTAATTTCGTAAACTTTTACTTGCTCAAGAAAATAATTCTGTTTATCAGCGTGTCGAGGAACACACGTGATTCATGATAAGCGAGACATTTTTAAAAAATATAAACATATAAATATAACTTGCTGGGTGACCAAGTTTAATATGCTTCTCTGATTTTTTTTATAATCGTATTCATTTCTGAATGACTGTTCTTATGGACCTCAAACTTAACCTTGTTTTGCTTCCATAGTGCGTCGGCAACAGGGGTCCCCTTTTCCCCTTTTCGATAGATCAATTGAAATAAAAAATAAATCAGGATCAGAGTTAACATGGACCTATAAAACACCAGAAGTGGGATAAGGTGTCATGGAGGAGAGAGCATCCCCATTCGACCGGACACACCGAGGTTTTATAATGTGCAGATGAAATATATTGAGACAACGTAGTCAAGCTCAAAAGTCCATTAAACAATACAAAATAGGACCAAAGCAGACACGGACCTCCAAAACACTAGTGGAGGGATCAGGTGCCATGGAGGAGTGAGAATCCCCTGCCGACCGGTCACACCCGCCAGGTGCTCTTTGTCAACGGAAAAATCCTTTGTCAATTCAGTGTGTAACAATAGTATGAAAAACGTCAATCAGCATTTGACTCAATGTTAAATTGTATTTGCAGACAAGGTCATTGTATCGACCATAGAACTTGAGAAATGATGACATTAAACAAGACTACAGATATGCTTGTTTAATCAACTTGTTTGTCAATAATTTACTTCATTTAAGGAATTGTTCATACGTAGGACATGCTCTTGCGTATAGAATCAACTGAGAGATTTAAACTCCGTATGCAGGTGATGAAGGTTTATTGCTGCATAAGTATAAGAAAAGTTGATCATGTTAATTATAAAACTTGGTTGTTAGATTACCATTAACGTCTTTTTCAAGTAAAATATCCAAATATGAATCAGATGTGTCAGATTCTGTGGTATCCTTTACCTCAAGTTCACCGGGATACATTGTATCGACATTAGATTGGATTGATTGATTGTATATTGTTTAACGTTCTTCTAGAGAATTTTTCACTCATATGGAGACGTCACCGTATGCCGGTGAAGGGCTTCAAATTTTGACCTTTACTCGGCACTCAGGGCTATTGAGCAGTGAGGGATCTTTATCGTGCCAACGCCTGCCGCTGACACGGGGCCTCGGTTTTTAAGGTCTCATCCGAAGGACCCACAACTTTCACTTCAGAGTGCCGAGCGCATGGCGAAGGAACAGTTGCTACCCAATTTTATTGACTAGGTCAGTCGCGGCCGATATACGAACTCACGACCTCCCAATCACGCATTAGATTGGAAATATATAACCATTGTAAATAAACAATACGTCGTCGATATATTTTTATGTCGAGTTGAAGGCAACTTTAAGTGTTTTCTACTTTTCAGGAATAAGATTTTGGACAACTTCTGCTTCGTATGAATACAAAGAAAGGTCTGCTCATAACGAGACGCAATTGGTACCCACGGGAATTCCAATAGATTATTGGGAGACTTGGTCACCAAAAACCATATAAATATTGTTAATCAGAAACTCAAGCATCTTTTTAATATCAACTTCAGTGTACTTGTGTATACAATCAGAAATGTTTTAACAAAATTATTTTGCAAATGACCAATGACCGATAAGTAGATTAACTAGATTTACAACTCGAGTTCCATTTTTATTGAAGAGGCAGCTGTCAATGATATGAAAAGGCATGGACTTTAATATATCGTGGGGAATTGTTGTGTATTAAATTGAAAATTCGTAAGTTTTGAGGATCTACGAAATTATAAAAGCGGGAAATTACATAATCAAGCAATATGGTTGCAAACTTATCATTTTAATCAGAAATGCATACCAGTAGAAAACAATTGAGATAAAAAAGAGGGGCAAGAACTTTTTCAGCAGAATAAAGAAATGTACATGTATATACAACACATAAAAAATAAGATGCTTTGCACTTTGTCCCCCCGCTGTCCGTCTATCACAAAAAGCTTAACCTTGGTCATATCTTTTGAATGAGAACAGATATGACTTTCATATAGCATATGTTTATTACATGTGAAAAGACCTTTCTAAATGCAGTATGATTTTTGACCCTTATATTTTTCTTATAACTTTTGATATGGAGAAGAGATGTGGCTTTCATGTTTGTTTGACATGTGTATTACCAGTGACAAGATATTTCCGAGCATGATCCCTGACCCTTTGACCTTGACCTTCATGTTTGACCTAATTTAAAAAAATCTACTTTTGTGACAACTTTTGAATGACATATGATAGGTGTCATATTTGGCACAATATGCCATAAATAATGACATCTCACCCACAAAGATACCACAAATCTTTGAATTTGCTTGTCTTCTTTTTCTCCCTTTTGTTTTGTTTTCTTAATTTGGGTTTTAATAATAGTTTGATGCATATCTAATAACTCTACTTGGTTCTTGTTTGAAAGGAAAAGAATTCCATTTTTATAAAGCTATAATGAAAGTTTACAATATCCAACTATTTGCAGAAATATTATTTTTGGCACCATCTGTAATCGTTCTTGAGCACGATCTGTCATCAATATTTCATTCTGTTGACAGAAAACAGACCGATGTCCCCAGTAAATAACATCTTTTTACAGATGACGAGATTTGATACTTACCATTATTGCAACAAGCTCCGTTATAAATATCACCATCGTTTCAATGGTCACACGATCTTTTTGAAAATTTCGCAGTGCCTTTCTTTATTCAGTTCGAGTCAAATTGCACCCTATTCTACAATTTACTTGTTTGTATCTATTTTTGATTTTTAATCACGTTTTTTTCCCATCTGGGTCTTTTTCCCAAGCAAACGAGATACTAAGCAGCGTGTTGTTTTGTTTATGGCAGATCTGTGATAAAAATGGCATTGAAATTAAATAATTTGCGCATTTATTTTCTAGAATATGTTTAAATGTTTGTATGCATATTTAATAAGAACAATTCTTTATATTTTTGTTTCCTGCAATGATCACATCGAATTGTGAATGATAAATATACTCCCTGCTTCACTGAACGACTTGTTTCATTCGCTTTATAAATAATTAAAACGCGATTTAAGTGATAATGCATTAAAACAACCACATTGTACATTTAGTTCTCAGCTGAGAAGGACTGATAAATGTATCATTTCCAGTGTCTAAATGGTTGAGGAGACAGTTATACAATGTATGCCAAAGTTGATGCCGGATAAAACCCGACATATATTGATATCATATTATGCATGATAACGCACATATGTAGCAAATAAGATGTTTCCCCGCGGCCCAAATAATGCCATCTTTTCCATCACAAAACATAGACAGAATGATTCATTCTCAAGATAAAAAAACATATTTAAGCTGTAACTTGTAAAACGAGAAGAGAAATTTGCAAGCATCCGTACAAAGTGCTACAAAAAATGAGATTAATTTTGACATGGATGCGAGCAGAGCTGTGAACGTTTGAGTCAGCATTACCGAGACTTGAGCAGAGACGCGGCTCGATTTAAAAAAAATAATTCGCGTGAGTACGATGTCTGCTGGTTACGTCTTCATCTTTAATTAACCTATCGTGCACTTTTTTGTGTTGAACTGACAAGTGATGCTTCAAAGACGGGCGAGATTCACGCAACATTTGGTGCTGGTGGATACTCGATATATTTGTCGGGTTTGCTTGACGGCAAATTCCAACAGTCTATCTCAAAAATGTGGCAAGTGATGGACAATTAGTTAGTTATCGTTATGCGTAGTTTCAATGATTAAGATATCTTGAGGTTATCGCTACGAAAGTCATCTCTTGGTGAATATGTCTGACAAGTTAAACAAGAAAGATATTCGTGGATGCAGTTGGAAGTTTTGTCTGTCGTCAGCGTCATTGGAATTTTAGTTGTGTCAATTAAATCGTCGGAAATGACCACCGCTGCTGACCGCGTGTAAATATTTCTACGACCTCTCTCCTAATTAATCGTGCATCAAACTGCATCAAACAACCCGAATATCATATCTTCATTAATCACCGATATTTGTCAGAAAGCAGTGGTAACAGATACCAGAAATGCATACGTCGCCGTGGACGAATATGTGAGAAAATGCCACTGTTCTAGTAAATCCGACTTCCGGTGGCGTTCGATGCGCGTGTCCAGGACGCGTTATCAATCACTTGCATTCTAATTAAGGGATAACGTGATTTTAGATGTTTCTACTATAATCTTCATTGTCAATTAAATTAATAAGCTTTACGGCAGATCTTTATCTCCCCAAACAGGGGCATTGATGTCCGGGTCAAAATTAGCATGTCTCGTGGATTCAATTAAACACTGACCTCTAGTATCCGACCCACCATCAGTTAGCCAGATAACGGTATCGTAGTAGAAGCTTTATCGGCTTCACTAGATTTGAATATATACCTATACATACATATGATGTTTTGGAGGTCCATTTTGCTCTGCTCCTATTTTGTATTGTTTTATATAGATATTTGATCTTGAATACTGTTCGTTATCTCCATATGTTTCTCATTACGTTTGCTGTGTGAGAGAGTGTACAATGTATAATAGAAGACATCGAAATCGTGTACATTTTTTCCTTCAGACACCTAAGTCTTTCTTGCTTTTTAATTTGCGAATGCTGCCCTTTGGGATTATATTTACCAACACTAACACAAAGAAATTTAAGCACTTCCCCGGTGTATTGAGAGTGTATTGGAAAACAATTAGAAACAGTGAAAGGTTGACTCATAACTCTTTTGAAATGTCAGATTATGAACGCCAAATAGATTCTGCAATGCTTTCAGTCTCTTATCTATGTGGCTTAATAGCATTATCATTTGTTTTGATGATCGATAATTTTAAATAAATACTACAACAATAGCGACTCGGACATGGTGCCAAGATAAATGCGCCCGAATGAAATCTACAGGTGTGGGTATATTATTTTCTGTAGCCAGTAGATCTTACCTGACACGTTTGACATTTCGTCAATTTTCACTCCTGAATTCGTGTACCTCGCGTTTGTTATGAAATGCTCAGAACCGCTGACATAGGCCACTGATGTACAAATGTCAACTCTACTCTAGATAAGCGCTTAATTGATAGAAATGACTTTTACCTTTTCGATCATGCTTGAAGTATTGATTGTGAAGGAGAAAAAAAATTGGAAAAGAACACATACTTAATTGTGTATACACATTTTTAATTGTGTACAAGTATATAATGATTTTAAAAATCTATATTAAACTACAAGACTACTGAAGTGTCCAATGTGTAAGTTTATAAGTCCTTGCTATTACGGGAGTAAACTCATTTTTTTATACTTCGGCAGAATTTGAATTACAAGGAGACATCTACATTGTTTGTACCTTAATAAATTCTTAAAGATATGCATCACACATGCCATCTTGGATGCAACACACTGTCAGTTTATCTCAGTGTAAAAGCTCCTTGTGTCAAATTAAATGGGTGTTGCATCTTTTGAACGATGGAATAGAACTTGCATAACAGACCTGGAACTATAATGAAAAGAAAGGTCAAATCAAAGAAATTAAAGCATGAGCCTTATTTTTTCATATAATTTCAAAAATAGCTTCCCAAGATACACAAAAACAGAAAATACTGATTAAAACTACAATTAGAAAAACTTATTTGATTATTATGATATAGAGGAGTTTTTGTTTTGGAATAAATATAAATTATATCTTTTAAGAATTATCATAAAAAGGAAATTTAGAATGATTTGTTCAGCTAAAATAAGTCTGGAAATGAAATTTGAAGGTATTGTTATTTTTTGAAGTAGAGAAATTTCAAGATGCATGCATCAAGACACATAGTGTAAATAAGAAGATACATGTGGCAAAATTGAACCATGAGTTTAGATGCATGTGTCAAGATGCATAGTGTAAACCGGCCTTTAGTAAATTCTTTGGAAAGATGAATCACAATGCCAATAAACCAGTATTAACACACTGTCAGTTTTTCTCAGGGGAGATAATTATACATCATGGGGCTAGACTCGCGCCCCGTCCCGTCACGCGGGACAATAGAATTAACATTGCATAACAGACCTCTATAATGGAAAGTCAAATCAAAGAAAATTAAAGCGAATTAACTGGTGTATTTGACACGAGGGAATATTGGTGTAAACAAGTGCCCTTTAATACAACAAGAACCTTTTGATAAACGTGTAATTGTCAATTTACATTTATTAAGTGACCATCGAGCATGCGTCATTGTCACGGTGAGAGGTCATCGTGGTAATATAGCACGCCGTCTAGCGGATAGGATCAAACAGTCACCGCATTCCGCCGGAACTGGAAGTTATAGAAAAACATTCGCAGGGTTTTTTGGAATTCAACACTTTCCCAAATTTTTCTTTTGTTCAAATATATATAATGAAAGGTTATTGATAGCTCGCTGTTAAAAATATCCCCCGAGTCTTACATTTCAGTTCATCAGAGAGAGAAATATTATTAATTATTTACATACATACCAAATTACTTTTTTTCAATGCATATATTTTTTTTAATTTTACTGGCTTTATCGTTTTAATATATTTCACACAAGAACATTGATTGCATCTGTTTTGGATTTTTTTTATTGTGTTGATTTTCTAATTTGCTTTTTGATTCTAACATAAGTAAAGAAATATTGTAGAAAATTTTCGGAAATAAATAAATAGATAATAATAATAAAGTTATCTTTAAAAAAAAGATCCTTGAAAAGAATTATCTAATTTATTTAGACAATTCTTTTTAAACCTTTTAAAGGGGGTTTAAACCATCACACATGAAAATGCTAAAAAATCATATTTATTTAAAATTACACTGTAAAAAATAAGTGTTTAATAAATAAACACCAAATTGCAACAGATAATAAACACTTCAACACGTTTAGAATTTAAACACCTCAAGAAGTGTTTAAGAAATAAACACGTTAGAATGTTTAAATTCTAAACACATGAGGTTTAATATTCAACACTTCAAAAACACAAAATGTTTAAAGATTAAACACTGAATAAATGCTTAGAGTTTACTAAATAAACACCGTGAGTGTTTAAAATTTAAACATTTCATGTTTAATTAATAAACGTGTTCAACATAAACACTTATACACTGAAACATGTTTATTCGATGCAACAGATAATAATCACTTAAACACGTTTATAGGTCAATTTTAAACACTTAAACGTGTTTATTTTATAAAATTATTAAATACTTAAACGTGTTTATAAGTTTTCAACATTTTTGATATCCTTTCACACTGTTACAGGATATCATTTTTATTCAATGAATAAATTACAGTATTTCACAGGTAAAAATGTAATAAAAATCAGTACAAAACACACTGTGGTTGATAATGAATATGTTGTACATAAAGCTTTTTTAATTTTTAAATGATTTAATGTTGATTGAGGGTTCAAACTTAACTGAAACATTAAACAACACATTTACCAACACATGGATACATTATTCAATTTTAGTTGAAAAATATCTTTTGAAATACGAATTGTGTAAACTTCAAAAAATAAACTAAAAAGCATGAACATGTAAAACCTGCATGTTTAAACTAGACTTTAGGGTTATACCAAATTGTTTAAGTAAAGCTTTTCTTCTTTTTCTTTTATCTAATTTTCTTTAATTTCTTTTTTTCCCTTAATCATTCTGTTAGATTTTTGTTTTATTATTTCTTTTTTAAGTTTTATTATCTTATAAATATAATTTTTTTTTTTCATTCATACGGGTAATTTTTTCATTTTTTTCTGACTAACCCTGGAAACATTTGATACTTGTGTTAGAACTTTCTCATTCAAAGAAGTTTTAGAGGTTAGCTGAAGAGTCAATTTAACGTAACATGCGATGATGCATTATTTAAAAGCATGATCGCCAATACGAACCGAGGTTTAACGTTTCTCTGAGACGTGTGTCCTGTATCGATATGGCAAGACAGGTAAGGAATCAATTACAGAGAATGTGAAACCGCAAAATCAAAAAGAGAGAAAAAAAAACCCCAGAAAACATGACAGATTCAAAAGAAAATTAATACAATATTAATTTTAATATATTTTTTTTTTTTTGTAAATAGGGATATTTTTTACCATGTAGCTTACCTTAATAAATGTTAAAAAAAAGTATTGTTAATTAAATAGAAATTGACATTATGTAAGGAGAAAAAAGTTTCTGAATAGTAGATAGAGAGTATGCCTCTTATTCTTATGAAACGGTATCTTTTGTTGTCTACATGCTTTATTTATGACAAAACGCTTGAATGTTATACACTGCACGGGTCATTGCAGAATGCATGGGATATTTCATTTCGCACAATTCACATCACAACAGACAAAGCAGAATACGTAATATAACCCAGAGGAAATTGTCCGAGCATCTCCAGATAATTGGAGTTAAGACACAGGTGCTCGGAGAATAGGTAACCGTAATTACATCGGATCATCGTCTTGTTAAATTTACCCCATAGAATTAAAAACTCTTTGTAACATACAATCATTCCCTTTCACAAATAAATGTTATTCAGAAGGCGGAGAGGGTGTTTATAATAATAACTATTCTTCTATTTTAAATCCACTTGATTGATTAAAGATCATAATGCAGAACAAAAAAGCATAAAGATGTGCTCATTTTTGATCCCACCTTCACTTTTCTAGAAACACATATAAAGTAAAAGTGAGACTGAGATGAAAAAAGAAAAAAAAAAGAGGAGCTCTTATACTATGATGTCATGGCCTTGTGAGTCGTACTTCATCTATACAATATGTTAAATCTAGTATCGGAAACTTAGATTGTCTATTAATATACCCTATATTTGTCTTAATGCAGGCTTTCTGGCTTTTTATGTCTTTGGATTGGTCCTCTTTAGAACAATTACCTTGATCATTGCACATAGAGCATCAATGCTCCTATCAGAATCTGTCCAGGTAAGTTGGTTCAAGGTAACAATTACCATTGAATCACTAATTTACAAAATATTTGATAGTAACACGCTAATTGAGGTCTGGTTATATGCAGATTGATATATAGGTCCACAGGCTTATGTCGATACTATATATCCCGGTGAGCTTGAGATAAAAGATACCACAGAGTTTGGCACGTCTTTTTTTCATATTTGGATATTTTACTTGAAAAAGAAGGTAATAGTAATGTAACAACCAAGCTTTATGATAAACTTGATCACTTTTACTTTACTATCGTCAACTTCCCTTACTTATGCAGCGATATACTTTCATCACCTGCATACGGAGTTTAATTATCTCAGTTGATTCGATACGCCAGAGCATGCTTGTATGCATGAACAATTTCTGAAACGAGGTAAATTGTTGACAAACAAGTTGATGAAACAAGAATATCAGCAGACTCGTTTAAAGTCATCATTTCGTACGTTCTATGGTCGATATAATGACGTTATCAGCAAACACAATTTTAAAATTGAGTCAATACTGACTGACATTTTTCATACTAATTTTTTTGCCAATTATTTATACACTGAATTGACAACGGATTTTCCGTTATTTCCCGATCACGACAAGGAGCACACGGCGTGTATGACCTGTCGGCTGGGGATGCTCTTTCCTTCATTGCACCTGATCCAACCTCTGATGTTTTGGAGTCCATGTTTGCTCCGCTCCTATTTTGTAAAATGTTTTATGGACTTTTGATCATGAATACTCTTCGTTATCTCCATATATTTCACATAAAGTCGGAATTCCGTAACAAAAGTGCATACTTTTGTTACATTAAAATTTTAAATCTCAAGTTAAAACTTATGATATCTATAACAATTTTGATTTTAATGAAATGTTTGAACTTCAGATTTGAACTTTTAATGTAACGCTTTAATGACGCGGCTAATGGCGTTCAAAATATATACTTAAAATCCTATAACAAGAAATTGTGGCAAAAGGATGAACAGAGATGACAATCTCGGGACAACACCTAAAACCTCTGCTATTTCAAAATAAATATACACGTGTACATATATAGTTATTGATATTCTATAACACAAGTTACTACAATAAATCATTTTTATCTACCACATCTATAATCAGCACAATTATGAAACATCAAACAAACTGAAAAAATCATATATATTAATTTTAGAATTGGTCCACAATGTATTAATTGATAAGTCATACAAAACTAAGCAACAGCATTAAATTTTTACAATGATGGAAAGTACCAATTATCAAGGCATTGACTAGTGCAAAGTTATGTGATCAAAGGCACTGATATTGAAATAATAGATTTAACAAGAATTCATTTAAGAAGCATTGCCCTTGTTTCCTATATTTATTACACTTTTGTTGATGGTGGTTTCGCGGGTAACCATACAGAATTAATTGTTAATACATCCTACATTATGGTAATTTAGCAATAACAACGCCAAAAACTATAAAATCCTTATCGAGGGAGCAATCGAATTACAATTTCACGCCAAATCTCATAATTTCAAAAGCGATCACGGTGGTGTCTAAATAGCGTTTAACAGCTGTTAGTATCCGACTTCTTTGTGATAAGAGTATCAATACCGTATTGTAATAACAGAGCGAGCAGATAAAATGGCGATATCCGCACCTCATAAAGAAAAGATAAAAAATAATAATCAAATATTAGAAACTAATCTGATAGCGTATCAATTGTAAAGGCCGCATATTTTTCTTTGATTAATTGTAAATAATTGCAATTATTCCTTTGCTGTGGAAAATGAAGGTGTTCACCTCTTAAGGGATTTTACCCAAAGTAATTAACACCATCTTGTTGATGTTTTTGTTTCTTTAATTTCGTCGGTGCGAAAAATACCCCAATGATAATAAAATACATGTTTCAGACTCGAATGATGACTCTTCACACCTGCCTTTTTCTTTAATGTTTAAGAAAAGCGTCTAAATGTTCCAGATTTTTCTATCAATTACCATAAAAATAGACAGCTTAATTTATTTCCTATAATCCTACAGAAATGTGCTACAAAGAGAAATTTTCATACATCTTGGTGATTCTAATAGGCACCTTCTTGATATTCAACAAAAGCATAAGTACTTCATCGTGAGTTATATAATAATTCTGGTTATATTTATATACTATAAACTTATCAAAATTGCTAATTACAAACATCACACGTTTTTTCAACACTCCACTTCTATATATATGCATAATAATCTTCTACAAGTAAACATTCAGTTTTTAGTATTTAAGGACCCACAGCTGTTCTGACAAACACCTTCAGTCAGAACAATTCAGATGTTCTTTTGAAATCTAAAACAAAAACAATCAAAAACACCACTTATGTTCCAAATATTTCGTGCAGAGAAAATGAAACAACCTACAGAAAGAAAATTTCAAACAAACGAAAAATTCTTTTCTCTCTTTTTTTCTCTCACTAAAACCCATATATTTTATTGATTGATCGACTATATGTTGTTTAATGGCCCGTTCGAGAGTATTTCCTTATCTATATAGTAATGTTCCACTATCACTTGCATTTGTTCTTTATGTTTCCCAACTTACTTGCTACTCAAGAGCATGCTGGGAATACAATCAATTTTTAAACCTGGACAGGCTACTCACAAAATTTCAAAAACCTCGTTGAAAGTCATCCATTCTGTAAAATCTATGGTCGTTTTAATGACCTTAATAGCAAATATTTTGGCTGACCAATTTCATATTTATTTTTAGATCTTTAATTTACTACTTATTTTGACTGTTCCGTCTGACTGATCAATATATAGGGTTCCAGGCGGGTGTAAGAGCTCAGTAGGGGATGCTTCCCTCTCCTACAGGCACCTGATCCCACCTCATTCCTGTTCGTTTTTTAAACCTTTTCATTGTTATAAAGGTTATAAAGTATAAGAACAAACAAAACATTTTTATCTACAAGTATCTGCAAAAATCTTTTTATCTATCTGCAACTGGAGCATACATACATTGTATTTCAGAAGATAATTTAGCTGTGCATGGATACTCTTTAATAAAACTCATTTAGGACCTATCAAAACTATTTGTGAATTCGATTTATTGAGTCGTCGAATTTGTTATAACGAATTGAATTCCTTATAATGATTTCTATGGCTTGGTTACTATAGTATAATGATTTTTATCTGCTATAACTTTGCTAAATTCATTATAACGAATTCAAAATTTTGTCACAAGGAATTGAATTCGTTAAAACGAATTCTTTCATTTGTTGTAACGAATTAAATTCGCTAAAATTAATTCTACAAATCCTTACATCGAATATGTATTTGTGTAAAAAAATTAATTTGTGATAATAAATTTTAGAATAGATTTTAACGGTTTCAACGAATTTGCACAGATTAAATTCGCCATGACGAATTCAACAAAATTGTTAAACGAGTTAAATTCTTCAAAACAAATTCGACAATACGTTTTAAAGAAATCATAAATATTGTTATGTACAGAGTAAACGTCTTATAATCGTTTATCTTCACATGTTTAATTTTCTACTGGTTTCTTGTTGTAAATCTAATATAAAATTCAGATATTGCACATATTTTTTCGTAATTTTCATTAGCCTGCAGTCAGTAAAATAGCGACCATTGTTTGCACCAATGTGCTTTCTGTATGGTACTTGAGGATGTCGGTTTCCTAATCACTCAAAACGCCCAGTGACCAATTGAAATCTTTATACAGCACGACATCGAACGGCTAGTTATGGCAACAGCTTGAGATGGTATGTCCGTGTAATTAAATTGAGGATCTCAATTCAAGACAAATCCTGTCCCCAAATAGACAATTAAGGCCAGTGATGCACTGGTGGTGGATTTAAGGTTAAAAAGTAATGCACATCAATCCTTAACCCTCATTGCTTACAGCCATCGAAAATTAACTCACTTTATTTCTGATATTGCAATGTCTTGAAGATGCTTCGTTTGGCAAAAGAAGAATCGTAAATTTTCTGACTATCGGAAGTTAATTTCGATAAGTGCTATCTCTTGTATTCATTTTGTGCTTGAGTGTGCTAAATTTACATTCCTGCTGACAAATTACTTTCTCGGAGCAGCACTTGGTCTTTGTCGTGTTATAATGGCTTCCGTGACACATAATCCAAACCGAGATTCGGCGACGTCCTCAGACCTCCCTCTCGTTCATTTCCATAATGGTCCGAATTATAGGTCCTTAATCATGATTGGATGCCCCAATTAGTAATCTTAGTAATTTAGTTTTCGAATTAATTGGACACAAACTTTTGAAGTTGACGGCAGGGGCCATAACGTAAGAAGAGCATTGATTAGAACTGCTACTAATTGGTGGTTAAGATGAAATTAAAAAGAATTTCATTCAACACAAACGGTATCTCATTGAAAGATTAAAGTTTCTTACAAGAGTTAAGACATTTCTTTATCTCATTGGTTAACACATCGGAACTTGAGGTTTTCCTTCCATTTTGTCGTTATTCTAATATCAAGGTCTCTGATTTTTTACTGTTTACAAATCAAACTTTATTCTTAGATCGAAGGGGTTTTTTTTTGCTTGTATTAAGTTTATTTTGGCGTATTTGATAAGAAATTCTGTCACATTAACCTTATTAATTCGGTTGTAGTGACTGGGTCACACAGGTGTTTAAACTATGGCATAAATATTTAGAAAAAATAATGGAAAATGCAGGAAAACAGATGTTGGAACCATCGTGACATATTTATTAAGTATAAATGTTGCCCAATGACAGGTCAATTAACTTTAGTAATATATAGGAAATGAATTGCAAGATGAACGTATATTTTGCCTATTAGTCATCACGTCTGTTCGTTCTCCTATTAATGTTTAAGATTTAGGAAGAGATTTCCAGTTACCAATTAATTACAAAACTATCGTATATGTGTATTCTTAAAAATATTCACATCAGGTCTGATTTCTTTCCAACAGAAATGGGCTACAATAAAGAGAAGTAATAATTTCAGTTTAGTTGTTTTACGGCCCTTTCGAAAATTTTGCACTCTTTTCGAGACGCCATCACTTGCCGGTGGGTACACTGCATAAGATATAAACTCTAGAAAGTTTGTTAAAGTTATTTTAAAAAATACTTTCATGAGGTATTTGAATTGAAATGCATTTCAAATGAACCTAAATATCAATATTATTGAATATAACATTCAAAACTATTTTGATAACAAATAAATACCGCGAACTTGTTTTAAAATTACATGTAAAATACCAGCAGAATAAGATTTAAAAATTACCATAAACATGTGTACAATTAATTGTACTCACAAAATTACATGTTAATTAAAAGATACAGTGGTTTTTCCAAAGTTAAATGAAACTGCTATACGAAAATAAGAAGATGACGAGCCATTTAATATTTCAGTATAAAATTTATTTACAAAAGATCCTTAATAATCGACAGTTACATTTTTTAGATAAGTTTATAAAACAATTATCTAGTATTCTAAATTCTAAAATTTGTTATAATAAATTAAATTCGTATATACAAATTCTAACATTTATTATAAATTAAATTCGTTATTCTAAAAACAGTTATTAAGAAGTCATATAAACAATTTAGCAATTAGGACCTATAGAAAAATATATATTAATTCGATCCAATGGTTTGCATTGTCAAATTGGTTTTAACGAATTCGTCATAACAATTTACCTACTTTGTTTTAACGAATTGAATTTGTTATAACAATTTTAGAATTTGTTATTATAAAATTTTGAATTCGTTACAAAAAATTTGAAAAATTCGTTAAAACAGATTTTATTCATTTTAACAAATTTGAAGAAATTGCGTTATAACGAATTCGACATTTTTTTTTAAAATGAAATAATCACAGATATATATTATTGATAGGTCCTAAATTGGCTGCCGTGGGGAAGTCTTCTTAAAATACATGTATTACAAATATTAAATCTGTTTTTTTTTTCATATGAACAACTGTTTGTCTGGTTATAATAAGAAACATCTTTTTAGAAGGTTTATAAAAAGTGATTTCACATTCCTAGAGCTGGGTCATTTAATTACAGATGTATAACTTTGATTCTTTATAACGTGAGAATTTTATTTGTGAGTATAATAACTAAATAAAGCAAAACTTAAGAATTGGGGAGCAACTAATAAACCTTGTAGGTAGTTTAACTTTGGTAATAGAAAAGAAAATATCTTGCATTGTCAGTTGCGAAACAATGCTAGTAATCTTAATGCACATTTAAAAAATCATTTTTTATCAGATATTCAATCATGTCAAAAGTGTGGATTTCATACTGAAGATACTGAACATTATTTTATCAACTGCCCATCATATAATGTTGAAAGAAACATATTGGTAAAAAAAATTAAATGATATTGATGTTGTTTTTGAACTCGACGCTCTACTAAGAGGAAAATCTCAATACTCTTATCAAACAAATTGTAAATATTTTCATATGTACAAGAATTTATCAAATCTTCTAAAAGACTAAATTAGGGACACTGTTATATTAAATATTCTATTAAATGCATTTTTTTTTCAAATATTTGTATTATTTTTAAGCTGGAACAGTATGTAAATAATATGTATACAGTTAGAGGGGTGTCATTTTTTTTTGAGATATAATATTGATAAATAATACTTGATTGTGAATTAGTGATGGAACGATTGTCGGCGACAATCGATTGTCGGTCGTTAGAAGCTCTTCGATGCTACTAATCGATTATAAAATAAATGTCGCCGACATCGCTAACAAAAAATAAAATTGTCATACTTTAATTTTAATACCAAATCCAAGTGCAAAGAGCATAAAAGTAGTGATGAATGTTGAAAACATGGAAGGATCCCGTGTCTTGTTGATACTTTTACCGCCATGATTAAATATGGGGTTAGACTAATACCAGGAAACGGTAATATTGCAAGTAAAGGAAAACATAATTAGTCTAGTCAATCTTTAAACGTAATTATAATCATAAATACAAGTATAACTTTTGGATAATTACTTTTAAAACTTGCAATTTTAACTAATTAAAACTAATTTTAAGAAATAAATATGTAGATATATTAATGAAAAGTGGGACTAATATCAGTAAAATACCCATTGCATGGACTTTACAAAAAATAAATATACTCATTCTGTTTCAATAGTCCTATATTGTTTAAAGTAAACAAAATATTATTTTCCAGTTTTTAAAAAAGAAATTTCAATTAACATTTTTAAATATTTTATGTAAGTAAATGTTTCTTTTGTAAAAGTCTGACAGAAATCTTAATAAGTTTTAACTTTTCTGTATTAATTTCATTAAAGTTCAAAATTTCGATTATAATCGATTATTAATCGATTATGCCCAGCCGATTATTACCGATAATTGATTATGATTTTTTTCCGATTCCCCATCACTATTGTGAATCTTTATTTTTCATTATAATTTTATTGATTATCATGTTCATGTATTATTTCCTACTATTGTATCTTGACCAATTATACAAGGAGAGGGTGTACATAGGCATTGCCTGTTGCCCAATCCTGATTGAATTATACTCAATAAAATATGTTTAAAGTAATAACTATATGCTTATCATTATTGTCATATTACTTTTTTCACACGTAGCACTATAGATTTACACATTGTATTAACTTCGAATCTTTGATGTGTATGATTATCTCGTCCTTTTCATTTTTCTTTATATACTTGTCTTTTTTTTCTTGACCCTTGACTGTAATTGTTGTTTGTACATATGTATATATGTACCTCTTGGACCAGTGATCTGGTTTTGAGTGAATAAAGAATTGAATTGAATTGATGTCTTTGAAATATATATATATATATATATATATATATATATATATATATATATATATATATATATATATATATATATATATATATATATATATATATATACTTTACTCATTTAATAAAATTGTAAACAATTCCTTCGACAATCACTATAATATTAATTATTATATAAATTAAAGGTAAAGGTTTTTCTAAGATGTAAGAACTTGTTACCAATCCCTTTATACGAATTAAATAATAAAATATGTTCAAAACAAACTGAGTCCGGAATTCAGGTCCCATTGTGCAGCTCATTTGTCTTAAAGAATGAGAAAGTGTACCCTCTAAAATGTATTAAAATGCACTTTATCTTTAAATGTCCCTTCCACACCTAAAATGAAACATTGGAAAATAACGTTTTACAGTACTAAATTAATATCAGTTCAATTGAAAATGAAAGTCAGCATAATTGATAAAACCTCAAGAGCTACAAATACTGCACAGTCCAAGAGAAAGATTACTGTAGCCCTTGAGAGGCTACAAGATGCGATTAAAGTAAGTAACAATTAATCATCATATCATCAAAATTATATATACTAAAAGCTATACCTAAAAATGACATATCAATGAATACTAAGTAAATGATTAAAGTGTAAATTGTGCTTTAAAGTCCATATAGAACTACTGTTGAACCCACATGCAGCTGTGCTGTTTGATGCCAAATATAAAACATAAAATTAGCGTTAAATTTGACCCAGTGTCACGTGCTTAGGTAGAGACATTTATGAAATATCAATAACTCTTGTTTTATTGTAAATGATAATTGTATATCGTGTTACTTGATATGAAGTAAAATTAGAATTTTACTTGTGATCATGTTTATTATTTATTATCATTATTGTCATATATATATATTTTTTTCCAAATAATTGTTATAATTGTAATCATTTACATGTATCATTATAGATCTACATATCGTAAGAACTCTGAATCTTAAGTAAGTGCCTTAACTTGAAATATTTTGTATTAACTTGAAATATTTTGTATTTATCATGTATATGTATAACTTTACACCTTAAATTGTTATTTTGGCAATCACTAATTTAATTATTGTATATATTACAGGGAGAGGTTTTTTTAAGTTGCAAGAACTTGTAACCAATCCCATTGTATAAATTATACAATAAAATATGTTCAAAACAAGTAAAATTAATGTGCAACATATGCATTTTTTTTTATATATAAAGTACATTTTTCCTATAGATGAATTATATGTTGTATTTATGTTTCTCTCTCTCTCTCTCTCTCTCTCTCTCTCTCTCTCTCTCTCTCTCTCTCTCTCTCTCTCATATAATTTGAGAAATTAAAAAAGGTAAAGTTAAAAAACAGTGATCGATCTAAATAATGACAAACAATAAAATTATTTAGAGAAGGCATAAGCACTGATCTCTAGAAATTTTAGAGATGGGATCAGGTGCCAATGAAGAGAAAGCACCCCGTGTTGACCGAACACAGCCGCCGTGAACCCTCTGTATTGCTCAGGTAGACGGGACTCTCCGTAGTCAACTTAAAGTAAATATTTGGTAGTGGATTTGCAGTCATACATTAATTTATTGTTATAGATTTGAAGTTTGGATGATCTGAAGATCATTTTTAAATGTTGTTTTTCTTGTCAAATCGAATGTAAAACTTTTTTGTTTCATTTCTTCTTATTATGACCCCTTTTAATCCCCATGATTAAAAAAATCCTTATCTACACACTTGTGCTTCCATTTATATTATAGTCTAATCAGTTGCGTTTCTTGCTAGAGTAAAGGACTTTTCCTGACATAATCATGCCGAACACTTTGTACAATCCCATTCAAGCCAAACTTCATTTCATTAGTTTGACTTAAAGCAACTTTACACTAACTTTGATTATTTATAAATTTTTTATGCCAGAAAGTTTATTTATATTTATAACAGTAGCTAAATGATCTTTTGATTGGTAGTGCCTTGAGCATATTTTAATTTTCACTTAGTGCCAAATTAGGGTTAAAGAAACACCATGACTTCTACCCCATACCAATTTTTAAAAACTGGTTCTTTGAAAACCTCTTACATTTTCGAGTCATATTTTGGAGTGTGATTAGGAGTTCTGTAAAGATGAGCTTTTAGGTTTTGGAATTTTGATTTTCATCCTGGATGTTATTTGGGGTCATGAATCGACTCTTTTGTAAATTATAAAATAATTGTGGCTTCTTCCTTGGTTACCCAAAAATGAAGTTAAAGTACATCTAGAGACAAACACCTAAGTGTGGGTATTTTGTCATCATCTAGTTTAATAATATATTTTTTTCCTCAAATATACTTTACCTCCTATATTGTGGCTTCGTTTTATTCAGGTGTTATGATTTAAACACAGTGGGGTCTTAAAACACAGGGGTTTACACTTACCTTCATGGCTTAGTTTTCTTGAAAGATTACTAATGTTCTCCTATATTTCGATTTTAAAATTTCTTCTCTATCGTGGCCTTCTTAGCCCCAGTAGCAAACAAACTGAAAAAATATGAAGGATGATTTAACACTGATATGTCTGAATGTGCACCTATTCTTCTTAAGATTCTTACATATATTTTACATCTCTAAGTAGTATTTGCAAAGTCACGTTTGAAATGGGACTTGGTTCTTTTTAAACATACCCGGATGCCCTTCAAGTCTTCGAGCCAAGTCAGACAGTAATTTTGCAACAGTCTATGGATGTCAAAGACAGGACTACACATTAGTTTTGAAAGGCTCACTATAGTACATGGTAGGGGTGAGTTAAATTTGTAACAATGTGCATTTTCCTCAAAGTAAGTAAAAAAAAATAATTTCTCAAAGCACGAATGAATCACAATTTATCAAATATTTAGTGTATTTCGTTGAGCTGAAATACTAGTATCATTTGGGGTTGGGAGGGGGCAAAGACCAGGTGTCAGTAAAAACATTAATACTCATTTTAAGTCATGATTAATTATTAATATTTCATCCTGCATGAAGCAGTCATGTAGTGGAATCATTTTTCTAATTTAATAAGGGCGGTTATTTTTGCATGAGGATGGCATTAGCAATATTGATCGACCTTGCCGAGTCACTGCTCACATATGTGGAATATGTTTTGGTGACAGCAGTTAGAAGACCTTCATCAATATCTATATATGGCATTGTCCTAAAAAAGACAAAATATTGATTTGAATATTTACGACTTTCTTCTTTTATCCAGCATCAATTCAGTGCATAGACTAGTACATTTGTACTTTGATATATCTCCTTATAACGACTCCGGACAGTACTAGTTGTATAACCTGTACCAAACTTGTAATCGGTAGCACACCATCTCGTTATAACACGGTATCTCGTCCTAAAACCTTGGATGTTTTTTTAAAATTATAATTAAAATTAGCATTCTCGTAGTAATTGTCAGTGTCTCTCTAAAACAAGTTTTAAGTTATTTTATCGAACATCTCATTATAATTAGTTAATTATCTAGTTTTAATTCATTTTAATGAAGTAATAATAACGAGATAAGTAAAATAAGCAAAAAGTTTGAATAAAATGAAAACCCGCATCATGAGATACTAACTATACAGTGTAAAATTATCATCTCGAATTTCATTATTACAAAAAGATCACTAACTCGTAATGCTCCTGCATGAATTACTGCACCCCTATATGTACATATTGTCCCTACATCCGTCTGTGTGTGAATATTTCATAATTCAGTGTTCATATATTTTTTCTTCACTAAATTATAATCTATATTAAGATGTTATTCTCCATTTGGCAGTATATTCAATATAATGATAGTTGAAACATTTCTCCCTAAACCATATGACAACCCTCGAATTTTCATGGCAATATGAACTCTATTTGAAATAACAAGATATAAATATTTCATTTTGTGCATTAGTAGTTTTCAGTATATATTTATTTTAATGAAATTGGATGAGTTATGACTGAAATGACAAAAAAGTAGAATATTGTGAGGGGGAATCTTTTTTAAAAAAGAAATATAATCTCAACTACAAGTAAATAAATAAATAAATAAATAAAAGAATAAATAAAGTTATTTTAACTTTTGAAATATAATCTGAATATAATTTTAAAACGATTTGCATTGATAATTTTAAAAAAAATATTTAGTATATGATAAACATATTTTTATATCACAAAAATAAATTATTTAATTTTCAAGCGCCTTTGTTTGGATTAGAAACATTCCCATCACATTGAAGGGAAATATGTTTGAATTTTGGAATAATCTCAAACGATTAATTCATTCGTCCACACTTTCTTTTGGTTCTATTCTGAAACTTTCTTTTAAAATAATTACTTTACAAGGCCGAGAAACCAAAAGGACAGAATTAAAGAACTAAATTAAAGCAATATGAGCTGCATTTTTGAAAATTTTATTTTGCCATGAAAATATGTCATTATGATTGATTTTAAGTACTTTAAATCTTTATGATTAATAAGACTTAAAAAAGTATGAAATTGTTTCAAAAGAAAGACCTCTGTACAATCAAATATTTAGTATTAATTATGTTACATAACAATTCTGCAACAGAAAATTTTGACATTAAAGTTGTAGCTTGATTATTTTTCATTAAAAAACAAATATTTTTTTTAAAATGATAATTGAGCAGTTTTGTTATAATTTTTTCTGATATGCATTTAAAAAATAGATTATTGAACAGATAGTGAAAATATTGAGAAAAATCCTCAAGAATTAAAAAAAACAACAACTGATTTTAATGTTGTATACAATTTAAAAGACACAGCAAGAAGTGGAAAAATTATATATATAACAAAAATCAGAATAGCATGAAACAATATATAACCTCGGCAATGGTAGCTGTTCCATGAATCTGGTTGATAAAAGGGACCCCCGGCGACGTGACCTATAGTGACGGGACATATCAGGGAATGCTATACACATGTCATTAGTGGTGCTCACCGCGTAGAAGGGTAAAATCCGCGCAGTAGTTGACCTACATGCTATGTTCTTTGCTGACCCTTTGTCTCTGAATCCGATCTGGTACAATCACAGGTACTTGTGGACAGGACCCCCCCCCCCCCCCCCCCCCGATATTCAACCCCGGGGCTTATTGGACATTTTTTTCACAAATTATATTTATTACACTTATTCATCATGTGTACAATATGAAAAAATCCTCAAAACCCCAAGATAATCGCTCCTCAAAAAAAATACCCCACTATACATTATAAGAGAGAACTTTCTCTCTTATAATGTATAGTGGGGTATTTTTTTTGAGGAGCGATTATCTTGGGGTTTTGAGGATTTTTTCATATTGTACACATGATGAATAAGTGTAATAAATATAATTTGTGAAAAAAATGTCCAATAAGCCCCGGGGTTGAATATCGGGGGGGGGGGGGGGGGTCCTGTCCACAAGTACCTGTGGGTACAATTGTGTTACTTCTGTTTACGAATACCCCAAAAAGTACATTGTTCTTTGTTTGATATAAGTATACCCAAAACAGTGCATTGTATGTAGTGTGTTAATAGTACCCAAAAAACATTGTACTTACTGTGTTATTACTACCCAAAACAGAACAATGTATTGGAATTCCCATGGGTAACAATTGCGCTCCGTTATTAGCAAACCTATTTTTGTATTCATATGAAGCAGAATTTGTGCAAAATCTTATGCATGAAAAGAAGAAAACACTTGCTGTGGCCCTCAACTCGAAATTTAGATATATCGACGACGTATTGTCAATTTAACAATGGTACATGTAGTTTCCATTCCTGTGTAGATGCGATATATCTTAGTGAGCATGAGATAAAAGACACCACAGAGTCTGACAAATCTGTTTCATACTTGGATATTTTACTTGAAGAAGGCATTAATGGTAATCTAACAACCAATCTCTATGATAAACGTGATGACTTTTACTCTTCTATCGTCAACTTCCCCTACCTGTGCAGCAATATACCTTTTTCACGGCGTTTATATATCTCATTTGATTCGATACGGAAGAGCATGCTCTAAGTATGAACAATTTCTAAAACAAGATAAATTATTGACAAACAAGTTGATGAAACAAGAATATCAGCAGTCTTGTTTAAAGTCACCATTTGGTGAGTTCTATGGTCGATACAATGACCTTGTCAGCAAATACAATTTATCATTGAGTCAAATGCTGACTGACGTTTTTCATACGAAGTGTTAGTCCATTATTTATAAACTGAATTGACGATGGATTTTTGTGTTATTTCCCGATCATGACAAGGAGCACACGGCGTATGTGACCGGTCGGCAGCGGATGCTCACTCCTCCATGGCACCTGATCCCACATCTGATGTTTTGGAAGTCTGTGTTTCTCTGCTCTAGTTTTATATTGTTTTATGGACTTTGATATTGAATACTGTTCATTATCTCCATATCCTTCATTCAATATACTAAGAGTGTTACCAGTATCCAAACATTGAAGTTACAAATCTGGAGCTAAGCAAAAGTGAACACCTTAAGCACCAGAGATGGGTTCAGGTGCCATGAAGAAGGAACATCCCCTGCCGATCGGTCAAATTCACTGTTTGTTCCTTGTCATGATTGTAAAAACGGAATAAAATCGTAAACAGTTCATTGTGTAAAAATAATCTAACAATTGGTTTTAAAAAACGTCACTCAACAATCAACTTAATGATAGAATGTAGTTGCTGACAAGGTCATTGTACCAACCATTTATAGAACTTGCAAAATGATGCCTTGAAACAAGATCGTTGATAAACTTGTTTCATCAACTTGTTTGTAAATAGATTGTCTCGTTATAGAAATTGTTCGTATGTAAGCATGATCTTGCGTATCGAATCAACTGAGAGATAAAAACCTATTTGCAGGTGATAAGGATTTATTGCCACATGAGTAAAGAAAGTGAACGATTGAAAAGTTGAAGTCACTACGTTCATCTTAAAGCTTTGTTGTTAGGGTGTAACCAGTGTCTTTTCCTACTAAAATCTCCAAATATGAGACAGATGGTGTCAGACTATGTATCTATTTTAACCACCCTACTGGGATTAATCGAGTCAACATGTGAATGGAATATGTACATTTACCTAAAACAGTACATTATTGTACTGATGGTGTTTATCAGTACCTAAAAGAGCACATTGTACTTACAGTTTGTACTTTGTACTTATAGTGTATTTAAGTACCTAAAACAATCTGCTTTCAATGTCTACTACTTTATCTGCGAGTAAGATCCTAGTATACCCGCGAGCTTCGTGACTGGGTACTCGCCAGTATTCCTCTTTGCAAACCAATGTACAAGTAAATTTTTAACAAGAATTTTGCCTCGATGGTGAAAATTAATAATCCCAGATGGATTTCAAACTAAAATATCGCGATTAAAAGATATAGCGAATAATAGTTCGTATAACAGTAATATTATTAGCAATACAATGTCCATGCATTGTATATTGGTAACTAAAGCCATACAATGTACTTTTAAAAATCAAAGTCACCACCTTCATTTCCATACTAAATATATGAAGGATATTATTAACCAGCTAAACTGTGGACTTAAAATTAATTTTCAGATATATATTTCTTTGGAAACATTTCTATTAAACTTTTTTTCGACTTATTATTTAATTAAACTCACTTTCCGGCATATTCCAAACAATGTTTACAAAAACCTCTCTTTAAAACTTCATTTCAAGTGAATCTATCCTATCCTATCATTGAATCAGGTTTGTTTGAGGACACGTTGTTTGGGGGATCATTTTTGAGAGGTTTAAGTGAAGTGGTCGTCCGCCCGCTAATTCTGTGACCGAACCTTGTTGTCTGTTGATATTTTATCCCAAATGTGAACAACAGCACTCTAATCTTGACATCCACTGGACACAATTCATGTGGAAATGAGACTGATGATAATGGCTCTAATTACAGGATTACCTCGGTAAAATCGGACGATTCCGGGACACACTGCAGCGATGCAGGCCACGGTCTTTTATTTGTCTTTTAATGATTTGCCGTGAAATTCATATCACATAAAAATAAAGAGAAACTCTAATTGTCTCTCTAATGTATTTGCACGCGAAAGAGAAGGGATTGTTATACGAGTCGATCGAAAAAGATTTGTCATAAAGAGAACTTTACGGAAAAAGTTCCGTGAGTATCAATAAAATTATTTCATTTTACGACGAGTGAAGCTTGTTTGATGCTGCAGAATTCTGGAAATCTCTCAATTTGCTGTTTATTAACACGAAAACCATTTATTAGCGTGACAATTCTTCATTTCTGGTTTATGGAGATGATAAGTTGTTTGACGTATTAATCGGCGAGTGATTCAAGAATCATTCGAAAAGGGGCAAATTGATAATTTGCAGAATTGTATAAATCGACGAGAGACGTTCTATGTTCTGCTCTTCTTTTTTTTTTAAATGTTTCTACCACTCATAATAAAATCTTACTCATGACTGCCTGTTAATTTATTTACAAACCACAGTAAATTGTAATTTTTTGCAGATATTTGAAAATGGCAGGTGTTATAGATTGGCGGCAAGCAGAGCCGACCAGACGAAATACATCAGACTTAGTCCGAATTCTCCATCTGCGCCCGATTAATTTATAGAACATTGACAGCATAGGTAAAAACTTAAACATTTTCTGTTTACATACTGACATCTTTAACCCCGCGAGAGGTTCAAAACGGAATATTTGATAATTTACTCACAAAGAAAATGTGAAAAGCACGTGCGTTAATGATATTTTGATTGCACGACCGATAAGAGGCGGTTGTAAACAGAAGTAGTTTTGTGACGGGACCGAGACAGATAAAGCTCTGCGTTTCGTTGTCTCCTGACAGACTGAGGAACTTTTTCTGAAGTATTGGTCTCGGGATGTAATTGGGGAAATTGAAACATATATACCGTGGCCTTCCGATGATTTATTTATCTTCTCTGTGTTGTTTCTTGGAATATCTCCAATTTCATAAACTTTGACACGAAAAAAATCGCGTGTAATCAGATTTCAGCGTCTGAGACAACATACAAAAAAGTTTAATTAACTGACGCTAATTACTTGATTTAGTTCATTAGTTTTTCAGTCTCCTGTCAAAATATTTTTATACATGTTTCTATGACAGTTTTCCAGAACAGAATGAGCAGATCATACCTTGATATTGGTAAAAACAACAAAAGGGTGGCTAAATCAGAATTTATGTGCATTTATTCGATGTAGAATACATCCATTTTTTCAAGACAAAAATTCAGGAAGAAAACGACGTTAAGTTTTAAAATTTGTTTGACTTGTTTAAACTAACTTACCTTGCAATAATGAGAGACCTGGGGTTTGACGTGGTGGGGGGTGTACAAGCATTAATCTTGTTGATTTTTTTAAAGTTCAATTTCTGTTGTAAAATAATTTTTCGAGTTGTACTTTTATGTGTTTTTGAACGTCTATTACTTTATTGTATTTTTATTTGTTACTATACCTAAATTATGTTAATTGTCTATTTTGAGAGTTAAATACATTCAAAATAAAATTATAGGGAAAAGGTTTTAACAATTTAATGATTTAAATTTTGCAAAGTAAGCGAACACATTTTTTTTCACATGTTTAGCACATGTTGTCAACTTGGGTTCTTTGTCCTGGATTCAACTTCTGCAATATCGGTAGAGGAGGGAATATTTAGAATACTTAACCATCAAGATCGATTTGTCTGAAAGAAAAACAAAGATATCAAGAGGTAAAAAAGACAGCTTTAATGAAAGTGGTTCTGCCAAGAATCTGCAAGAGCTGTCATAGAGGGCTGCCACGAGACAAGGGGTGCCTAATAACGGGTTTGAACCGTAAAAAAGGAGGATGGAGGTCAATTAAAATCTGTTCCCTCATCTGATCTTGACCTGGCGTGTGCAGTACTCTCTTTAAAGAAGTGGACAATCTTTGCCTACACACATACGTGGACGTAGACACAGTCTGTCTAGTTGTCGAAAGGGAAAATCGTTTGCAGTACTGATAAAAATTTACAATGCAAGTATAATACACTGTATGTTTAAAATACTGTGAAATTTTACAACATTGTAATTTGATATTGAATGATTAATTATTTTATTTAAAAAACTTATAGACTAATCGGGAAAAATGCATTTTGATTCCGATAACATTAAATATTTAAAAAAAATCATAAAATTTTCTGGAAATTGTTGCCAAGAAAATATCAAAATATTCTATATTTCGAGGGTTATTGCTATGAGGTAACGAATACATTTGAAGGATCGTATTTATTTTCCTTCTCTCGGAGTTTAATGATCTATCAATTATTCTGTCATCAAGTTGCAAAATAATCAGTCACTAAAGGCCATCAAAGAGAATCAGACGTCCAAACTGCACTTCCGGTAATCGAACGAGGCCAAGCGCCTATTATTCTTCTTCCGGTTTCCTAGTGAGCATTAAATTCTCATTTTGCTCCGTTACTCTCGATTTACATTAATTAATCTATGACGAACTTGGTGCGACTTTTTTCTTTAATGAGATTTGATGTATATTTACTTTCTACTGTGAAGTGAGACGGGATCGAAATACATCAATAAACACGTTGTTTGAATACAGAGATTAAAGAGATGAATTGGAATTTTTAAGTCTGATAACTACCATCTATTTCTGAATTGTTCTAAATCTCATAATTGTTAAACGTTCACAGAGAGAATGAACTTAAAAGTTTTGATATTTGTGAAATAATATATAAAGACGAATTACATGCAGATTTGCATTACATGTATCCGCATTCGCGGCCCAAAATGAAACTTTTTCCTTGAAAAACCATTTTCTTTTCCACTTAACATGTTATTTTTCCTTTGCCATGATAAATATTTTCTATTGCCTGACATGCTAAAAGAGAAGGTGCATTTCAAAGTTTTATCACTTTATAGATTCCACAATCAGTTTTTTAGCTCACCTGAGCTGAAGGCTCAAGTGACCTTTTCTGATCACATTTTGTCCGGCGTCCGTCAGTCCGTCTGTCTGTCTGTAAACTTTTCACATTTTCGACTTCTTCTCAAGAACCGCTGGGCCAATTTCAACCAAACTTGCCACAGAGTATCCTTGGGTGAAGTGGATTCAAGTTTGTTCAAATGAAGGGCAACGCTCTCATTCAAGGGGAGATAATTGGGAATTAATGAAAATTTGGTGGCATATTTTAAAAATCTTCTTCTCAAGAACCACTGTGCCAGGAAAGATGAAACTTATGGGGAAACATCCTCAGGTAGTGTAGATTCAAGTTTGTTCAAATCATGACCCCCGGGGGTAGGGTGGGGCCAAAATGGCCGCCCAAAGTTTTACATAGAAATATATAGGAAAATTCTTTGAAAATCTTCTCAAGAATGACAAAGCCATAATCCATCATATTTATATGGAAGCATGCTCAGGTAGTGTAGATTCAAGTTTGTTCAAATCATGACCCCCGGGGGTAGGGCGGGGCCAAAATGGCCGCCCAAAGTTTTACATAGAAATATATAGGAAAATTCTTTAAACATCTTCTTTTCAAGAATGACAAAGCCATGATTCATTATATTTATATGGAAGCATGCTCAGGTAGTGTAGATTCAAATTTGTTCAAATCATGACCCCCGGGGGTAGAGCGGGGCCAAAATGGCTGACCAAAGTTTTACATAGAAATATATAGGAAAATTCTTTAAACATCTTCTTCTCAAGAATGAAAAAGCCATTATTCATCATATTTATATGGAAGCATGCTCAGGTAGTGTAGATTTAAGTTTGTTCAAATCATGACCCCCGGGGGTAGGGCGGGGCCAAAATGGCCGACCAAAGTTTTACATAGAAATATATAGGAAAATTCTTTAAACATCTTCTTTTCAAGAATGACAAAGCCATAATTCATCATATTTATATGGAAGCATGTTCAGGTAGTGTAGATTCAAGTTGTTCAAATCATGACCCCCGGGGGTAGGGCGGGGCCAAAATGGCCGACTAAAGTTTTTAAAGATATATATAGGAAAATTCTTTAAAAATCATTTTCTAAAAAATAGCAAATCCATGATTGGTCATGGGACTACTTTTGGATTTAAACTTTACAATAAAAAGCCATTTTCTACTTCTTCCTACCCTTAGTGCTCAGGTGAGCGATGTGGCCCATGGGCCTCTTGTTTCTCTAGTTCTAGAAGAGGTTTGCTTCATATGGAACATTTACAAAGTAGTGTTAGCCACAATAGGCAAATTATACTTCTCATCATTCAACTGATCCGCAAAATTATCAGACTATTGGTAGATGAATCCTCGTATCAAATATTACCCCGATCTGATCCAGTATCAATGATGAAATTAGTAGAAATATCTGAACCGATCTAGTGAAGGATACGGACGATTAATCTGAAACATAATCATGAAATTTTATCAAAGTCTGTGTATCGTTTACAAACAATTTTTACTATCTCTCCCAGTACATCGTAAAATCTAGTGATAAACACCGGTTATAAATACACAAAGAGGAGTAAGTGCGACTCGCGGAAGATGCTTCAGGAATGCGTGATTCTGGTAGATTAATTATTATAACAAAGAAGTTGTACGATTGTTGTTAACAACAATGACAACAATTAATGGGGAGAGCACGCGGGAAAGAGCGCCAGCTCGTAAGACACCCGTGGGAACTGAGTTATTAGAACAGTTCCTTAGGAACTCGTGCCAAATTTCTGCCACAGAAAATATGTTTTCTCTTTGCAACTGTTCACCTTTTCAGCTTAAGATAGACGAATGCTTGTGGCTTTGGAGAATTTTTAGTGTCAATTTTACGCAGTCATACCATGAGAGTTCAGTGGGAATATTTTTTAGTCTGATACATCGTAAAGGTGTGTAAACCATTATCTGCGTGTTTTGGTAGATTCCATTATAGATTTTATTAAAAAGCTTATTTTCTCACCTTTGTTTGTCTTACATATTGCAAGAAGAAATTTTCTTCTATGTTAGTCCGAAATATCAGACGTTTTTTAGGCTTTTTTTTTTAACGATTTTGATATTTATTTTTTTTAAAAGTCAGAACCAGTGCCATTACGAAAACTGGAAATTTCGCTGTTTCCAAACGATTTTTTATTTTTTATACTTGTGAACCAAACTAAATTGTGAAATCAGAATTTATCAATAGCACAATGCTTTTAGTACTCACTAATATCGATGCAAAGAAATATTCCCTCCACATTTCATTCCAACCCTTGCAAAATTTTAAAATGCACGAAATGAAGACAAATTTCGACACTTTGATAAAATGTTTTCAACGGATTGTCTATTTTATAAATGAAGCATGAAAACGATATTAGTAAGTACTGAGGTATTTACCAATTGATAACGTGATTTTGAATTTTTTTTCGATTCCCAAGTATCTAAAATCAACCCGAGAATGCCGCCTCCGGATAGATGACGTTTTCCTGGCACGTAAAATATCAAAATCGTAAAAAAAGCTGGAAACGTCAGATATTTCGGACTACTGTGAATGTTGATAATCTTGACCTCATTTTTTCCATATTATTACGGGAAAAGGTTTTTTTCAGTAAATGAGTAGACAAATTGTAAGTATATGAGAGGAAAGGATGATTTGTTTTTAGAACAATTAAGAGGTACTGTGAGCACTGGGCTCACTAAATGATACCCCCGCCTCTCATATGATTATATGGCAGTGTCCACATTTTGCTACGATAGACCCAAATAAGTGTCGGATAAAAAAGTAAAATAGGAGGTGCACAAAAGCTTTATATAACAAAGAATCTGTGAAAGTCTCTCATTAAGGGAGTTCTGGATAAGAGTTTGGTATCCCAACGCGTAATAGACGGACGTACAGACAGACGGAGGGACATTTCGATCACTAATACCCTCCCACTTTTTAAGCGGAGGTACAATAAAAGGGTAACTTGCAAGTTCAAAATCTGAATTATTGAATTATGAATACATGTACGTACATTAAACAATTGTTTTCAAAAGAGAACGGAGTTATGAACAAAAATGCAACTTTAATTTTTTGGGTTTTTGATTATGACGATGGAGTGTTTTCCATAATGGTTATTATACCCCCCGCTTAAAAAGCGGGAGGGTATATAGTAATCGTTAATTCTGTCCGTCAGTACGTACGTCCGTCCATCCTTCCGTCCGTCTTTGGGGTATCAATCTCTTATCCGCAACTCATCTCATACCACTGAATGAAATTTGATGTGACTTTCACAGAATATTTATTACATATTGCCATTGTGCACCTCCTATTTTAATTTTTGATCCGACACATATTTTGGGTTTCCCGGCCACAGCAAAACATGGACTTTGCAGTTATAACTATATGGAGGCGGGGTTATCATTTAGTGAGCTCATCGCTCACATACGAAAGACGAATAGGGCCACAAAAAATATTCTTATCTCGTAATTACGAGATCTTTTCTCGTAATAACGAGATAATTATCTCGTTATTACGAGAAAAGATCTCGTAATTACGAGAAAAGATCTTGTTATTACGAGATAGTTATCTCGTTATTACGAGAAAAGATCTCGTTATTACGAGTTAATTATCTCGTAATAACGAGAAAAGATCTCGTTATTACGAGATAATTATCTCGTTATTACGAGAAAAGATCTCGTAATTACGAGAAAAGATCTCGTTATTACGAGATAATTATCTCGTTATTACGAGAAAAGATCTCGTAATTACGAGTTATCTCGTAATAACGAGAAAAGATCTCGTTATTACGAGATAATTATCTCGTTATTTCGAGTTAATCATCTCGTTATTAGTGGAAAGGGTAATTTTTTATCTGATACTGTATATGATTTTACTTTTCACATGTTTTTAAACGAATTAATAATGTACATGTATTGTCTTTATATGACGCCACGCCGCGTAAAAACACACAATGTAATATCAAATTACACGAGTAATATCCACCGGATATGGCAACCCACATTAAAAAAATCTATGGCGTTTCGTTCTATTTTTTTTCTTTCAGTTTTATTCTCATATATCGAGTAAACAAAATACCGAGTTGAAAATCGATAATACATACATTGTACACCCCCCCCCCCAAACAACAACAACAACAAGCAAACAAGCAAACAAACAAAAACAAAACAGAAACATATGTTAACTAATAAATTCAATACATATTATTTACATTATTAACTCGTAATAATGAGATCTTTTCTCGTAATTACGAGATAATCAACTCGTAATAACGAGATCTTTTCTCGTTATTACGAGATCTTTTCTCCTAATAACGAGATCATTAACTGGTAATAACGAGATCTTTTCTCCTAATAACGAGATAATTAACTCGTAATAACGAGATCTTTTCTCGTTATTACGAGATCTTTTCTCGGAATAACGAGATAATTAACTCGTAATAACGAGATCTTTTCTCGTTATAACGAGATCTTTTCTCGCTATAACGAGATCTTTTCTCGTAATTACGAGATAAAAATATTTTTTTATGTGGCCCTATTCGTCTTTCGTACTCACAGTACCTCTCGTTGATATTGTATTGTGTAAAAACGTTTAAGTCCACAAACAATTGCTATTTGTACAATTGAAGTAGTTTGGTCCAAATTCAAGATACATGTACATGCAGTTTTTGATGCTCTACAACAACGATAAAATAAACATACAATATACATAAATATTTAATATGGCAGACACCCAATCACCAAACGGTATCATTCCGATCAGTAATTGAAACTGGCTCTACACTCTCGTTTGATCACATTCTTGTTCCACAATTATAATTCATAGATTCTATCACAGTCACATTAAATTTCAAAAGAATTAAAAGAAGAGTCAGAAAAACATTTTTTTTTTCATTTTGTTTTTTTAAAATAAAATGCATTATTTATGAACATTTTTTTTCTAAATAACAGAATACAATTCATAATAGTTCATACTGATATGCTGCTTTCATTTTCTGAAATCATTAATCTATACAAAAAATTATAACCATGTAAAATTGTCATCACATAAATACAAACTAATTTAATAAATACAGGGTATGACATTTTTTCTTCTTCGCATTTTACTAGATATATCATTCCACTGTACATTTGTACAAACAAACAAAAAATGAAGAAAAAGAAATAATTAAAAAATGGTTTTATTTTATTGCAATATGTCAAACAAAAAATGAAAACAATCATTTAAACAAGGCCCATGGGCCACATCACTCACCCCAGCTTTGACCATTCTGTTCTTTACCAGATTTCCCCCTTATAATACATAATGCATCCCCACCCTACCCCACTGATCTTAATTTAGACATTTTGAAATCTACACTACCCAAGGATCCTTCCATGTGCACATAAGTTTTAGCTTTTCTGGCCCAGTGGTTCTTGAGAAGAACATTTTCAAGGATTTTTCCAATATATTTTTATGTAAAACTTTGATTCCCCATTGTGGCCACGCCCTTCCACCGGGGATCATGATTTGAACAATTTAGAATCTACACTACCCCAGGGTGCTTCCACATAAGTTTCAGCTTTTCTGGCCCAGTGGTTCTTGAGAAGAAGATTTTCAAAGATTTTCCCTATATATTGCCCTTCCCCCGGGGGTCATGATTTGAACATTTTAGAATCTACTACACTATATCAGGATGTTTTCACATAAGTTTCTGCTTTTCTGGCCAAGTGGTTCTTGAGAAGAAGTTTTTCAAAGATTTTCCTTATATATTTCTATGTTAAACTTTGATTCCCCATTGTGGCCCTACCCTTCCACCGGGGTCATGATTTGAACAATTTAGAATCTACACTACCCTAGGATGCTTCCACATAAGTTTCAGCTTTTCAGTGGTTCTTGAGAAGAAGAGTTTTTAATGACCCATGCACCGTATTTTTGTCTTTTCTTGATTATCTCCCCTTGTGAGGAGACTTGGCCCTTTATTTTAACAATTTAAATTGCCCTTTACCCAAGGATGCTTTGTACGAAGTTTGCTCAAAATTGTCCAGTGGTTCTTGAGAAGAAGTTGAAAATGTGAAAAGTTAACAGACGGACAGACAGCTAGACGGACGGAGGGACGATGGACAAAATGTGATCAGAAAAGCTTACTTAAGCCTTCGGCTCAGGTTAGCTAAAAAAGAAAGTTTTTGTGCTTTTATTAACAAATTTTACTGCAAATAATTCAAAGGTATTAGATACATGTTTCAGAAACTTAGATAGTCCCCTCCCATGACTGAACCATTTTGGATAAACGTGAAATTCCTGATTTCGTGTGTAACCTATACACAGTTATAGACATCATCAGTTTAACCAATAATCTAATGTCCTATAAGATCTAATTAATTGTAGTTTAATAATTTTTATGCCTTGTTGTACCTGACTTATCACATCTCTGCCCAATCTCCTTTTGTAGCTTGTGCAGCTCGTTTTGGAAGTAATCTAACTTTATATCTTTCTCTTCTATTTCTTTCTGCAGTTCTTTGATTTTATTCTCAATGTCCTTATTCTGGATTTTGAGGTCATTATTCTCCATTTGTAGTTCGTTAATCTTTTCTTATAAAGCCCCCTTTTCTGATTTCTCTCTCTTTATGTTTTCCTCCAAAGCTCTTATTCTTAATTTCAATCCTTCCCTTTCTCTACGCCCCTCAGCCAATTCAGTATCAACATTTAAGAATTTCTGCTCCAATTGGTCAATTCTTTCATGGGCAGACATGGGCTAAAAAAGAAATTAAAGTGCTTAAGAGGTTGCAGAAAAAAAAAACTGAAAATAATCAAATGTTAACGCACACAGCACAACGTCGGACAAAAACAGATAGCAATAGGTCACCTGTTTAGATCATCACACTGTAAGAAATGTGTTTAGAATCCAAACACTTTTCTATACACTTTTTTGTCACCTTTTTTATACGTTTAATACCTAAACATGTTCAATTTCTAAACACATTTGAGAAAGTGTTAAGAATCGAAGCACATACGTGTTTAGATTCTAAACACTTTCTCATACATGTTTAAAAAATTTACATGTTTAGGAATTAAACATATAACAAGAGGCTCATGGGCCACATCGCTCACCTGAGCACTAAGGGTAGGAAAAAGTAGAAAATGTTTTTTTTTATTGTAAAGTTTAAATTAAAAAGTAGTCCCAAGACCAATCATGGATTTGCTATTTTTTAGAAAACGATTTTTCAAGAATTTTCCTATATATATCTTTGAAAACTTTGGTCGGCCATTTTGGCCCCGCCCTACCACCGGGGGTCATGATCTGAAAAAACTTGAATCTACATTACCTGAGCATGCTTCCATATAAATATGATGAATTATGGCTTTGTCATTCTTGAGAAGAAGATTTTTAAAGAATTTTCCTATATATTTCTATGTAAAACTTTGGTCGGCCATTTTGGCCCCGTCCTACCCCCGAGGGTCATGATTTGAACAAATTTGAATCTACACTACCTGAGCATGCTTCTATATAAATATGATGAATTATGGCTTTGTCATTCTTGAGAAGAAGGTTTTTAAAGAAATTTCCTATATATTTCTATGTAAAACTTTGGTCGGCCATTTTGGCCCCGCCCTACCCCAGAGGGTCATGATTTGAACAAATTTGAATCTACACTACCTGAGCATGCTTCCATATAAGTATGATGAATTATGGCTTTGTCATTCTTGAGAAGAAGATTTTTAAAGAATTTTCCTATATATTTCTATGTAAAACTTTGGTCGGCCATTTTGGCCCCGCCCTACCCCCGGGGGTCATGAATTGAACAAATTTGAATCTATACTACCTGAGGATGTTTCTCCATAAGTTTCATCTTTCCTGGCACAGTGGTTCTTGAGAAGAAGATTTTTAAAATATGCCACCAAATTTTCATTTATTCCCAATTATCTCCCCTTGAATGAGGGTGTGGCCGTTCATTTGAACAAACTTGAATCCCCTTCACCCAAGGATACTTTGTGTAGCTGGATATTACCCATCTTCGGATCGGAAACCCTTGGCTAGCGAAGATGGATATTACCCAAACTATATAGTTTCCTGTAACCTGTTAACTGCTAGGCCCTATGTTTCTCTAGAAAACGTTCAGGGTTGGTGGGTTAACATCCGTCTTTGTAGTAACCGCCTAAACCGATACAGAAACTTGTTAAAACTTGACACTTCTGTAAGATATACGAGTCTTTTTCTGGCTTTTTAACTTAATTCTTGTTTAATATCATTTATTTTATAAAGCATTTTTACAATGCAAGTTTTGATAAATTTGATTCTTGAAGCTACACGGAGGGATCGCGTCAAAACAGAAAGTGCTATTTTTTAAGCATCTACCCGCGGATAAAGCAGAGATTTATCTCAAAGGTAGTATCATCCACACGTATGAGATAAATTTAAGGTTGTTCGAATCATGACCCTAGGGATAGGCTGGCACCACAATTGGTGATCAAAATTTAATAAAGAAATGCTTAGAAAAGTCATTTAGATCTTTTTCCTAAGAAAATATACCGGGAAGTTGTTATTTGTCATATAATTAAAGAATTATCCTCAGATAGTGTAAAGACTGTAAACTGAAGTTTATCAAACATATGACATGCTTAATTGTTTAGAAGAGCACACTACAGCGTTGTAGTTGTTAGACTTTCTAATTATAGTCGTGGCCATTTTCAGTTTTAAATGTATATATTTTATGATAGACTGATTGGAATTTTCAATCAATATTGATATTTCAACACTATTATTTTTTTCAATTTCTTGAATTAGATTGATTTTGTTTAGATACTTTGTTCAGGAAATCTTTTACAAATCACAGCGTTCAAATCATGCTCATTTAATCTATATGAATGAGGTGGGGTAGGATACAATAAAAAAGAAGTGATCTCAGGTAAAGCATATGTTTATTGGCTTAATTCTTAAAGAGTTTTTAATGCCTTGGATAGGCACATTCTCAGTCTCTCGCTATCCAATCTTTAAATACATAAATATTATACAGTGGGATTCAAAGTACAAGTTACATACGTCACTTTTTCTGGCTCTCTTGTCATCATGATGGTAATCTAAAAAGAATTTATTCATATTAAAATCAATTAAGAGAGTAGCAGATAATTATCAGGAAGAACATAAATAGTTATATCAATAAACTTTGATTACCTTGATAATTAGGTTTAATTCCAGGATAATTCTTTTCATTTCTTGGCTCTAATACACGGGTCTTTTGTATTGCAGGCATTGTAGAAGCACCATTGTCTAAACAAAACAGTAATAAAAACAGTTGTTAATTTAAAAAAAATACAAATCTGTGAACAGGTTATTAAACACAGATTTTGGAGGTGGGATCAGGTACTTAGTAGGTGTAAGCATCCCCTGTTGACCTGTCATACGTCTCCTGGACCAACAAATTGATTTAAATATGTTAAACAGCTCTTGTATATTTAAAACTTATGTAAACAATAATATTTTAAAATCTTTTTAAGGACATACGCAAGGTACTTTACCTACTGATAATTTTTCAAGATATTCTATATTGCCATTATAGTGCCATCAAATGTTCATGGACAAAAAATCAGATTGCAATACCAGGGTTTTTTGGAAGATATCAAGTTATGAAATTTTTTGCATAATTCAGAAAAAAAATATACAAAAATTACGAAACATAAATTCCAGATGTTTTTCCAACAAAATTTATTTTAGAAGAGGTGTACAAATCCATATATAGACATTAAAAGTATTGCACACAGGTCCTTCCTTTAGTGGAACTCGTCAACACCAGTAAAGAGCCCCAAAAAGTTAAAACTGCGTTGCGTATGGCCTTAACCTTTTAAAAAGACTATAAGTGAATTAAATATTAATATATGAATAAAATATATTCTTTTTGTGCCACATCCCAGTGTCACAGTATTACAGGACAGACAATGGAATGTTACCAGTTTTAGGAGCTGTTACTTGTTCTTCTTTGATTCCTTGTTCCTGTGACATCAACTTGTATGGCAAAGGAGACATATCAGAAATGCTGGTGGGTAACTTTTCATTTTCAAGTGCCTTAGCTCCCCCATCTTATGCAAGCGTATATACAAAATAAATATAACAATCTTTACTGAGAAATGATGATTAAGAAGAAGGTACAGTTTCAATACAAAGTAAGCCCGATATTTTTCTAAAATATGAAAGTGATATAAGAAAACAAAATTAATTCTTTCTTAATCATAGAAATTCCCTGCAGCAAGAATATATACAAATCGTTTTTCTCATATGACCTCCTTATCGCTTATTGTGACGTCATTAACTTGTGCATTTTCCCGTATTTTCCTAAAAAGTTGCAGAAGACATCAATTTTCAGTGGAATTTTCTTTCATACTAAAGATTTTGAGATATGTGATTTTTCATAACAGTTTAAATAATATATCCAAAAATTAAAGTGGGCGACGGTGGCAGACACTATTTTCTAAAGGAAAATAAGCACCGAAATGTGTCATTTTGAGGCTTTTCTGCATGAAACTTAGAAATGCATCAAATTAATGACGTCATATTACCAGAAAGGTCCTCATTCATGCCATATTCTTTCATGTTTTATCATATCCATCTACTCAACCATTGTTAAAGCCAATATCATAACTTTTTAAGACCATTCAATTTTAGGGCACATTAAAACTCAAACTGTACCTTCTTCTTTACTGATAAAATGAGGACCATGTTCAAGTTTAATATACAAAATATGAGTGTTGTATATAATTAAGAATTTATATTGAGAAATAATCATCTAAAAAAATAAGGACCATATGTTCTGTGATGGTCACCTCACTATCCAAATTTTGTTCAGGGGTGGGGTTAGGGTGGTTGAAATGTCACAATTTTGGTAGAAATTAAGCTTGAAGCTTTCCTTATAATACTGTTGGGAAGATGTTCATGGATAAAGAAGAATATTTTGAATACAATACATATTTTCATATTTTTCATTACAGGCAATTAATTTGAGGCAGGATTTCCTTCCATGGTTTTGAATTTGTCCCCCTTTTTTCTTTAAATTTCTGGGAGTTGTCCATTCTTCATATCATCTCAATACTTGTATTATTACCTGTGTGATCACTTTCTGTTTTTTCTTCTTTGTCCCCGTTTTAACTAAACATAGGAATAATTTCAGAACCTCCGTCCACTTCAGTATTGTCTAATGTGTCCTGAAGATATTTCTAACCATTTTGTGTTGCCATTTCAAGTTCTGGATCAAGGTTGAAGTGTACAGAACTTGAGAAAAATTTTTCTTTAAATGAGTGAGAAGTTGAGAAGTGATTCTTACCTTTACCTATAGAGATTAAGCGTTTCCTTCATTGAATTCTCCATTTGAGCTTCAGACACAAAACGAGGCTTCCAACGACTATCGCTGGCACCACTGGTATCACGCAAACTCCACCAATAGCACCAAGAACTGTACCCACAACATTACCAGCTGTTTCATCCTCATCTTCTCTGATTAAAAAAATGGCAAAATTAGGGAAACTTAAATAGACAGGATGCATAAGAAACTCTTGAGCAACAATGATTGATGTTTGAAAATACTTCAATTATTTAATTCATGAATGACTTAAACAATAAAACAATGTGCAATCTCTTTATTATGCTTTATCGAACACAGTTGACAGTTTTAATGTAGAAAGAACTGAAAGAGTTGTTGTTATTCGTTATTAAAAAATAAACACAAATCAAGTTTTATGTGAAAAGACTCACTGACCTTGTAGTATTAGAGACTGCAGTTGTTTTCAGAGTAATTAAAGTAATTAATTTGCCAATAATTTTAGCTATATTGCTCAAATTATAGCAACTTCTATCTGAAACAGAAAACAAGAGGCCATGGGCCAAATCGTTCACCTGAAAAGCTTTGACCATGCTATTCTTAACCAGATGTCCCCATTGTATTACCTATTGTGACCCCATGATGGCATCAGACATCACGGGTCTTAATTTGGACATTTTAAAATCTACACTACCCCAGGATGCTTCCACATAAGTTTCAGCTTTTTTGGCCAAGTAGTTCTTGAGAGGAAGATTTTAAAAGTTTTTCCCTTTGTATTTCTATGTAAAAATTTGATTCCCAGCCCAACTCTCGGGGATCATCATTTGAACATTTTTAGAATCTACACTACCCCAGAGAAGATTTTAAAAGTCTTTTCTTATATATTTCTATGTAAAACTTTGATTCCCTATTGTGGCCCCGCCCATCCCCCGGGGTTCATGATTTGAAGAATTTAGAATCAACACTACTCCAGGATGCTTCCATATAAGTTTCAGCTTTTCTGGCCCAGTGGTTCTTGAGAAGAAGATATTTTTAAAATTATTCCTATATATTTCTATGTAAAACTTTGATTCCCTATTGTGGCCCCGCCCAACCCTGGGAGTCAAGAATTTAGAATCTACATAACCCAGGATGCTTCCACATAAGTTTCAGCTTTTCTGGCCAGTGGTTCTTGAGAAGAAGATTTTTATAGACCCCCCTATTTTTTCTTTTCTTAATTATCTCCCCTTGTGAGAGGACCTGGCCCTTCATTTTTATAATTTAAATTTCCCTTCACCTAATGATACTTTGTACCAATTTTGGTTAAAACAGTGATGTATGAATATGTTAATATTGTTTCAGTCAAAGTACTACTTTATCCTTAGTTGAGCCAGACTCCAATATAAGGGTATGATTTCCCGATGTGGAAGCTTGTGTATATATAAAAGTAGTGATTCTGTTCTACTGTCGACCGGGAACAGTTGACATTTAAGCATTTCTACTGTCGACTGGGGACAGTTGACAGTTGACATTTAACCATTTCTACTGTCGACCAGGGACAGTTGACAGTTGACATTAAATCATTTCTACTGTCGACCGGGGACAGTTGACATTTAATCATTTCCACTGTCGACCGGGGACAGTTGACATTTAACCATTTTACTGTTGACCGAGGACAGTTGACAGTTGGTTAGTCTCGCATACATAACTGTGATTAGGGTTAGTCTCACATACATAACTGTGATTAGGGTTAGTCTCGAATAAATAACTGTGATTAGGATTAGTCTCGTATTTATAGCTGTGATTAGGGTTAGTTGCACAAATAGTTGTGATTAGGGTTAGTCTCGCATTAATAGCTGTGATTAGGGTTAGTTTCGCATTCATAGCTGTGATTAGGGTCAATGTCCCGAACATATGGAAAGTGTCAACCGTCGGCCCGTCCCCAGTTGACACTAGAACACATGGGAAGTGTCAACTGTCAACCTGTCCCCGGTCGACACTAGAACACAAGGGAAGTGTCAACCTTCAACCGTCGACCTGTCCCCGGTCGACACTAGAACACATGGGAAGTGTCAACTGTCAACTGTCGACCTGTCCCCGGTCGACACTAGAACACAAGAAAAGTATCAACTGTCAACCGTCGACCCGTCCCTGGTCGACACTAGAACACAAGGGAAGTGTCAACTGTCAACCGTCGACCTGTCCCCGGTCGACACTAGAACACATGGGAAGTGTCAACTGTCAACTGTCGACCTGTCCCCGGTCGACACTAGAACACAAGAAAAGTATCAACTGTCAACCGTCGACCCGTCCCTGCTCGACATTAGAACACAAGGGAAGTGTCAACTGTCAACCGTCAACCTGTCCCCGGTCGACACTAAAACACATGGGAAGTGTCAACTGTCAACCGTCGACCGTCAATCCTCCCTGGTTGACAGTAAATCCATGTGTGGAATGTAGAAATAATTAACTTCGTAACATCACTACAATATACAGTGATGTATGAATATGTTAATATTGTTTCATTCAAAGTACTACTTTATCCTTATATTGGAGTTGAGCCAATTTGTGCCAGTGGTTCTTGAGAAGAAGTCGAAAATGTGAAAAGTTTACAAGACGGACAAACAGGCAGCTGGACGGACGGACGACGGACAAAATGTGATCAGAAAAGGCCACTTGAGGCTTCGGCTCAGGGGAGCTAAAAATAAAGCTGCTCTACAGGTATGATGCTTGTCATAAAATTTGTCCTTGACTCCTGTAGTTAATTAACCTTTAAGAAAAGACCTTGAACCAAGGACAGAACACACCTAATAGATTTTTATTCAATCAATGGCCCTGAACATGCTGAAGTTATAATCCAGACATCATTACCTGGAGATCTTAAGGTATCCGATCCATAAAAGGACATAATTTTCAAACCTTCAATATTCATCCTATATTAAATACTCTGAAACTAATTCAAAGCAGTTTATAGTAGAAAAGGATTTACTAGGAGAAATTTTCAAAAATATAATTACTCGAGCAGTAATTCATTAATCAAGAATGTATTGAGCTTTATGGGAGGAATCTATTTTTTTAAAATAAAAGTTTAAATTCTATGAATATCAAAAAATGCTATGATGGAAAGATGCATATAATTATTAAGAATAGAAAAACGATTAAAAAATAATTTTTCATCAGATAGTTTTTTTTTTAATTAATTTTATTGATTAAAAGCAAAGGGGGGGGGGGACTTTTCAACGACGGGTCAAGGTAAAAAAAACCAGGACACATTCCCTTCTTACATATTGAGACTAAAAAAAAAAAAATATCACTTAATCATGAATATTGTTACTACATATACTGAGTATATAGCAAATATATATATGTTATGCATATCAATTCATTGAATCTGAGGCTATTATGGATCGGATACCTTAACCTTTAAGATGACCTTATATCAGATTTTTGACACACTACTGCCCACTAGGCATGGGCAGCAATATACTTAGTTTGAGCCTATTCCAAAGAAGAGTTTAAAATGTTCGGTATACAGCATATACAATATGATTTGTTGACTGATATTTAGAAAAACAGACAGACAGACATGCTCAAAATTATCTTTTCATGTTAAGGGAGACAGGGTTACTAGTATTACATTGATTTTAAAATTCATTCTGCTTACAGTTGTAGAGAGTAGTAGAATTATATCTGAAGGCACATTGTGGTGTTGAATTTTCACAACTAATGTCCTCTGTTTTTAAAATACTTTTCTGTTTTGAATTGAATTTGGCACACACATGACCTGAAATAAACATCATATTTTTATGCCCCCGTAAACGAAGTCTCGGGGGCATATAGTTTTTGTATTTTTACGCCCCCGTAAACGAAGTTTCGGGGGTATATAGTTTTTGTCGTGTCCGTCCGTCTGTCTAGCTGTCTCTCTGTCTGTCTCTCTGTCCGCAAAATCTTTAACTTTGCCCATAACTTGATTTAGTGGGGCCATGACTTTCATATTTCCCAAGTGTATTCCTTGTGACAAGACGTTTCTTTGGTTACCACCAAATTTGATCTTTTGATCTTGACCTTGGAGTTTGACACACTTTTACATGAAAATTTTAAACTTTTACTTTTGCCATATCTTTTGAACAGTAAATACCAGGACATTTATACTTTACATATGTAATTTTTGTTGAAAGAGCTTTCATTGGATACCAACAACCTTGACCCTTTTACCTAGACCTTGTAGATTTCTGTACTTGTGAAAAAACTTAAAACCTTGGCCATAACTTTTGAACAGTAAGGGATACGGCTTTCATACTTTATATGTGTAATCCTTGTGAGAAGTACCTTCATTGAATACCAAGAACTTTGACTCTTTGACCTTGACCTTTGAGACTGACCTACTTTAACAAAGCAAACATTGACCATAACTTTATAGGGTTAGAGCTAGTGCTTTCATACTTTGCATATTTAATTCTTGTGACAAGACCTTTCATTTGATAACAAGAACTTTGACCCTTTGACTTTGACCTTGGAGTTTGACCTAATTAAAAAATAAATAAAAATGGAATTTATAGAGATTTAATAAATCGGGTGGATTCTTAAAGGAGTCTTTGCTCTCATTATGTTCATCATCTTAATGGTCTGTATCTTAAGGTATTTCGCAGACGGCTGTTTTTTTTTTTTTTTGTCCCCCGCTTGAAAAGTGGGGGATATTACTTTGGGTCCGTCCGTCCGTCCGTCTGTCATTCTGTCTGTCTGTAATGCTTTCGTTTCCACACGATATCTCGAGAACCCTTTGAGCTTTCGCAATGAAATTTTGCATATCAACTCCTTATGGACTAAAAGAACCCTATTGATTTTGATGTCAAAAGGTCAAAGGTCAAGGTCATAAATTCGCAAATTCTGTCTGCTAGAACACTTTTTTTTTTGGTTTCCGCGCGATATTTTAGAACCCTTTAAGCTTTTGCAATAAACTTTTACATAGCAACTCCCTATGGCCTAAGTGAGACCCCTATATATTTTGAGGTTAAAATGTCAAAGTTCAACGTCGTTAAATTATACATTATGTCTGTGTGTAACACTATTCTTTCCGGGCGATATTTCAAGAGGATTTTGAGCTTTTGCAATGTAATTTTAAATCAAAACTCCCTAGGACCTCTCTCACCCCTCTCAAAGTGTCCTGCCCCGTTTGTTATATTAGTATTTATTGTATTACATGTCGCTATTTTTAGCACATGGGCATGAAGAGAGTTATTACGTATAAAACAGGTTCTCGGCAGACTTTATATTCTTATTACATTAGAACTGTTTAAGACACCATGCATTGTGTAAAATTTTGACAATATCGAACGTAAATATATAAATACAAGTATGTTACTTCATATTTGCGTATAATTTCACAAGCGAAAAGCAGTTCCGTGGTCTATTGGTATGTCTCTCACTTCACATGTGAGAGTTCCCGGGTTCAAATCCCGGATGATCCATTTACTTTTTTTTTCGAAATACTTTTTTTTAACTAAATGATAGTAATTAGCATGTGGAATAAAAAAAAGTATGGACTAGCGCTTGTGACCGAAATCTTCATTAGGAAGGTTGTGGGCCTATCCAGAATAACAGACATCAACCCCATACGCTGATGAAAGATAAAAAAATGTCTTTTTAAAAAGGAAATCAACGACTTTTCCCCCTTTCAAGACTTTCTCTCTTGTTCTCACTATATCATATTTATTTTTTTCCACTAAGTTATGAATACCGTCAATTAGATCATTCTTACATTTTTAGATAAAAACAGTAAACCTAATTTTTGTTTCACAAGCGATTAACCGGCTAATTTTTTCTGTATTTGTCAAAATGTTTTGAAAATTTATATCATAAAAAAAAAACAAATTTTTGATTTGGAGATGCTTCTGAGAGAAATTTTCAGTGTCCGTAGATACACTCTACGCAGCATTACCTTTTTTTTTTAAATTTTAAATTAAACTTTCATTTTTTTTCATTGCTTGATACGGCGCCGCTGGAGGGCCAGGTAAAAAAATATTTTTATTTGTTCGGACGAATTAGTTATTTGTTCGGACGAATTAGATATTCGTTCGGACAAATTAGAAATTCGTTCGGACGAATTAGAAATTTGTTCGGACAAATTAGTTATTTGTACGGACGAATTAGAAATTCGTTCGGACGAATTAGTTATTTGTTCGGACAAATTAGAGAAATTGTGAACAACTATCAGGACACCGCGAATAATGTGCGGTTTGCACCAAGACGTTTCATTTTATTTTGATTCTTTGCAAAATAACTTTAATGAACAACATTATCAATAAATATTTTGAAGATAAGTCGTTTTAATGTTGATCTCTTTCTTATAATTTTTATGTACATATTCACTACCGTGCACACTGTAAAAAATAAGTGTTTAAGAAATAAACACCAAATTGCAACAGATAATAAACACTTCAACACGTTTAAGATTTAAACACCTCGTGAAGTGTTTAAGAAATAAACACGTTAGAATGTTTAAATTCTAAACACACGAGGTTTAATATTTAAATACTTCTTTTTCATTCTGTTTAAATATTAAACACTTCAAAAACACAAAATGTTTAAATATTAAACACTGAATTAATACATAGAGTTTACTAGATAAACACCGTGAATGTTTAATATGTAAACACTTCATGTTTAATTAATAAACATGTTCAACCTAAACATTTAAACACTTAAACATGTTTATTCGATGCAACAGATAATAATCACTTAAACATGTTTATACATCAATTTTTAAACACTTCAACATGTTTATTTTACCAAATAAATAAACACTTAAACGTGTTTATAAGTTTTTCAACATTTTATTTGAAACAAACATAAAACAGTACAAAACACACAATTTGGTTGATAATGAACATGTTGTACATAAAGTTATTTTTAATTGATAAATTAATGATTTAATGTTGATTTGGGGGTTCAAACTTATTAAACAATTATAACATTAAACAACACATTTATTTACACATAGATACATTTCAATTTAAGTTTTAAAAAAATAGAATTATCAAAAGAAGCTATCACGAACATGTAAAACCTGCATGTGTAAACTAAAATCCAAAAAATTAATTTCGGGAAGGGGGTGTCTTTGAAATATAAAACAAAATACATTATCGATTAATACAATGAAATATTTTCCATCAGTAAAATTTTAAAAAGGGCTAGGTCTTCCTTGACATTTTTTTTAATAATAAAAGAATCAAATCCATGAATATATGATGCAAAAAGACTGAAAATGTTATTTGTTGTCTGGGTACGGGATGTACATGTATATACATGTATTACACTCAGTCTGATAAATCTAGTTGTAAAGTTTACTTTCATAAATATTCAGAGTTTTAACCAAATGAAGAAATTTTCCAGTTTTGACCTGTAGGACTCATTCATTAAATATTCTCTATACTATACATGGGCTGCCGGGGTATCACTCACTCAATTCCATATAATATTCTAACCGAGTTAAAGCCCGAGATAATAAGCACCGCCTTCAGATTTACCTGGTCTGTATCCCCCTGTCAATCAAATGAATTAAGGTCCATCATTGGGTACTTGAAATTGATTGACAGTTAGCTACTAGTCCCTATGTATATCTCTTTCACCTTGTTTGACACGCGTGGCCACCATCAAATTAACTTTCGGCTTCTGATGTTTACCGCTAATTTACCATCGCAATCACAGGTGCCTGTGATCGCAATAAGGAAGCCATTTCGATGTAAACAATTTCAGCTTGATTATAATTAATTAATCATCCGTATTGCAAACATGTAAATAAAAAATGATTTATGATCTCATTGTATTTCAATAAAATAAATCAAGATTGTATATACTTTTACTAATGAAATGAATGAAATCTTATTTTAACTCGTAAAAACTAAGAATGGTTCTTTTTTTGAGATGCGGCGAAAAATTACGATGTAAATAAAGGAGTAACACTTTTTGCATGTAATGGACAACTAAGGATGAAAACAAAATATTTTATAAGTAACAACTTCGTCTGGACAAGTATTAAGAGTTTCTTTCTTTTCTTTTCCTTTTTATAACCGAGCATTTCTTGCTTCGTGGGTTGTTTCCTCCGTTCAAGGTCACAGGTGTTAAAAAGTGTTTTGAAAGAAATACATATGTTAGCAATAATTTAATATTTTGTTTTAATTTGTAATATTATAATCTAAATTAAGTTAAAATACACAAATACTTGTATGTAATTTTACAAAACCATCGTTATCGCGATTTTTTCACTCAATGGGATACAGAATGTACATTTGCTAAAAATAGGATCACGCGACTTTTTATACAAACGGCAAGTAACTGTTACTGTTTGACCGTGATCGATGCTCTAATTGCAACTATATATCAATAATTATGAATAATTTTTAAGATTATGAAAGGGACAGACAAGGATGAGTATTTTACTTTTGAAATTATACCTGTATATCATAATAATTATTTATTTTTTTACAACGAACTCAAGTCGTTGCTGCTGTACATGTGACGTACAACATATCGTAGATTTTTTTTGTTTAATATTAGTTATGATCTGAAATTACGAAATTTTCCAATTATCATTAATTACTATTGATATTTTTAAATTACGATGTCGAATTCTACTAATTTTATGATGAACAGTAGGCCATCAAGCTGTACAGGTAATACCCATGGACTTCCTGTGTATACTATTTGTGTATAGTGATTAGCGATTCCCACGGTCTGCACGACCGTCTATGCCTCGTGGTGCCACGCAAGTAAAATTTAGTCCCTCCCCTTACCTGAGAAAACCGTACGGTTAAAAATCTCGGCCTTTAAACAGTCTAGCTCCTCTGGTTGTGGGTAAAATTCAGGTTCTTCTACACAGATATATCGATGATGATCTCCAGTTTTCCATTCTCCAAAATTGTATCCACACTAAGTAGTTCTAGTTCCTTCTTCTCATCAGAAATATCCTGAAAAAAAGATAGATGAAAAAAAGATTCACTATGAAAATCAAGATAATTATATGCAAAAGAATACATTGAGATCGAAAACTAAAATAATTTGTTCTTCACGCCATTTTTAATTATATAATACATACTGAGACAAATTTGGAATAAAAATCTGCAATTGAAATAAATCATATAAGCGTACAGTGTGTACACTAAAAATTTAAATGTTCATGTACCTGCAGGATCGGCCCAAAAGCAAAAATTAAGAGAAGGGGTTGGGGGGGGGGGGGCTACCTTGTCTCAAGACATTTTCTATCATGTAAACAAGCACTCCCATATGTGCGCGGGCTGGAGATGAAAATTTTTGTACATGCGGGATTGTGGTATTGTTGGATGTTAGGGAACATAAAAGTAAGCAAGGACATGTACCTAACTTGATTAGACTTATTTACCGGTGTGTGTTATCACACCGGAATCAACGGTGTGTGTTTGTGGGGGGGGGGGGGTCTTTTAAGACTCACCTCTCAAGGTTAAGTATGATCTTCGTTTAAAATCCCTTTTCTTTATCAAGTAATGTTTGCTTCTCAGGATTCACAATAACAGATGAACGTCCCTGCAAATTAATTAGATATCAAGACTACAATATTTTATGTCTATATCAGCGCATGGCTGCATTGCACTCAGACGATTACTAAGTATAGGAAACAACCCTGCATTTCAAAAATGAAAATCATTTTAGATCTCTTATCACGTATTTAGCATTCTTTTATAAAAGATTTAACATAAAGAAATGTATAAATACCTCCTATTTCATTGCTGGATATGGTGTTTCTTTGTCAGTATATGCGTGATTCTACATCTTCTGCGTTCAAATGCCATGTTATGACATAATCAACTGCGTCATTTTCTATCATAACGTATTAAACACTGCATGGTGTTTAATTTGCAATTTCTATATAAATACCATGTGTTTAATTTATAAATATATATGATTAAGAAATGAACACTCGTGTTAAACACCGGTGATTAAAATATTAATACAATTATAGAAATCATCATAATATTTGTTTTTATTTCGTCTTTAGAAGTTTACGAAAATTTTGAAATTTTGGCACAAAATTACTACTAATTAATGCTAATTGTAATTGCTTTTGGTGTGATCTAAAGTCAACATATTGCTTTGCGATTCATTTTTTTTTCTGTGTCGAAAAATGTCTACCATTATGTGCGGAATTGCTTCATAAATTAAGATATTGTAAAAATGGTGAATTCCTACAGCAAATACTGAGAAGAAACACCTTATTTATTTTTTGATTTGATGCATATGAACATTACGTGTTTAAGACGTATGGTTAAACACCCTACTTATTGAACACCAGATTAAATATCAGTGTTTATATATAAAACACTAATGTTTTATATTTAAACCCTCTATGTTTAATTGTAAAACACGACTGTTTAAAAATAAAACACAAGTTAAACATCATTTTTTACAGTGCAGTTATTAATCATGACATGTGAATGATTTTTGAAATACATTTCTGATACATATGTCGCCGATTTGTAGCTGAAATATTGCCGATTCGGCGTAAAACATTCAATCAATCAATCAATCTGGTACATATGCAGTGTATAAAATGATTAAAAGGTCCTCATTGAGTTTTTAATTAAATATTCCTGTTTGTGAATTTAGAAAACTTCACAAAAATGAACCTGTTCGTACTGTATTGATCCCAGGTTGTTCATATGACTCGCGAGCCGGTGAATTACGAGGTCAACCGATCAATCTGGTATATTCCCTAGTCCGTTGATTTTCAGAGCATAATTATAACCCCCTCCCGTTATAGGCCAATGACTCACATTGAAAGGGAAATTATGAAAGCAACCCCTTTTACGGGGAAAATAAGTCATAAATGAATGTCAAAATATTTTCAAGTAAGACCCCCCCCCTCCTCTATTTAAAAAACGATCGATTGTCTTAATCATTGAGAACCTTAACTTGCATTAAATTATGATGTGTTTTTAAATTTTACTGCACTTTCTAGGAACGTACATGTATTCATCTATTTTGTATCCTTTTCCCGGAAAGGGGCGTGTGTTTAATTTGGTCAATATTATACCTGCATGTTTTAATTCATGCGCTTTTCTGAAATCTAAATATAAAATAAAATTTATATAGATACACTGTACTTAATAATAGTTTTTAACGATCTTAGAAAGAATCCATTGGAGATGGACTTTTGAGATTCCCTCTTTTTGTTCCTTTATCACAAAATACTTAAAAGTGGGAACAGCGGTATAGAAGCAAATCTACAAATTTCTCCTAGCTAGTAAGCCCCACCTTAAAAAAATTAAGACCCTCGAATAAGAGGCTCGATATTTTGAGTCCAAAGTTTATTCAATATAATACAATGCAGCCACGTAGCATCGTTTTTGAAAGGGGGGAGCCTGAGAAAAAAATAGCTACCTGAAAAGTTGACAAACAAACAATGGGGTGACTCAGGAAAAGTTGCCCAAAGTTGACAGTCCTATTTCATGGGGTGGGGGGGGGGCTTACTTTTTCAATGTCAATTTTTTCCCGTACCAATTGCCTGCAGTAGGAGTAAAACCTTAAGGCGTGGATCTCATCTTTTCAAAGAAGCGGTAACTGACCACTGGCAACCCAGTGTTAGTCAGGGATGGGAGTGAAAAGATGTTTGATAAGAAGTAACTGACCCTTTGAATTTACTAGTGGGCTCTCAGAAAATATACTTTCAGAATGGCAGACTTTAGGCCTATAATATATACCGGTATAGATCCATTATTTCCGAATATTTACAATCAACATACCCGACTTTAATATCACATGTCTAGTTGCTACGTGTGTATGTCATGGTCCAAAGAGCTATTTACTTCTGAAAGTATATTTTCTGAGAGCCCACTAGTAAATTCAAAGGGTCAGTTACTTCTTATCAAACATATTTTCACTCCCATCCCTGACTAACACTGGGGTGCCAGTAGTCAGTTACCGCTTCTTTGAAAAGATGAGATCCACTCCTTAAGGTTTTACTCCTACTGCATTGAAAAAGTAAGCCCCCACCCCCACCCCACGAAATAGGACTGTCAACTTTGGGCAACTTTTCCTGAGTCACCCCCTTTTTTTTTTTGCTTGTCAACTTTTCAGGTAGCTATTTTTTTCTCAGGCTCCCCCCCCTTTCAAAAACGATGCTAGGTGGCTGCATTGTATTATATTGAATAAACTTCGGACTCAAAATATCGAGCCTCTTATTCGAGGGTCTTCATTTTTTTTAAGGTGGGGCTTACTAGCTAGGACATTTGTAGATTTGCTTCTATACCGCTGTTCCCACAATTACGTATTTTGTGATAAAGGAACAAAAAGAGGGAATCTCATAAGTCCATCTCCAATGGATTCTTTCTAAGATCGTTAAAAACTTTTATTTTATATTTAAATATCAGAAAAGCGCATTTTAAAACATGCAGGTATAATATTGACCAAATTAAACACACGCCCCTTTCCGGGAAAAGGATAAAAAATAGATGAATACATGTACGTTCCTAGAAAGTGCAGTAAAATTTAAAAACACATCATAATTTAATGCAAGTTAAGGTTCTCAATGATTAAGACAATCGATCGTTTTTTAAATAGAGGAGGGGGGGGGGTTGTTACTTGAAAATATTTTGACATTCATTCATGATTTATTTTCCCCGTAAAAGGGGTTGCTTTCATAATTTCCCTTTATATGTGAGTCATTGGCCTATCAAACCTTCGAACTGGTACTCAACTGCAAAAGCGTATAAACAAAATTAAGAAATGCTGCAAGTGAAATTAAATAGTTTGTTCGACTACATGTACCTCTCCAATAACGGGAGGGGGCTATAATTATGCTCTGAAAATCAATGGACTAGGGAATATACCAGATTGATCGGTTGACCTCGTAATTCACCGGCTCACGAGTCATATGAACAACCTGGGATCAATACGAACAGGTTCATTTTTGTGAAGTTTTCTAAATTCACAAACAGGAATATTTAATTAAAAACTCAATGAGGACCTTATAATCATTTTATACACTGCATATGTACCAGATTGATTGATTGATTGAATGTTTTACGCCGAATCGGCAATATTTCAGCTACAAATCGGCGACATATGACATGTAGGCCTATCAGAAATGTGTTTCAAAAATCATTCACATGTCATGATTAATAACTGCACGGTAGTGAATATGTACATAAAAATCATAAGAAAGAGATCAACATTAAAACGACTTATCTTCAAAATGTTTATTGATAATGTTGTTCATTAAAATTGTTTTGCAAAGAATCAAAATAAAATGAAACGTCTTGGTGCAAACCGCACATTATTCGCGGTGTCCTGATAGTTGTTCACAATTTCTCTAATTTGTCCGAACAAATAACTAATTCGTCCGAACGAATTTCTAATTCGTCCGTACAAATAACTTATTTGTCCGAACGAATTTCTAATTTGTCCGAACAAATAACTTATTTGTCCGAACAAATACCTTATTTGTCCGAACAAATTTCTAATTCGTCCGAACGAATTTCTAATTTGTCCGAACGAATATCTAATTCGTCCGAACAAATAATTAATTCGTCCGAACGAATATCTAATTCGTCCGAACAAATAACTAATTCGTCCGAACGAATTTCTAATTTGTCCGAACGAATATCTAATTCGTCCGAACAAATATCTAATTTATCCGAACAAATAACTTATTTGTCCGAACAAATATCTAATTCGTCCGAACAAAGAACTAATTCGTCCGAACGAATTTCTAATTTGTCCGAACTAATAAAAATATTTTTTACCTGGCCCTCCAGCGGCGCCGTAACAAAGTGTATATCTCTCTTTACAATATAATTTGTGCAAACATCTAATTTGCCCGAACAAATATCTAACTTGTCCGAACGAATTTCTAATTTGTCCGAACAAATATCTAATTTGTCCGAACAAATATCTAATTTGTCCGAACAAATATCTAATTTGTCCGAACAAATAATTTATTTGTCCGAACGAATATCTAATTCATCCGAACAAATAACTAATTCGTCCGAACGAATTTCTAATTTGTCCGAACGAATATCTAATTCGTCCGAACAAATAACTAATTCGTCCGAACAAATAACTAATTCGTCCGAACGAATATCTAATTCGTCTGAACAAATAACTAATTCGTCCGAACGAATTTCTAATTTGTCCGAACGAATATCTAATTCGTCCGGACGAATAACTAATTTGTCCGAACGAATATTTAATTCGTCCGAACAAATAACTAATTTGTCCGAACGAATTTCTAATTTGTCCGAACAAATAAAATTTTTTTTTTTACCTGGCCCTCCAGCGGCGCCGTAGCTTGACAGTCCGAACATACTCTCACTATGCATACATACGAGTATCGATCAACAATGGGTACCCCGGCAAATCTCCATATTCCACTGGAAAATTTATAATCCCACAAATTCCAAACATCTCAAAATTAAAAAAAAAAAACCCTTACCTTTTTGGCCCAAAGAAAGCTGGGTGCCCACAAGAATGAGGGCTATAACCCAGCCTGGGAGCCTCCACGGAACACCCGAATGTCCCGTCATGGTAGCTCAGTCTGCAGTGATACACATTAATATACTCTTCTCCTTTAATACCTGAGTAGTCCGACCGGTTCCGCTACCTTAGACTCCTCAAGTCCGATCGCTCAATGTCTCTTTAAATTTTCTTCATTCATCACTTTAAAATTGAAAGGAATTGAATTTCAGTGCGAGGTGATTTAATTTTTGGAAAGATATTTTTAATTTTTTACCACGTGCAGTAATGATGTGTTTTGTTGACATGTCAATCCTGATTTTGGTGTTGGATAGCAGTGGTGTAGCTAGCAAAATATCTACTGTATTTAAAAAGGCAAGGGGTCTGGGGGCCGCCTTGAGGCCCCCATCGGATCCAGGGCAGGGCCCCCGGAAGCTCATGGATTTTTAGGGTTTTATACATCACATATACACGACTAAGATGTTTCAGTAAATGAGTAGACAAATTGTAGGTATATGAGAGGAATGGGTGATTTGTTTATCGAACAATTTAGAGGTACCGTGAACACTGAGCTCACTAAATGATACCCCTGTTACAACGCACTTTGAAAAAAAAAAATTCAAAGTGCGTTAAATTTGGGACCAAGCTAACGCACTTTGAAAAAATTATTTTTTTTCTCAAAGTGCGTTAATATCGACCATATTAACGCACTTTGAAAAACTGTAAAGCTTGTTCAACATTCTTACATATAATTGGTATACTAAATAACTGACCCTTATTGGATAACTTTTTTATGATAAAGTCACCTTAGGAACTGGGATATTGACGTTTTAAATATTTGAGGTTGTGATAAAATAAAAGGGAAAAGGGCCCTGAAAAAATAGAGTGACGATTGTTTAATATCATTATTTCGTTTTTTTTTTAATTCTAGTCTTTAATAAGTAGATGCAAGGGGAGAACTATAAAAAGGGGTCAAATTGATCGATCAAAACTATATATAACATGAAAATTCTTTCTCTCTTTTATTTTACTGTACTTAAAAATTTCTAGTTTTCATCTGCATGATCTGTTTAAGTTAACTCATTTATTGAAAGTTTTCAACGTCATACCAGTTGTGTAAATACATATATATATTTATTTATTTCACCAATCAATCAAGGGCCCTCTGGGGGCATATACAATTAAGAAACAACAATATAATCATGATTATAACAAAGCAAAATTGACTTGATCCCCACATGTAAAAGTTCTCAGATTTGAAATACTGATATAAAGGGTAGTACACAAAGAAATATATTTAATATAAGCATTACATATATAATATAATGATAATAATACAATATGAAGAAAAAAATAAGTAATAAAATACCAAGCTCCTTTATACTGCAATGACCAGGGGGATAATAGCAAACACATTATGTAATCAAATTATTATTATTAATAGTCATATTATTACAAAAAGTATATATATATATATTGTTGGCCTGGCAGCATAAGGTACCAAGGGACGATGCCTATTGAGCAGTCTGGAAAAAATGAAAACCCAGGACAGCTTGTTGGAGGAAATCTTAATTTGTTGGCCTGACGACTAATACATGTTTGGGTATATAGCATAGACATCGAAGCAGGGCGAAGGGCCAGGGAAGGGGGACTAAGACCCCAACTTATTTTGGAAAAATATATACATCATGATCATATAAGCATTGAAAATTCGGATTACTCTTTGGGTTTTTTTTTCTCCCCTCCCCCATTTGTTACCGACACCTATGTTTGGAAAAATAAAGATTTGGACTGAGGGATCTTCTACCCGTCTTCTCCTCTTTTCGAAGGGAGTAAATCAATTCATAAGATAAATAGCAATAAAATCTTTCCTTAACTAAAATACGATTTTTTTTTCAAAGTGCGTTAAGTGTCTCCGTGGTAAAATATATTGATGTAAACTCTTAACGCACTTTGAAAAAATTTTTCAAAGTGCGTTAAGTTGGTCCCAAATTTAACGGACTTAGAAAATTTTTTTCAAAGTGCTTTTATTTTGTCTCAATTTTAACGCACTTTGAAATTTTTTTTCAAAGTGCGTAATTTTTTCAAAGTGCGTTGCCACATACCCCGCCTCCTATATGAATATAATGACAAAGTCCATGTTTTGTTGTGAGAAATGTCATGTTGTAAATTTTGAATTTTACTGCCACCCGGTAAATTAAAAATTTACAACATGACAGAAACCCAAAATATGTGTCAGATCAAAAAGTAAAATAGGAGATGTGTGGCAAAGCACTTGGAAATTTTTTTTCAAAGTGCGTTAAAATTGGGGCAAATTCAACGCACTTTGAAAAAAAAATCAACGCACTTTGAATTTTTTTTCAAAGTGCGTTAAGAGTGTACATAAACATATTTTTACCATTGGGATATTTAACGCACTTTGAAAAAAAATATGCATAAAACAAAAAATTATAGATTTTAGTAATTGAGAGGATCAATTTGTAATAATGATATCTTTCGAAAAACTTTTTAATTTACATATACTCATTTATTAACCTCATTGAGAACAAGGAGAAGACGAGAAGAAGGTCTCTAAGCCCATTTTTTTTTCTTATACATTGTAAATAGCCGTCGGAAGCAGATTGAAAGTGGATTCCCCCTCCCCAAGTTAAGCCCAAATTTTCAGTGCAAATTTACATAAAATGCATGCAAAATGGAAACCAGAAGTCTCTGTCGAGACTGAAGCTCTACTGGTTTGTACTTATAGCAAAGGAAGAGAAAAGTACTTTAGCAGTTGGGAATTGAAACTTTACAACAGCAATAAATAGAATAATGATCCTTGATAAAGTCTCTTTATGTTCTTAGCGTAGTCTACTTGTGTGCCAAGTTATATTGAAATCAGACCAAAACTGTAGGATGAGTAGCATTTTGAAACAATTTTACAAACATTTCTATTTTTAGTAACCATGACAACACCGTTCATCAAAATCAAAAACCGATATACAGAATTATGTATCTTAGTGTAGTCTACTTGTGTGCCAAGTAATATTGAAATAAGACCAAAACTGTAGAAGTAGCATTTTGAAAGTATTTCACAGAAATTTCTATTTTTAGTAAACATGGCAACACCGTTCATTAAAATCAAATACTGATAAACAGAATGATGTATCTTAGTGTAGTCTACTTGTGTGCCAAGTTATATTGAAATTAGACCAAAACTGTAGGAGGAGTAGCATTTTGAAAGAATTTCACAGAAATTTCTATTTTTAGTAACCACAGCAACACTGTTTATCGAAATCGAAAACCGATAAACAGAATTATGTATCTTAGTGTAGTCTACTTGTGTGCCAAGTTATATACTGAAATCAGACCATAATTGTAGGAGGAGTAGCATTTTGAAAGAATTTCACAGAAATTTCTATTTTTAGTAACCACGGCAACATCGTTTATCGAAATCAAAAATCGATACACAGAATTATGTATCTTAGTGAAGTCTACTTGTGTGCCAAGTTATATTGAAATCAGACCAAAACTGTAGGAGGAGTAGCATTTTGAAAGAAATTTCACAGAAATTTCTATTTTTAGTAACCACGGCAACACCGTTTATCGAAATCAAAAATCAATAAACAGAATTATGTATCTTAGTGTAGTCTACTTGTGTGCCAAGTTATATTGAAATCAGACCAAAACTGTAGGAGGAGTAGCATTTTTAAAGAAATTTCACAGAAATTTCTATTTTTAGTTACCACGGCAACACCGTTTATCGAAATCAAAAACCGATACATAGAATTATGTATCTTAGTGTAGTCTACTTGTGTTCCAAGTTATACTGTATACAGGGAAATTTTCGCCCCCGTTTTATTTTCGCCCCTTTCGCCCTCTTCCTGATTGGGCGAATTTAAAACGGTGCGAATTCAAATTACACAGCATAATTTCTTAAACAAAACTATAACTGGGCGAATTAAAAACGGGGCAAAATTGTTCGCAAGTGCAAAAGGGCGAAAATAACCCTGTATGCAGTATTGAAATTAGACCAAAACTGTAGGAGGAGTAGCATTTTGAAAAATTGTTTACAGACAGACGGACAGACAGACAGACGGACGGACGCCGGACGCATTACTATCGCATAAGCTCTTCTGGTCTCTGATCAGTAGAGCTAAAAATTATGTACAGTAAAACATATAAGAGAAAGAATTTTTAAAGTATGGAAAAATCAAAATCGCTCACTTTCACATCCTGAAGTGACCTCATCACCGAAGAGTTATCAAACAGGTTCAATTATTTATCATACCTAAGATTTACAAGAATATTAACCAAGCCATACACATTTTTTCAAAGTGCGTTAATATGGTCGATATTAACAACGCACTTTGAAAAGAAATTTTATTTTTTCAGAGTGCGTTGATTTGGTCCCAAATTTAACGCACTTTGAATTTTTTTTTTTCAAATTGCGTAATTTTCTAAAGTGCGTTGTAACAGAGGTGCACAATGGCAGTATGTAATAAAGAATCTGTGAGAGCATCATTAAATTTTATTCAGTGTTATAGGAGGAGGATAGGACATTGGTACCCTCAATATTATAGAAAGAGTGGCAGTGTCCATGTTTTGCTCTTGAAGTCACAAAATAAGTGTCGGATCAAAGAGTAAAATAGGGGGTCACAAAGGCATTATGTAATAAAGAATCTGTGAAAGTCTCTCATTAGGTGCATGGATTAAGAGGAGTTCTGGATAAGAGTGTGGCATCCCAACGTGTAATACTGTAGATTCCTTATTTTTCGCGAGTACTTATTATCGCGAATGGGCTCTTCAACGGCAAATTGCGAGAATAATTATTCGCGAATGGATGGTTGATCAAGAGATCTTACGTAGATTTCAGCACCATAATAATAAAGGCGAATAATTTTATTTCGCGTGTGGTGCTTTTCGTGAAATTACGCGATAATTAATTCCACGCGTATATTTAGGAATTTACAGTATATAGGCGGACTTACAGATAGACGGACGACGGACATTCCGATCACCAATACCAACCCACTTGGTAACTTGCAAGTTCAAAATCTGAATTATTGAATTATGAATACGTACATTAAACAATCGTTTTCAAAAGAGTACGGAGTTATGAACAAAAATGCAACTTTAATTTTTCGGTTTTTGATTATGACAATCGAGTGTTCTCCATAATGGTTATTGATATTGTATTGTTTAAAAAAAAAAAATTTAAGTCCATTAACAACTGCTATTTGTCCTACTGTAAGATAGATGTAGAGTGTATGATTCAACAATAAAATAAACATACAATACATAAATATTTATTATGGAAGACATCCAGTCACTAAACAGTATCATTCTGATCAGTAATTGAAACTTGCTCTACACTCGTTTGATCACATTCTTGTTCCACAATTATAATTCATAGATTCTATCAAAGTCACATTAATTTCAAAAGAATTAAAAGAAGAGTCAGAAAAACATTTTTTTTTCCATTTTATTTTAAAATAAAATGCATTATTTATGAACATTTTTTTTTTCTAAATAACAGAATACAATTCATAATAGTTCATACTGATATGCTGCTTTCATTTTCTGAAATCATTAATCTATACAAAAAATTATAACCATGTGAAATTGTCATCACATAAATACAAACTAATTTAATAAATACAGGGTATGACATTTTTTCTTCTTCACATTTTACTAGATATATCATTCCACTGTGCATTTGTACAAACAAAAAAAAAAAAAAAAAAAAGGAAACAAAAATTTAAATAAGAGGCCCATGGGCCACATCGCTCACCTGAGAAGCTTTGACCATTCTGTTCTTTACCAGATTCCCCCCTTGTAATACACAATGCATCCCCACCCTACCCCACTGATCTTAATTTAGACATTTTGAAATCTACACTACCCCAGGATCCTTCCATGTGCACATAAGTTTCAGCTTTTCTGGCCCAGTGGTTCTTGAGAAGATTTTCAAAGATTTTTCCTTTTATATTTTTATGTAAAACTTTGATTCCCCATTGTGGCCCTACCCTTCCCCCGGGGGTCATGATTTGAACAATTTAGAATCTTGACTACCCCAGGATGCTTCCACATAAGTTTCAGCTTTTCTGATCCAGTGGTTCTTGAGAAGATTTTTTAATGACCCCACCCTGCTTTTGTCTTTTCTTGATTATCTCCCCTTGTGAGGAGACTTGGCCCTTTATTTTTTTTTTAACAATTTAAATTCCCCTTTACCCAAGTATGCTTTGTACCAAGTTTGGTCAAAATTGGCCCAGTGGTTCTTGAGAAGAAGTCGAAAATGTGAAAAGTTTACAGACGGACAGACAGCTAGACGGACGGACGGACGACGAACAAAATGTGATCAGAAAAGTTCACTTAAGCGTTCGGCTAGGTTAGCTGAAAAAGAAGGTTTTTGTGCTTTTATTAACAAATTTTATTGCAAATATGTCAAAGGGATTAGATACATGTTTCAGAAACTTTAGTCCCCTCCCATGACTGAACCATTTTGGATAAACGTGAAATTTCCGATTTCGTGTGTAACCTATACACAGTTATAGACATCATCAGTTTAACCAATAATCTAATGTCTTATAAGATCTTATTATTTGTAGTTTAATAACTTTTATGCCTTGTTGTGCCTGACTTATCACATCTCTGCTCAGTCTCCTTTTGTAGCTTGTGCAGCTCGTTTTGGAAGTAAGTTAACTTTTTATCTTTCTCTTCTATCTCTTTCTGCAGTTCTTTGATTTTATTTTCGTTGTCCTTATTCTCGAGTTTGAGTTCATTATTTTCGATTTGTAGTTCCTTAATCTTTTCTTGTAAATCCTCCTTTTCTGATTTCTCCTTCTTTATGTTTTCCTCTAAAGTTGTTATACTTTTTTTCAACTCTTCCCTTTCTCTACGCCCCTCGGCCAATTCGGTATCAACATATAAAAATTTCTGTTCCAATTGTCCAATTCTATCATGGTCAGACATGGGCTAAAAAGAAATAAAAATGTTTGAGAGGTTGCTGAAAAAAACTGAAAATAATCAAATGTTAATGCACATGCACAACGTCGGGGGGCGGGGAGGGGGGGGGGGTAACCTATACAGAAACTTGTTAAAACTTGACACTTCTTTAAAATATACGAGTCTTTTTTTATGCTTTTTAGCCCAGTTCTTGTTTAATATCATTTATTTATAAAGCAATTTTACAAATCAAGTTTTCATGAATTTGATTCTTGAAGCGACGCAGAGGGTTCACGTCAAAACCGAAAGTGCTATTAATAAAGCATCTACCCGTGGATAAAGCATAGGTTTATCTCACGGGTAGTATCATCCACACATATGAGATAAATTTAAGGTTGTTCGAATCATGACCACAGGGATAGGCTGGTGCCACAATTTGGGATCAAAATTTTATAAAAAAATGCTTAGAAAAGTCCTTAAAATCTTTTTCCCAAGAAAATATAGTTGTTATTTGTCATGTAAATAAATTTTCCTCAGATAGTGTAAAGACTTCAAACTGAAGTTTATCAAACATATGACATGCTTAATGGTTTAGAAGAGCACACTACAGCACTGTAGTTGTTAGACTTTCTAATTACAGTCATGGCCATTTTCAGTTTTAATTTTTCTATGATAGACAGCTTGGAATTTTAAATCATGATTGATATTTCAGCACTATTTTTTTTTAAAATTTCTTCAATTAGACTGATTTTGTTTAGATACTTTGTTCAGGAAATCTTTAACATATTTAACATCAGCATTCAAATCATGCTCATTTAATCTATATGAATAAGGCGGGGTGGGATACAATAAAAAAGAAGTCATCTATGTATACAGTGGCGTAGCATCGTTTTTGAAAGTGGGGGGGCCAGCCAGAGAAAAATTTTTTTTACTTACCTGTAAAAGTTGACAAGCCAAAAAAAAAAAAAAAAAAAAAAGGAAAAATTTAGAAATTGCCCAAAGTCGAAAATCCTATTTCGTGGGGGGGTGGGGGGGGGGGGGGGTTAAACTTTAGTGTCAACTACTTTAAGTACCAATTCTAATACTACATTTTCGGTACATCACTAAAAGTGCGGGGGCCAACCAGGCTTTCAATTAACATTTATATAGTATAAGTAAGGTTGGGGAAAAAAGGGGGGGCAGGCCCCCCCTGGCCCCCCGGTTGCTATGCCCCTGGTATATTGGCTTAATTCTTAAAGAGGTTTTAATGCCTTGGATAGGCACATTTTCAGTCTTTAGCTATCCAATCTTTAAATACATTAATGTTAAACGGTGGGATTCAAAGTACAAGTTACATACATCACTCTTTCTGGCTCTCTTGTCGTCATGCTGGTAATCTAAAAAGAATTTATTCATATTAAAATCAGTTAAGAGAGTAGCAGATAATTATCAGGAAGGACATTAATAGTTATATCGATATACTTTGATTACCTTGATAATTAGGTTTACTTCTAGGATAATCATTCTCATTTCTTGGCTCTAATACACGGGGCATTTTCTGTTTTGCAGGCATTGTAGAAGCACCTTTGTCTAAACAAAACAGGTAATAATAACTGTTATTAATCTTTCAAAAATACAAATCTGTAAACAGGTTATCACAGATTTTGGAGGTGGGATTAGGTGCCTTGTAGGTGTAAGCATCCCCTGTTGACCTGTCATACCTGTCTTGGACCAACCAACTAATTTAAACATGTTAAATAGCTCTTGTATATTTAAAAAAACTTATATAAACAATAATTTTAAAAAATCTTTTTTAACATCTTAAAAAGACTTAAAAGGTGAATTGAATATTAATATATGAATAAAATATATTCTTTTTGTGCCACATCCCAGTGTCACAGGATTACAGGACAGATAATGGAATGTTACCAGTTTTAGGAGCCGTTACTTGTTCTTCTTTGATTCCTTGTTCCTGTGACATCAACTTGTATGGCAAAGGAGACATATCAGAAACGCTGGTGGGTAACTTTTCATTTTCAAGTGCCTTAGCTCCCCCATCTTTTGCAAGCGTATATACAAAAAAATAAATTTAACAATTTATACTGAGAAATGATGATTAATTTACTGACAAAATGAGGACAATGTACAAGTTTTATATACAAAATATGAGTGTTGTATATAATTAAGAAATTATATTGAGAAATAATCATCTGATAAAATAACGACCAAATATGTTCTGTGATGATCACCTCCATATCCCAATTTTGTTTGGGGTTGGGGTTGGGTGTGGTTGAAATGTCACAATTTTGGTTGAAATTAAGCTCAAAGCTTTCCTTATAATATTGTTGGGTAGATGTTCACAGATAAAGAAGGATATTTTGAATACAATACATATTTCCATATTTTTCATTACAGGCAATTAATTTGAGGCAGGTTTTCCTTCCATGGTTTTGAATTTGTCCCTCTTTTTTTCTTTAAATTTCTGGGAGTTGTCCATTCTTCATATCATCTCAATACTTGTATTATTACCTGTGTGATCACATTCTGGTTTTTCTTCTTTGTCCCCATTTTTACTAAACAAAGGAATAGTTTCAGGACTTCCATCCACTTCAATATAGTCCAATGTGTCCTGAATATGTTTCTTATCACTTTGTGTTGCCATTTTAAGTTCTGGTTTAATAAAAGGTCAAGGATGAAATGTACAGAACTTTCAGAAAAATATTATCTTAAAATGGGGAGTAAGAAGTTGATAAGTGATTTTTACTGTTACCTGTGTATTTTACCGGTAAGCGTTTCCTTCTTTGAGTTCTCCATTTGAGCTTCAGACATAAGACAAGACTGCCAACTATCCCTACCACTACCACGCAAACTCCAAAAATAGCACCAAGAACTATACCCACAACATTACCAGCTGTTTTATCCTCATCTTCTCTGATTTAAATAAAAAATGTCAAAATTAGGGAAATGTAAATTGACCAGGCCAACTAAAAATAACGTTTGCTTTCCCTTTCGCGACTCAGGATGATGAAATTGAGTCGGTGGGTACCGGTAGGTGAGAGGATGATGAAATTGAGTCGGTGGGTACCGGCAGATGAGAATTTTTTTCAAAGGAAATTTCAAAAGCAATGCTGAATCTTTAAAATCTATTTACTGGAATGCAAAATAAAAAACATGCTTCATTGAGCTTAAATAAATTTTGAGTTGGGCCATTTTTAGTCGGTTGGTCGGGAGAGGGCAATCAAACATTTTTATTTAAAGATGACTCAAGCATGCACAGGAGACTCTTAGCAACAATGAATATTTCAAAATACTTCATTTTTTAAATAAATTAATTATTTAACATTAAAACAATGAAAGTATAATCCCTTACCCTTTATCAAAAACAGTTGGCAGTTTCGATGTGGAAAAAACAGGGACAGTTGTTTTTAAAATTTCTCTAGAAAAAAATAATTAAAATCTAAGTACATTTAATTAACAGCATTATTTTTCTTCAATTTAAATTTTGTTTTTATTCATTATTCAAACAAAAAACCCACTTATCAACATTTATGTGAAAGACCTACTGACCGTGTACTGGGGGGGACTGCAGTTGTTTTCAGATTGGTTAATTTTTTGTCAATAATTTTAGCTATATTGCTCAAATTATAGCAACTTCTATCTGAAACAGAAATAAACAAGATCTGTTTGTGAAACACAGATGCCCCCGTATGGCAACATAGCGAAGGTTAAGCTTTCTCAAATGCAAATCAAATATGTTGGTATCTAAAGTAAGGTCTTTTCACAAGAAATACAAATGTGAAATATAAAACCCTAGCACCACCTGTACAAAGGTTATGACCAAGGTAAACGTTTTTAAAGATAGGACAAACTCCGGGGTCAAGGTCAAAGGGTCAAGGTTGTTGGATTCTAAAAAAGGCCTTGTCTCAAAGATTACATATGGGAAGTATGAAAGCGCTGGCCCTTACCGTTCAAAAGTTATGGTCAAGTCAAGTACAAGATTGTTGATTTCAAATAAAAGGTCTTACCACAAGGAGCTGATATTTGAAATTCCTAGTATCTACCGTTTAAGAATAAGGGCCAAAGTAAAAGTTTAGATTTTTTGTGTAAAAATGGGTCAAATGCCAAGGTCAAAGGGTCAAAGTTCTTGATATCAAATTAAAGGTTTTGTTACATGAATTAAATATGTGAAGTATGAAAGCCCTAGCCCGGCCCCTTAAAAATGATTGTCAAGGCTGTGTTTTAAAGTAGGTCAAACTCCAAGGTCAAAGTCTTTGGTATGCAATGAATTATCTTCTCACAAGGATTACATTTGTGAAGTATGAAAGCCCTAGCCCTTACCGTTCAAAAGTTATGGCCAATGTTAAAGTTTTTTTTCAAAAGTAAGGAAATCTCCAAGGTCAAGATCAAAAGGTCAAAGTTTTTGGTACTCAATGAAAAGTCTTTCCACAAAAATATAAATATGAAGTATAAAGTCCTGGTATCTACTGTTCAAAAATTTGGCCAAAGTAAAAGTTTAGAATTTTTGTGTAAAAGTGGGTCAAACTTTGAAATATGAAAGTCTATCAGAGCTCCACTAAATCAAAAGTTATCATGGGCAAGGTTAAAGTTTTTGCAGATAAACAGACAGACAGACAGATAGACGGATGGACACAACAAAAACTATATAAGCCTGAAACCTCGTTTAAGGAGACATAAAAATAAAGCTATTATGGAGCTATCTCCAGAACATATTTGCTCTACAGTTATAATATGCTTGTTATAATGTTTAACCTTGACTCCCTCTAAGATATGACCTTGCAGCCAGGTCAGGACACATCCGTAAATCTTATGGAAGGGATTTTCTGAAGTAAATGTCTTTAACTTCATAATTCAGACATTGATTACCTAGTGATTTTAAAGTTTGAGATGAATTTATGTCAGATTTTTGACACACCACTAGGTATGAGCAGTAATATACTAAGTTTGAGCCCATTCAAAGGAAGAGTTTAAAAAGTCATGAGTTAATACTCATAGTACAATATGATTTTGTAAATGACATATACACAGACAGCCATCAAGCCCATCCTTTATAATCAAAGGAGACAAATTAAGGTACTAGTATTTCAATGATTTTTAAATTCAGCCTGCTTACAGTTGTAAAGAGTTGTAGAATTATATCTGAAGCCACATGATGGTGTTGAATTTTTACAACTTATGTCCTCTGTTTTAAAAATGCTTTTCAGTTTTGAATCGAATTTGGTGCACACATGACCTGAAAAATAAAGAATACATCATATTTTTTAACATTTAATTAATTATCATGGTCATCATTATTTTCATCAATATAAAACACAAAAAATAACTTCATATGAACATATATTTTTGAAATATTGCTGCTTCAGTATGCCATTATTAAGGTTAGCATTTTTCTCCCTGATTTCCTCCCAATAAACCACCCTATGATCCAGCCACCTTGCCAAAATAAAAGATAACTGCATGTAAATCAAAGATATTTTCTTTGAATACTTTCAAAGTTTGATATATTCATATTTATGAAAGCAAGGTTTCCTCATAAATGATAAACTGGAGGTTAACAAGAGACTTATGGGTCATTAGGCTCACCTGAGTACTAGGATCACTGACCTTGCTATTCTTCAGAACAAGAGGCCCGTGGGCCATATCACTTACCTGGGTTACTAACTTACCATGGGCCTATCATTCTCCATCAGCAGATTTCTTCCCTAAATATATCCAAAATGCACAAGAATTGATTCAATCAATAAATAGTGATTTTCTTTGAAGGAGCCCCATATCCTTCTACCTCTTTCTAAAGTGACCTACATTGTAGCATGTGGATTTGTTTTACTACTTACCAGTCACCCATAATGAGGGGGCACACACTTCCACTGTCCCATTTAAATAGTCATTTAGTACACAGTGGTACTCAAATCTGACACAATTGTTGTTAATGGTAGCACAACTCATATTCTGTGCTGCCTTCTCAAATGATATCTCATCCATAGGGCAGTAACTGACTGGCCGGACAGTAGCTAAAGATTCATTGCAGGGAATACTGAACTGATGGGTCTCCTGTATTATAAAAGAGGACATGATTATGTCAAGCATTAAGGATATAGTCACAAAATAGGAAATCCCTAAAATTTGAGCAGAATTTGGAATTTGTTTACTAGATCATTATGAAATGGGAAGAATACCTTGAATCCAATAATACAAATATATATGGCACCAATAGACAATAAACCTGCAGGCAGCATTCTGAAAAAGGAATGTTAAATTGAGAATGAATGGCAGGACAAGGATCATGAAATAGACTTAGATTGAATTATTGAATGAATCTCTAATTTTGCAGATAACGACCATTTTTGTAAAACAATATTAAAAAATATTTTATTAAATTTTTGTTTACTTGACCCATAAATCTAAATTCTAGTACAACATGAATATTTTGACTTAAGCTTAAGATGTTTCATGATCCTGGGGCCTGGGCCCGAGACCATAAATTAAGAATAGACTTAAGTCAAAATTTCATATCAAAATCAATTTTGAAACAAAATTTTCAACATATATTTGAATTTTAATGTTATACAAGATTTCAAATTTTACGTGTATTTGTAAAATTGGGCCCAGTTCACAATTCCTTTATGACCAGGTGAACTAGTAATTTTTTTTTTATTATTTGTGACAGGCAGCTCAGAAATTGTTGGTCACAGTTCCAATCCTAAGCTTTGTTTTTCATATTGTGTTCTTGTACAATGACATTATCAAATTCATATTTTTTTAACCACAATTAGTATTAGAGCAGGTGAAGGGGAGGGGGGTGGGGTGAAAAATGATGACCATTGTCCCATTCTTCAAACCTCAGTGCTCATAGGGGGTGGTAAAAAAAGAAGTTAATCATGGCTCGTTACGTATACTCTAGGAGTAATAAAACGAATCAACATCTCAAAAGGGGGGTGTCACCAGGCTCTGTAGTGAAATAGTATCGTGTTGTTTGGCTGTATTGTTTTCTTTTAAATTTATCAAAAACTTGCATTTCAGTCATAGAATATATTATATCGGTATCATTTAATATGAAATTTCATATTTGTATACTGTTAGTATGTCCAGATCTAATTATCCTTTATTCGCTATTAAAACGAACCATCAACCACAGGCACTTGTTTCGGGAATAAATTTTTACCCATAGTATAATAATAACACTTATTATACTATGGGTTAAAATTTATTCCCGAAACAAGTGCCTGTGCCATCAACTTCCAAAAAATTATCCTTAAAGTATGTCCGCATGTAGTTATTTTTAGACTACTACTAAAACGAAAGTTTTAAGTGGGTCAGTAACCTATCCCGCAATCAAAGCCTACTTTAAAAGTTTAAAAAGAGATGTTTTGTACATAATTCTGAAAATTTCATTATATGCAATTTTAACAATTTTGAATAGATCTGCCTTACCTTGCATAAATCACAATGTTAACCTAATGCAAGCGACAACTATACTACCAAAATATTGGGCATGTCGCAGGGGGGTACAAATGGGGGAAGGCAGATCAATTCATCCAGTAAATTCTGAGCACAGTATTTTAATTGCAGTGGTGAAATTGCATTTAGATGATGTTTGCCTCAAACCCGCTCCCCCACCCTTCCTTTTTATTGCTGTATGATCGAGCACTGGCAAATTCCACAGGATTTGGACAGTTAATAAAATGTTTTTCCTCCCCCTATTTGAAACCGAAACATATATCAGTGGGGGATCCAGGAATTTCGTAACGAGAGGGCGCAGTAGAAGGCGGCGGGTGTGTGTGTGTGTGTGTGTGTGTGTCTGGGGCCTGTACTGAAGCCCCTGTGGGTCTAAGGCAAAGTCCTTTTGTGGGTCCGGAGGCGAAGCCCCGGAAGCTGACAAGTTCTTACAAATAAGAGATGTTTCGATCCCCCTTGATTTGAGGATAATGGACATATATAAGTTTTACTAACAAAAAAATCAAACAAGAAAAGGGGGGCTACGCCTGGCGCGGCGCGCCGCTCTGGATCCACCTTTGGATACCGGGTATCTACTATGTCGATCCTTATAATTTACATCCTCTCCCTATTTTGTTGTAGCAAGGACAAATCAGGGGAGAAATTCTGTCCCGATGATAAAAGGTGGTCTTTCCAAAAAGTATGAGGTACTAGTATAAATGTTCATACATGTGAATTACTAGAGGCCCTTGGGCCACAACACTCACCTGAATAACGTTCTTCGCCAGACTTTCTCCCTTGTAATATCTATCATGTCCCCACCCTACCCCCGATGGTTCTTGCGAAAATTGTTCCTATATAAATACACTTCAATGCAAAAAAACTGGATTCCCTTAATTTTCCCCTATACCTATTTACCCGGTAATTACATGTATGATGTTTAAAATTTAGAATCTACATTACCCTAGGATGCTTCCACATCAAATTCATTTTTTCTGACTCAGTGGTATTTGAGGAGAAGACTTTAAAAGATTTTTAAGTCACCCGAGTCACTAATTAAGGTGACCTATTGTTATCTGTTTTAGTCTATCGTAGTTTGTAATATTTGAATATTTTCAAAACCTTTCTGAAACCGCTCTTTGGCATATAGCATCTTTGGGTGAAAGGAAACAGAAATAGTGAATTCCATGGTGCCTGTGCATGCCCCCCCCCCCCCCCCCCTGAGGGGTGAGGCCAAAACTACTAAAATTAATGCAATCTTTAAAATCTTTATTTTTTAAAACTTTTCACCTGGACATCATCCAGTCAAACTGTTGCCATGCTTGTGATGAGCATCGAGTCCTCTACCAAAATATTGAAATTCATGGCCCCAGGGTCAGGGTATCTAGTGTTAGGGCGGAGCTTTGTTGATATATTATAGTGAACAGACCACTTCTTTGAACAGAATATAAGCTGGTGAGCTATGTTTATGATGAGGAAGGGTAACTCTTCAAAAATTTTGAATTTCATGGCCCTTAATTTGGGACAGGGATTCTCGTGTTAGGGTTGGGATCTAATGATTGTGTACGGAAATGCATTCACTATTTAGTTTTTAGAAAATCTTCTCTGGTCCTGAGTATTACTAGTATATGCCAATGACGTAATTAAGGTCTTCCGTTTACAACGGAAGACCTTGTTTTCGTTCGGTTTCTTTTTCCCTATTATTTTTTTTTCTTACCGATTTTGAGCAAGTTCTCGGAAACGGCTCGGTCGATTTTCACGAAACTTTCAGATCTGATAGATATTGGTCTGAACCTTGTTGGAAATTTTTTATAAGTAAGTCGTCACTTCCGGTCGTGAGATATGGACGATTTACTGATTTTTAGAGGGTCAGCTTGTCCTGGCAATAACTAAAAAACGAATGAAGATATTGACTTGAGATTTTCAGTGTAGGTAGAGGAAGGATTGCTGAATTGCTTTTTTGAGTCTGTATCTTCCCGTCGCAAAAGGCGTTGAAGCTCGCCTGAGCTCAAAAAATAGGCTCGGAAAATTTAACACGTTTTCTCTTATATCTTTATACCTGTCAATAATTTGTTAAAAGATGTATAATAAAAGTTGTGCAGAATTAAATTTCCTTTCATTTGATATGAAGAAAAGGGGTGTGACCCCTCAAATAAAGGACAGAGAGGGGCCAAAAGTCTTTCATCTATAACTCTTTATTTATCAATTTTTTGTTATAAATAACTGAAGCAAAATTGTTTATCATAACAATCTGCATCAATGCATTGTAAAATGTTGATAATATGTTACGTAATTAGGGGCCATTAGGGGACAAAATGTTCAATCTTGGAATCTTTATACCTCCAAAAGGGGAAATATTTTGATAAGCAGTATCGAATAAAAGATGCTCAGAATCGTCTTTTAAACATTATACAACCATTCTATATATGCAAAAACATCCCATTAAGGATGTAAAGGACTGGCCCCTAAATTTTTCTATCCTACATAGCTCGAAAACAAAAAGAAATTTCTGCATAGTTGTTGAACAAAAATTCTTTGAAATGAGAAACCTTATCATTGGATAGGAAGAAAGGGTCTGACCCCTCAAATGAGGGGCCCTTAGGGGCCAAAAGACTTTCATCCGTAACTACATGAATTTAAAAATCTTATAGAAAGTAAAAGAATTTAATCAAGGGAGAGAATTCTTGATATCATTATGACCTAACAAAGATCATGGTCAAAATCATATCTGATCAAAAAATCGGACGGAAGACCTACTCGTTGCTCGCAACGAGATCTCATCTAGTTATATTGTATATTTGAAAATCTCGGCTCCTGGGAGTATGCCAATGATCCATGTACATTGTTAGGATGAGGAAGGGTGCCCATTCAAAAATTGTGATATTCATATTTTCTGGTGCATGAGTCAAGGTTATTTGTGTGTGTGTGTGAGTGGGGGGGAGGGGGTAGATTTATTATTAGCAAGGGCACCTTCTCCAAAATTGTAAAGTGTGTGACCCCAGGGTCAGGGGTTCCTGTGGAGTGGGGCACTACTGATTATATAGGGGAAATGCATTTTTTTCTTTGTTCCTTAGCTCTGTCTCTAAGTATTAAATAAGCAAAGTAGCAAGTGTTAAGTTACGATGAGCAATGGTGCCTCTTTCAAAACTGTGAATATCATTGCCTCTTGTTTAAAAAAAACAAATCATTTATACTAGTAAAATTTATGCAACTACATACATACTTGCACCTATAGTAAAGTAATTACATCTTTATAAATATATACTTTATAAAACAAAGAAACAAAAGTTTGCTGAAGCTATACATAAATCTCAAAATCATGCTATCACAGTTTGAACAAAAGTTGCTTATAAGTTAACAAAAACATGTATATCTGCACAAAATATGGAGTGGTAAAGTTAATAAATTTTGTATATGTTATGGTTTCTTTCTGTAAACAACCTCTTATTGATCACTATAATGTGTAGCAGACCATAAAGGAATCACAATTTGATTTATAAGATTAAAATTTCTTCAGATCTTTACATTGATACAATAAATTGTGACATTTTAATATCACATTCTGATGTGACTAAAGTATCAAAAACCATAAAAGATTTATAGTCAATTTTGAAATTTTTCAAATATCCAGATCTAGAAGTTACATAACTTATGTAAAACTGTAATGTATATAAAAAATAAAAGTACAAAATAAGACTGAAGCCTGAAGGCAAATCTTCTAAGTGGACGGAGACATAAAAATATTTCATTTTCCTGAAGATATACATATGAGTTAACATAGAATACAAACATATCTTTTAAACATAAATAAAAAAAACCATCCTCTCTCAACTACAGTTAGATAATAATACAGCTACAGTTAAACTTTGGTATCTCTTTCACTGATACCTCCAATATCATAGATATGTCAAGAGGAGTTACATGTCCCAATCACCATTTCTATATGTTTTTGAACCTCAATGTCTCAAATCCTTGGATATCTCAAGTTTTCTTCTCAGCCCATTGACTTCGAGGGAAGTTTGACTGTATGTTTAGATATGTATACATTAGACAATTAATACATGGAAGATTATAATAAGGTACTTCTACAAGCTCTCTTGATGAGTATACTGACTCACACTTCTCCACAAATTCCAGGAATACACAACCACTCATACTTCATGCTGCCTAATGGTCAAATATGTGACCAGTATAAGTAAAATTTTTAAGATTGGGACACTATCTAAGTAAAGTAATATTTAGAGTTATTAATCTACATGTATAATTAACAGTGTTTTTCAGTTGTATCTACATGTACTTCTAGTCCTTGGTTATTTCTTAGATGAGTTCTTCCAGGAGAACGGACACAGGCTGTCTTTTGTAGTCTTTATGCTCAGAGACAACGCCATACAAAGACACTGAAACGTAACCAACACAAATACATCTCTGTACAGCCATATAATGAACAAGAAATAACATCTTACTACACAAAATACCCCTTGGTATTTAGCATCTAAAATTATTTTGTGATTTTCTTTATAAAATTTTTTTGTGTCACTACCATACCAAATAATATCTTGAAGTTGGTCTTGGGAACAAATGTTATATATGTACATTGTATAGTATATATTTTAAGTATCTAAAAATCAATTGTAAAAAGGTGAAAATGAAAGTAATAATAGTTCGAATGTAAGAGTCTCCCAAGAGATTCTAATTATAGAAATAACAAACCTGCAATCATCTCCTCCAGTACTTATTAAGTATTTGTCGTCAAATGAGAAGCGGACATTAGTTACATGGGCTGAGTGTCCCACATACGATTTATGAGGTGCCTACAAAAAAAGAAGAATCCAAATTATCTATAAAACCAAATCCTGTTTTACACAAACAGTTCAAAGCATATTGTTACTATACAAAAAACAATGGAACCAATCTTATCTTTAAATTTGATGATAAAAAATGTTCAAATATTAACACGCTTGTGATAAAAATATAACTACAGTCAAACCTTGTTATGGCTAACATGATGGGGCTGAGAACCCTAGAAATTTCCAAGCATTCTAGATATCAAGGGAAAAATACTTAAAGAATAAGTAGTTAGGACTTCAAAATCACTTCGACATATTCCTTGGTATTCGAGATGTCAGAGTTCAAGATACCTAAATTCGACTGTATTTATATTTCACACATCACCCTCAGGTTATAAAATGCCTTGTGCCAAATGTGAACATCTAATTTTTCTCCCTTGTCAATGCAATTTCATTCTTGAATCTTTCATTAACACACAAGTAAAAACAAATTAGTAGACAGAATTTTATGTTAATGCAAAAAAATTAAAAAATCCCCATTAAAAAAATCCCCATAAACAAACATAACAGTTCTTATAAACCTCCACTCCATCAGTCACCTCTGTATTTATTGTCAGACGTTCATGTCACGCTTTATTAATCTGCACGTTAGATATAACACTGTAGCCTCTATTGTGGTATATAATATTATTATTCATGCAGAGGAACCATTTTTAAATTCAACATCAATACAGAAAGCATCAGTTTGATCGTGGGTTTATCATTAAGTTCACAGATTTAAAATTTCACCATGTTTAAATTAATTCCTATTTTCAACCACTACTAGGACAGTCTTTTTATTTTTGCAAGATATCATTATGGTTCACTGTTGATTGTGTACATATACTAGCTCTATACTTTGCTACATGGATCTACAAGGGTATGCCTGATCAGTGTCTGGTGATGAAGCCCTAATAAAGGCAGGAGTACAATCAATCATACTTACTCCAACGCAAACTTACCAAGGCCTAGAGAAGGCAAGCAAAGGCATGGGTCAAAACATGTAACAATGAGCAATGACAGATAGCAAAAAGCTCACCCACTGATAAAAAGGAACAAGCTTAATTTTGAGCTGAGTCTGTTTTATATTTCTTGAACGCAGATATAGATAAGTGTGAAATTAATTAAACTAAGAACAGTTATAATGGTATTTGTCACTAGGTGTATTTATCAACCGACTTACATTTTTTTCTGAACAAGGGAAGTTGAACAATTTGACATAACCAAAGTCGTCACCCGTGGCCAGGGCTGTTCCCAGATGTGAGAGGTGAGCACAGTTCACGTCGGCATTACTGGAGTCCTTGGGCCAGATTCCCACCACCTCCTTCCCCAGAACACTGTCAAACAGGTACAAATGTAAGGATTGAATGTCTTATAAAATACACAACTCAAAATTATTGGAAAGCTTTTATATCTCTATTTTTAAACATTTTAATTATACATCTATATATTTTCATATCTTCCCTCATCTGGATGCTAATAAGAATTAAGATTATTAAGAAATACATTTGTTTTTGGATACTTAATTTGCTATTCTACATTCTACACCAGAGAGTTACAGTTCTGCAGCTATTGACAAGTATATATACCTTGTCCACGAAGCCCATGTGATGCTATCTATGATTTTCTGGTCTTCTATGATTTTCCCGCTGGGAACCTCAAACACCTGGTGTATATAAGCTCCCGTGCTTACCTACAGAATAGAAATTAACACTACAGTGTATGTTCAATGGAGATTACCTTAAATTACTTTTATTTTTAACATTAAATTAGAAGGACAAACCACACTAAGAAGAGTTTTCACAATTGAGTTACTGTAAAACTTTACGTTTGTCAAGAGAAATATTTTATTGAGAGTCAGGAATATTTTTACTAAGATGCAAATTGTGTAACATGTTCAATCAGCTGTAAATTATAGTTGTAATTTTATTTGAAATTGGTAATAAAATGAGCGTTTTTGCCGTCCACAGACAGACAGACTGACCCTGATGTACTTGCTGTCGGCTGAGAAGTCCATCTGGATAACAAAGCTCGGAATCCCCTTACAGTAGCCACTCCTATTGAGGGCAGGCCCCGAGGTCAGGTCGTAAAAATCCACACAGTTCTCCTCCGACCCAACGGCCAGGTGCTTCTTATCTGGACTGAATCTATACATACAAAAATTACATGTAACTCATTGTAGAGTAACCCCCCAAAAACCCTTCCTTAAAAAAAATTAAAGAGCACATTTTTAATGGTAAGAAAATATGAGCATTGCCAAGGCTTGTGCTTTATAACTTTAATTAACTCGTAAAATTTTCTTTCACCACAATAGTTGTGTATATGTTTCATGAAAGGTTTATGCTTGAAAAAAACCCAACAAGTTTTCAGACAGATTACTTGTAAAAAAATATAACAAGGATAACCCCAAGCAATTGATTACATTTGTAGCATGACCTACCTGATGTCATTTATGGCCCCTGAGCGATCTCGTCTCTTTCCCAGTAACTTTAATTCATTGGCCGAGAAGACAAGGAATTCCCCATTCTTACAACCCACAGCAATTAACTCTCCATCCATACTGAAGGCAACTGAGCGAGCAGCACTCACCGACAACTTCCCAACCAAGGACTGAAATTATCAAATACACTGGGTTTATCTCATGTCTTCAAATGTTTAGTATATATACCTAGCATGTAACACAAAAAGTCTAAGAGGTAAAAAACAAACATACATGTACTACTGAAATTCAAAATAATCTCTTTTTATCTCATTCTCTGCAGATGCTTCAGTTACATGTTTCTATATGTTTTTTCTAATATAAGGAATTCTAGTAAGCCTAACCTTATTTGTCAGGTCCCACACTCGTACAGAGCCGTCAAAGCTGGCGGTGACAAATCTGGAGAGGACGGGGTGAGCGTCGAGTCCCCACACCTCCCCCTCCCCGTGACCTGCTACCAGGACCTGGACCGCTGCATTCTTCTCTGTGATCTCTAGGATCGTGTTGTCCTTTGTCCCGACCAAAATCTTACCCTGCAACAAAACATTAGCTTTAATATGGAGGACTCAAATATTTAGTCTTAATTCTCTATATTTAAGTAAGTCATGATATGAACGAATATTCTGAATTAGATAATATGCTAAGTCACACATGATACAAAGTAAGACAAAATCTATTATTATCCTTCTGAATTATACAGTCAATCTGATTGGTTTAGAGCATGTCACTTGAGGTGGGACAATTCATGATGTCTCGCTCATGCACAGGGTGACAACTGTTGTCACCCTTCCAGTTGTCACCCTTCAGATGATAATGAAATGGCGCAAGTGAGCATGCAGGGTAACAACTGTGTTGTCGCTCTTTGAATGAAAATACAAGGGCTTAAGCAAGATAACTCTTATTCATAATTATACATGTACATTGATTGCTAAATATATGCAGGATCGGTAAACGATAAATTCTAACGAGAACATCGAAGTTGTCTGTTGACATATTTTAAATGTATGGAATCAGAGCAGAGTAGGAGAACACAAGACGTTTGATAACTATTTTCTACACTATCTAATTGATAATTTAGATTCTTCAGGATAATAAATGATTAAATCCATTATGGACTGTTTAGAAGGGAGACATCACCAATCATCAGGTCTAAGTAGGTTTGTCAAAAACCTTATCAGACCTGATAATTGGTGATGTCTCCCTTCTAAACAGTCCATAATTGTATATTAAACAAGAGGCCCACTGGCCTTATAGGTCACCTGAGTATCGTGTAACAACTTTCAAACAATTTAAATTGGTTCATGTTTTAAACCAAAGGCCATGAAATTCACAATTCACAATTCACAGTTTTGAAAGAGGCACCATTGCTTATCATCATAATTATAAACTTATCATGCTTACTCTATTTACTTAATACCCAGAAGTAGATCAGAGTAACAAAGAGAAAATGCACTTCCACTTTATAACCAGTTGTGCACCTCACCCCAAAGGAACCATTGACCCAGGGGCCACATATTTCAAAAGTTTGCAAATTTTATCATAAAATGGTTGATTAAAACTAAAGAGCAAATTTCAAAGCATTAATTTATTTTCAGACTATGTACCCCCCCCCCCCCGACCCAGGGGGCATAAAAAACTAGAAAACTGACCAATCAGCAAGGGCCCCGCCATGGGGTAGAATTATAAGGGTGCAGCTTATGGAATGATTAAAAAATATATGACGAATAAGAAACAGCAACTGTATTCTTAAAATTTCAAGATAATTCCTGAATATCTAAAAACCTGTAAATAATATCCTTCTATTTATTTTACATAAGGCAGTAAAGAACAATTCAACACTGAATGTATATCTAAACAATAATGAAGCTTGTGTTATATAAAATGCCAGCCTTCAATGAATGCAAATACATATCATGAAGGCTTGACCTTAACTTCAAAACAAACAGCAGTTGCAGACAAAGGTTTTCATTAATCTTAAAGAGAAAGATAAAGATAAGCCTTCTAAATTTTCTGCAGCAGACTAGATAATTAATCCCAAGGGATTAATTGTACTTCTCTCTCATCATCTTCTTCTTAATTTATAATAAGAACTTTTTCAGTAATGATAGAATGAAGTTTTTATCCTACTGCCCTAAAAATTAATATTCTTGAATTTTCATGAAGCAAAAAAAAATAAAAATAAAAATAAAATAAAATAAAATAAAATAAATAAATAAAAATAAAAAAATATGTCTTCTTTAATCTATTTCTTGTTTTTAGAATTTAATGAAATTAGAACTCATTGTGCAGGGTATTTCAACAAAAATAAAGTAAAAACATCCATACTTCAATCAACATTTCAGAGTGTTCATAGCATGCCAAATGGACTTAACATCAAAACAAACTTCATTTGCAGACAGAGGTGGTAATTAATTTCAATGTGACAGATAAAGACAATGCTTTGGATTTTCTTCAGGAGGAAAGCTAATTAATCCCAAGGGACTCATTCATTGCCAGTATTCAGTTTACAATGGGAACATTTTCAGAAGTTATCTCTCTTTGCCAATTCATTTTTATGTTAAGTTAAGGAATCTACCCCACCACCCCAGCTCCAAACCAGAGGACATAGAGAAACAAACTTAGCATCAAAATATGTCTTTTTGCCTACTGAACTACCATACCAAATTTGAACTTAATTGGACTACAATAAAAAAAGTTATTAGGAAAAAACAGAAAATTTGTGGACGGAAGAATGACAGACGGACAGACAGACGGACAGACAGACAGAGTGATTACTATAGGGCACCCGCAAATCCTTGCGGGGCCCTAATAACCATTTTGCTAGATGCACCTTTCTTCATCATAAATATATATACTTGGATCATTGGCATAATACCCAGGAGCAAAGGAAAAGATTTTCAAAGAGTTAATGCATTTTCACTATATAATCAATAGAGCCCTGCCCTAACACCAAAGCCCCTGTCCCTGGGGCCATAAAATTCACAATTTTGGAAGTGGCACTCTTGCTCATCATAACTATGTACTTTGTTACTTTATTTAACACCCAGAAGCAAAGAAGAAGATTTTCAAAGAATAATTAATGCATTTTCACTATATAGTCAATAGAGCCCCACCCTAACACCAGAACCCCTAACGCTGGGGCCATTAAATAAACAATTTTGGAAGAGACACTCTTGCTCATCATAACTATTGGCTTAGTTTGTTTATTTAATACCCAGAAGCAGAGAAGAAGATTTTCAAAGCTTAACACCGGAACCCCGATCATGGGGCCATGAAATTCACAATTTTGGAAGAAGCACTCTTTCTCATCATAACTATGCACTTAGTTAGTTTATTTAATACCCAGGAGTAGAGAAGAAAATTTCAAAGAATTAATGCATTTTCACTATATGATCAATAGAGCCCCACCCAACACCACAACTCCTGACCCTGGGGCCATAAAATTCACAACTTTGAAAGTGGCATTCTTGCTCATCAAAACTATGTGCTTAGTTAGTTTATTTAATACCCAGAGGCAGAGAAGAAGATTTTCAAAGAATAAATGCATTTTCACTATATAATTGATAGAGCCCCCCCCCCCCTAACACCAGAACCCCTGCCATGAAATTCACAATTTTGGAAGTGGCACTCTTTCTCAAAACAACTATGTACTTAATTAGTTTATTATTATAGCCAGGAGCAGAGAAGAAGATTTTCAAAGAATTAATGCATTTTCACTATATGATCAATACAGCCTTGCCCTAACACCAGAACCCCTGACCCTGGGGCCATAAAATTCACAAATTGGTTGAAATTGGTTCAGTGGTTTCAGAGGAGAAGATGAAAATGTTCAAATGTTAACACACGACGGACGATGCACGACGACGGACGAAAACAGATAGCAATAGGTCACCTGAGTTACTCAGGTGACCTAAAAATGTAGTAAGTCTCAGACAAAATCTCACCTTGATCCTACAGACTGATTTAACCACATCTATCTTGTTTCCTGTCTCAGTGAGAATGTCCTATATCTCATATTAATCTCACCTTGATTCTACAGACTGATTTAACCACATCTATCTTGTTTCCTGTCTCAGTGAGGGGGAATGCTCTACGTCTCAACATTTCCTGGTCCCACAGCTTTACCGGGCCATTATCTTTACTTCTGTAACCACAATACAATACTGTAAACGTGGAAATTTTGACGATGTGCTAATTTTGACTATATTGACAATTTTTCTTTTCTCGTCAAAATTTACACTCGTCAATCTTCAAATCGTACATATAGCGACACAACAAACATTGACCATTGTACAACTTTTCCGCTTAATTTACTCGGCTTTCCCCTATTAAAACTAGATGAAAGTTACTGTTAACCCCCTTCCCCGCGGTCACGCATTTTGACGCATATACCATTTCCTATTTCTAACGCAAAATCACGCATATACCGTTTCCCCGCAACCATGCATTTTCACGCACTTTAAAAAGTTCATTTAATCTTCATTTAATTGCTAAATTCCTTCTTTTTTTATACTTGCTTAAACATCATAAAATGAGAAAAGTTATTTTCATATTAAAATACTACGTCATGATATTATTTACGCTAAAATTTAGAGAAACTTGTACGTTGCTATAAAGTGCTTGCGGGGAAATGGTAACGTCATATTTCTATGACGCGAACATTAAGTGCATGTTGCGTCACAGATCAGCAAGTTGTAAAGAGTTAATATCCTTTGTAATTAGTTATGAAAACATAGTGATATATAATCACACTTTTTAAAAACCATTGAATCTAAACTAATGTATCAAATACTTGCATGCGTAACTTAGCGTAATTATCACGCCGTGCTTGACCAAATTTGTCACCTCAAGCTAATAACATGAATATTGAAAATCAAAATACAAAAGGGTAATTTATGTTATCAAGTCTTACACACTCATAGGGTATGTACAATCTTACACACTGTAGATGGTCTAACTCTAACTCTGAAATTCATTTTTTACTTTGTAAATTCAAAGATACTGTACTTGATTCAATATTTCGTCAAAATTAACACTCATAAAATTTTGTAAACAAAAGATCATCAATTTTTCAACTCGTCAATAATTTACAGTACGTAATCAATATTATCATCCTTGGTGCCGTTGATTGACTTTTATGAGGTTTTAATGTATATATCTGTTCTTTCAACAGAAAGGTTTGTAGATCAATCTATCAATACATACGATCCCTCCTTTCCTCCTGTGACTATAAAGCCGTCTCTAAGTGTAGTAAACATGGTAAATACAGGTCCATTATGGGCCTTAGGAACTATCCGGGTCAAAGTCACATCCTTCCACACATAAACATCTCCATTCATTGCCCCAGTGAAGGTCACATTGTTCTACAAAACAAAACAGTCATCTTTTCAGCAAGACTACCTGCACTTTAAGAAAAGTGTAGTGAGATGTGAAGAATTCAATATGATGAAGATTACTGGAGGTCACTTTCTAGAAAGACTAAAATCTGTAGTTGTCATAACAGGTCTGGACAAGTTTGATTCATTCTTAAAGAGTAAAAATAAATTCTTTATGTTTCTATCAAAAAAATTTTATTGCATATACATACAGCTCCAAATGCCACAGATAGCATGGTCTGTAGAGTCTTTATCTGAGTTCCCGACCCGGCGTCCGTTAGAATACCACGCTTACCCAGCAGCTCGCTGCCAGCTACCGTCCAAAACTTCACATGTTTCACCCCAACAGACACAAACTGACTGTCTGAATCAGGCCGGAATTCAGCCCGGAAAATCCGCTGGTTGTGTCCTGGGGCACTTGCAACTTTTACACCTAGAAATATCAGACGTTTTATTCAATAAAGTAATTTTAACAATGCTGGGTTTATATTATATGAGAGCACAACCTAACTTTTCAAACAACTTGTCAGAAGGGAATTCATATGGTTTCTAAGTAATGGAAAGTTTACCTTCCTGCCATCTCCAAACAGCTATCTGGTGATCATCTGCCAAATCTACAGACACAATGTACTTCCCAGTACAGGAGAAGTCCACTGAACACACCCCTCTAGAGTGGCCTCCCCTTAGTATTGACTTTGTCTCCTTGGTGGCAGCATCCCAAATGTGAATGGAGGGAGGGTTTCCTATCTGACCAGAGGCCACAATGTTCTTAAACTTGTTATTTTGATTAGCTGCTAAACATATGATGTCATCCGTGTGTTCCAAGTAGAAACTTTGATGTCCTAAAATGGAAGAGGATATTTCAGCTTGCAGCTTTTCACTAAGTATCTTTCGTTAGTTTGGTTATACTGTAAACGTAGCACATTTGGCTGTTTAGCGCTTTTGGCGGAAAGACACTTCCGCTAATTCAAGTACAACGCTAAATATTTTGTACTTATATACGTAAATAAGAACGATAAGAAATGCGCTAAATCAAATCTACGCTAACTTGTTCAAAACTCAATTTCCGCCAAATATCGTACACGCTAAATATAATACATTTACAGTAATCAATTTTCTTTGAAATACTTTTACATCAAGTTTGATAAGTACCATTTATACAGTAAAACTTGTTTAATACGAACACAGATATTGCAAATTCATGGATATAGCGAAGTCATCTTGGATCCCCAGCTATATTTCTTATAGGAATATAATGAAGTACGGATATAATGAAGTAATTCCAAGGGGTCCAAGCGACTTCGTTATAACCGAGTTCTGCTGTACCTGCAGATAAGTTGGTCTGCTTACAAGTCAGTTATATTTTTTTAAAAGTAATGTACACGTAATGTACACATATTCTAAACTTGACGTGAAATCAAGTTTCAAGTCTTTGTGAGAATATAATATAAAAGATTGATTTCACCTGTAGACAGATTCTGGACAATGCCTGCTCCTGCTGCATGGAAGACAATGTCTGCCCCATCATTGATGTAGTGGAGGTTATTCCTGGAGTCAAACCCTCTGTATCCATGGACGTATTCCAACTGTAAGTCCTGTGTGGGAATAAAAGGGATGAACTTGTAAAGAGTATCTAACTACTGACAAACAATTAATTTTGTAAAGTATCTTTTACATGTACACTGATAGGTAAAAAAATTATGTTGGAATGAAAATACGGCATGTAGGGATATTTTCATCATCATTTTATTTTTGCCTGCAAGAAGGTAAAATTTTAAATGAGGCAAATTCAAACAGGATTATCATTTTAACACAACTGTGTCCGGATGAATTTTAAGTGGGAAAAAATTGTTTGCAAGAGTGCAAGGGTGAAACTGACAGAAGGCAAAAAATATTCATTGTTACATTAAAATATTGGATAGTACTGTGTGTAGGGGAGTGGGGGTAGTGGGGGTGTATTATATTCTCCTATCTTACATTGACTGGTGTTCTTTTCTTGCGTTTAGAACCAGAGCTGGGAATCTCTGCTCTCTGGACTTTGGGTGGAACAGGTGCATTTCTACTGACACTGGGTCTGAAAAAATAATGATCAAAGACTGAAATCTCAACAACTCTAATGATAACACATGCTGTTTAGTGTATTTTGGAGTCCCCATTGTGTTGTGACTTACAAGAGCACTTCTTTCTCTTCCAAGGACTTTCAGTCTTACCAATAGTCATAATGTTTTTTCATTATTTTACATATACTGATTAAAAATCCTTACTTCTCCACCTCTGTGTGCTCTTGAAGATGAGGTTTAGTGCCCTCTTTCTCTCGGATTGGGTTGACATATATCTTCGTGTTGTAATCCATATTTTTCTCTCGTTCAACATCACTGTCATAACCTGATTAGTGATAATAAGAAAGAAAAATCAAACAAACTAAAGAGAGACTTCAAAAAAGTATTCAATTTCAACATTGCCTGATTATCTGAACACATACCAATTATGAAAGTATGCACAGTACAAACATAGATAAAACATTTTTACTAGTACATGTACATTGCTCTACACTTTATTTTAACAGAACAAATATGAGAGTGTTCTGCTATCTGTCCGAGCTTTACCTCCCTCCTCCTCAGAGTCTGTGTCAGAGTCGTCACTCTCACCACATGTGGTGTTCCTGTCCGCCGCGGACGTACACTGCCACACCATTACCGCGGTGTCAGCCCCACCTGTAGACACCAGCAGCTTGTCATCTGACGACCACCGCACATTGGTCACATGGGCAGAGTGACCTACATAGCGCTTGTGTTTGGCAAACTTTCCCTGAAATTATTGAAAATATATTCACAAACATGAATATTATCTGAATTCATGGCAAGTAATATACTGTTTCATTTCATGACAACATTTTATTAGAATAACAAGAAAATGTGACACAGCATGAAATATTACCATAGAGTACATCATAAATAAGATGTCATGCCTGACTTTTATGATTCTTCACAAAAACTTGTTGTGCACACACATCTTTAAGCAACACCTTAAATTTTGATTAGAACATACACCTATTGTAATCTTAAGACCAGCCCACCTTAACTGGATACTGGAAGAGCTTGACAAATCCAAAGTCATCGCCGGTAGCCAGTAACTGTTTGTCCTTTGAGAGAGATGTGGCATTCACGTCAGTAATGTCACTTTTAGGAGGCCAGATCCCCTCGCAGGTCTTCCCTAGAACACAAGTCCATGAAGCCCAGTCGATTTTCTCTATCTCCGAGTTACTGAGAGTCACTCTTCTCCCACGCGGGGCCTCGTAGAACAGCTGTTCCTTAGCCCCGGTGTTAACCATTAGTAATCGCCCTGTAACATAAGTGCCTCAGAATTATTTTCAATGACGCAAAAATAAACAAAATTAAACAATGCACTGCATTAATTTTTAAGGCCTTTGTCATCTTTATATTTTTAAGAGAAATATCTCTTAACTTATTCTCCACTTGTAAGTCAAAATAATGCAAACACATCTTAAGAAGAATAACAACAGAGTGTCTCTTGTCCATTACCCATCTAGCCATTAACCAGGGTGATTACATGTAAATGAAACTGTAATGTCACCACCCTCTTCTTACTTAATTACCTGCTTTGTCCCAGTCCACGTGTGTGATATAACTGGAGGCTGCCTTACATGTCCCCACCCTCTTCTTACTCAGGACATTGTAGATGTCTACAAAGTTGTCATGGGAGGCCACAGCCAGGTACTTTCCCTCCTCTGAAATTCATCAGTTTTAGTCAGTGTATACTACATCTATGGTTCTCAATGTATTTCATTTACATGTACTCATGTTTTAAGAAAAAAAAACAGTAAATAATCTACCACGAATTATTTTCTTACAATTACTGATAGGAGAAATTCTGCACACGTGAATATTTTCCGGTTTACCTGGGGAGAATTTGATATCGGAGATTTCTTACAATGTGAATATTTTCCTGTTTACCTGGGGAGAATTTGATATCGGAGGTTTCTTACAATGTGAATATTTTCCTGTTTACCTGGGGAGAATTTGATGTCGGAGATTTCTTACAATGTGAATATTTTCCTGTTTACCTGGGGAGAATTTGATATCGGAGATTTCTTCTTTCCTGTGATGGAAGGAGATGACTTCCTCCATGTTGTCTATATTGACCACCATAAAACTCCCTGTAACAAAATGTATCATCTTACAACAATACTGGCCATACAAAATAATCAAATAAACCAAAACTCCCTGTAACAAGTCATATCATCTATCAACAACACTGGTAAAACAACATAAATAAAAATCTGTGAAAATATCAGCTCTTTTACCAAATAACATCCCAATTACAAATATTTGTTTCCTGCTACTTTAGAATCTACTATTTTGAAAAAATTTTGATGCAAATATTGAATATCTCATATACCGGGCCGGTATGCTTTAACTACAAATGTTCTTCTGGGATGTCCCTCAACATGGAGCATATTTTTGATTCTCTACACAATACTTAATCGAAATGCTACAATACTACCTCACATTAAAGAAACACCATACCATCTTTCTGTCCAACAGCCAGAAATTTCCCATCTGATGAGAAAGCCACACTTCTCGCAGCCTGTTTGAGGATTTTGTAGTTAATCAACCTGTGATCAGATCCAATATCCCACACCCTCAAAGTCTTATCATCACTCACAGTGGCACAAATCTGCTGTGTGGGGTGCATCCCTAACCCCCAGAGCTCTCCTTGCATATGGCCCTATAAAACACATGAATGAACATCTCATCTGGTAAAGTAAATTGGGGGGTGGGGGTGCAGCTGCTGTTTTGACAAATCAATCAACAATGAAATTGGGGTCAGTGTGCATGGCAACTTTTTAGACTGATTATATTATTCAAATATCAACATACAAATGCAAAAACTATTATGTAAAATAAACAAGAGGCCCATGGGCCACATCGCTCACCTGAGAAGCTTTGACCATTCTGTTCTTTACCAGATTTCCCCCTTGTTATACATAATGCATCCCCACCCTACCCCACTGATCATAATTTAGACATTTTGAAATCTACACTACCCCATGAACTTTCCATGGGCACATATGTTTCAGCTTTTTTAGCCCAGTGGTTCCTGAGAAGAAGATTTTCAAAGATTTTTCCTATATATTTCTATGTAAAACTTTGATTCCCTATAATGGCCCCACCCTTCCCCCGGGGGTCATGATTCCTACAATTTAGAATTAACACTACCCAAGAATGCTTCCACATAAGCTTCACTTTTTCTGGCCCAGTGGTTCTTGAGAAGAAGATTTTCAAAGATTTTTCCTATATATTTCTATATAAAAATTTGATTCCCCATTGTGGCCCCGCCCTTCCCCCTGGGGTCATTAATTTAACAATTTAGAATCTACATTATACCAGGATGCTTCCACATAAGTTTCAGCTTTACTGGCCCAGTGGTTCTTGAGAAGAAGATTTTCAAAGATTTTTCCTATATCTTTCTATGTAAAACTTTGATACCCCATTGTGGCCCCGCCCTTCCCCCGGGGGTCATGATTTGAACAATTTAGAATCTACACTATACCAGGATGCTTCCACATAAGCTTCAGCTTTTCTGGCCCAGTGGTTCTTGAGAAGAAGATTTTCAAAGATTTTTCCTTTATATTTCTATATAAAACTTTGATTCCCCATTGTGGCCCCGCCCTTCCCCCGGGGGTCATGATTCGAACAATTTAGAATCTACATTATACCAGGATGCTTCCACATAAGCTTCAGCTTTTCTGGCCCAGTGTTCTTGAAAAGAAGATTTTCAAAGATTTTTCCTATATATTTCTATATAAAACTTTGATTCCCCATTGTGGCCCCGCCCTTCCCCCGGGGGTCATGATTTGAACAATTTAGAATCTACATTATACCAGGATGCTTCCACATAAGTTTCAGCTTTTCTGGCCCAGTGGTTCTTGAGAAGAAGATTTTCAAAGATTTTTCCTATATATTTCTATGTAAAACTTGGATTCCCCATTGTGGCCCCGCCCTTCCCCCGGGGGTCACGATGTGAACAATTTAGAATCTACACTATACCAGGATGCTTCCACATAAGTTTCAGCTTTTCTGGCCCAGTGGTTCTTGAGAAGAAGATTTTCAAAGATTTTTCCTATATCTTTCTATATAAAAATTTGATTCCCCATTGTGGCCCCGCCCTTCCCCCGGGGGTCATGATTTGAACAATTTAAAATCTACACTACCCCAGGATGCTTCCACATAAGTTTCAGCTTTAGTGGCCCAGTGGTTCTTAAGAAGAAGATTTTTTAATGACCCAACCCTATTTTTGTCTTTTCTTGATTATCTCCCCTTGCGAGGGGATATGTCCCTTCATTTTAACAATTTAGATTCCCCTTCACCCAAGAATGCTTTGTACCAAGATTGGTCAAAATTGGCCCAGTGGTTCTTGAGAAGAAGTCGAAAATGTGAAAAGTTTACAGACGGACAGACAGACAGACGGACAGACGGACGGACAGACGGATGGACGACGGACAAAATGTGATCAGAAAATCTCACTTGAGTCTTCGGCTCAGGTGAGCTAAAAAGATAAGTTGAGCATATTCCAAGAATATTTACCTCTTGTTTACACATACAATCAATACGAACTACATGTAACTGCTATCACATAAGCTGAATTGTTTATCTTATTACAAGTAAATTCTGCAGCATAAACATAATGGAGACCTTCCCCCACTCTGATAATTCCCTCTAGAACCTGTGCCAGAATTGTCAAGGGTCCACTAAGACCTCCCCCCTTGATAATCCCCGCCCCTAGTCATGGGTCCACCAAGACCTCCCCAATGATACCCCCTTTGGTACCTGTGCCAGGATTGTCATGGGTCCTCCCTTGTCCACCTCCAGAACCTCCCCATTCTTGGTCCCCACCAGGATTTTTCCGTGACCCAGAACAATGGCCCGCACAGCTGGTAATTCTGTCATCAGCATGCCTCTAGAAGACTGCTCAATTCCTGATTTTTTGATGTAGTACTGTTTCAAGCATCGCTCAAACTGGTCATCCCACAAACCAATCATGCCATCTTTACCCCCCGTCACAAAACCCTAGAGAAAATAAAATCAGAGTTTACTTAATGCTTTTTATAATTATTTTATTCACACTTAAAGTACACCAGTTATTGCTTGTGTAATAAGAAATCAGAGTGTTCTTTAATGTAATCTTAAATAAGTGCTGATTTATCTTGTAAAAATGTCCTTAATGTCATCTTTGATTTAAAGCTCAATTAAATTTTTTTTCATGTTTAAAAGGCATTTTTCCGTCTAAAATATCTAATTCATCACCAATGACAAGTTTTGTGAATTTGAAACCAAAGGAAACAATCCCTGACCTTGTCTAGTGAGTGCATGGCAAACAGAGGCCCTTCATGAGCTTTGACTGACTTCTGGAGGGTCGAGTCTTTCCAGATAAAAACATTGCCATCACTTCCTCCAGAAAAACTAATATCCGCTGCCTTCCCAAACGCCACACAGAGCATGTCACAGGACTTAGACACGTTACCAAAGGTACCACGTGTGGACGTGAAGCCACCACCTACAGAAGGAAAAAACAGCATTAAAAGTTTGTGTCACTGGACTTAAACACATTACCGAAGGTACCTTGCATGGACGTGAATCCACCACCTACAGAAGGAAAAACGACACTTACAGGTTTGTTTTTACATTCCCTGTCAGAGTGATACTGACACTCGTTTGGTGAAATACTTGCCTGCTTGCGACCAGAATTTGATGTGTTTAACTCCTACTGTTATCAACTTGTTGGCTTCAAATGGATTCCACTTGATGACAAATATCTTATCTTTATGACCTCTGCAAAATAAATTGTAAATCAAACACATCTTTAGATTCTACAATATAATCAAATACATACTCACTACACACAATATGAGAATATTGTTAATAATAAACTAGTAAGGTCATTAAATCACTACATTTATAAGATATAGTCTGAATTTTGTCCCTTCTTGTGAAGAATACATCATTTTGTATGAAAGATTAATTTGGATCATGTAAAAATTGTACTTTCAGTAAGAGGAAATTAATGCAGTATTTCAAATGGAAGTACATGGATGTAATTAAAAAATCAATTAAATGGGAACATGATATGCATTTATAATGTGAAGTATACTGGGTAGTGAGGTATACCTGGTGGTAGCTAACTTTTCTCCTTTTCTCCAATCCCAGACAACGATACAATGATTATCATCCAATCCAACAGAGGCTAACTTTTTACCATCACCTAATAAATATCATGAACCAAAATTACACATAACAGATTCTGCTTTACAACACTGTATTAAGATGAAGCCTGCAGAATACATTTTTTGTTACAATGTACCTGAGATAAGATGAAGCCTGCGGAATACATTTTTTGTTAGTATACCTTAGATAAGATGAAGCCTGCAGAATACATTACTATGTTACAATGTACCTGAGATAAGATGAAGCCTGCGGAATACATTACTATGTTACAATGTACCTGAGATAAGATGAAGCCTGCGGAATACACTACTTTGTTACAATGTACCTGAGATAAGATGAAGCCTGCGGAATACATTACTATGTTACAATGTACCTGAGATAAGATGAGACCTGTGTAATACACTTTTTGTTACAGTATACCTGAAAAATCTACAGCACAGACTCCTCTCTGGTGCTGTCCTTTCAGTATGGAGGCTGTCTTCAGAGTTTCCGCGTCCCAAACGTGAACAGCAGGGTCCCGACCAACCTAAATTTAAGAACATTCATTTAGTTTTAAGGACTAAGAAGTTTCAGTTCTCCCTCTTCCCTGAGATCCCCTGAGAACACCCTGCTACACACCTGTCCTGTAGCTTCCCCTCCCCTGAGATACCCTGACAACACCCTGCTACACATCTGTCCTGTAGCTTCCCCTCCAATGAGATACCCTGAGAACACCCTGCTACACACCTGTCCTGTAGCTACCCTCCCCCTCTCTCCCCTGAGAACACCCTGTACACACCTGTCCTGTCGCTACCTCCCCCCTCTCCCCTGAGGACACCCCATACACACCTGACCTGTAGCTACCTCCCCCCTCTCCCCTGAGAACACCCTGTACACACCTGACCTGTAGCTACCTCCCCCCTCTCCCCTGAGAACACCCTGTACACACCTGTCCTGCAGCTACCTCCCCCCTCTCCCCTGCTACCTCCCCCCTCTCCCCTGAGAACACCCTGTACACACCTGTCCTGTAGCTACCTCCCCCCTCTCTCCTGAGAACACCCTACTACACACCTGTCCTGTCGCTACCTCCCCCCTCTCCCCTGAGAACACCCTGTACACACCTGTCCCTTCCCCTGTAACTCTCTGAGGACACCCAGTACACACCTGTCTTGTAGCTCCCCCTCCCCTGTGATTCCCTGAGGACACCCTGCTACACACCTGTCCTGTAGCTTCCCCTCCCCTGAGATACCCTGACAACACCCTGCTACACACCTGTCCTGTAGCTCCCCCCCCTCCCACCCTCTCACACCTGTCCTGTAGGACACCCTGCTACACACCTGTCCTGTAGCTCCCCCTCCCCCCTCTCCCCTAAGGACACCCTGCTACACACCTGTCCTGTAGCTCCCCCTCCCCCCTCTCCCCTGAGGACACCCTGCTACACACCTATCCCTTCCCCTGTAACTCTCTGAGGACACCCTGCTACACACCTATTCCTTCCCCTGTAACTCTCTAAGGATACCCTGCTACACACCTATCCCTTCCCCTGTAACTCTCTAAGGACACCCTGCTACACACCTATCCCTTCCCCCCCTAACTCTCTGAGGACACCCTGCTACACATCTATTCCTTCCCCTGTAACTCTCTGAGGACACCCTGCTACACACCTATTCCTTGCCCTGTAACTCTCTAAGGACACCCTGCTACACACCTGTCCTGTAGCTCCCCCTCCCCCCTCTCCCCTGAGGACACCCTGCTACACACCTATCCCTTCCCCTGTAACTCTCTAAGGACACCCTGCTACACACCTGTCCTGTAGCTTCCCCTCCCCCCTCTCCCCTGAGGACACCCTGCTACACACCTATCCCTTCCCCTGTAACTCTCTGAGGACACCCTGCTACACACCTATCCCTTCCCCTGTAACTCTCTGAGGACACCCTGCTACACACCTATCCCTTCCCCTGTAACTCTCTGAGGACACCCTGCTACACACCTGTCCTGTAGCCACCAGGTCCTTGATCGGGTGTATACACAGACATAAGATGTCGTCCGTATGCTCCGTGTAGAACTTCTGGGTGTGTTTCTCTCTGTTATACACAATACCAGCGGCCGCCACATGGTATACCACTTCACCATTCTGGGTGTAGAACAAATTGTTGCGGCAGTCATAACCCCTGTACCTAAATATTTTTAAAATTTGTTAGTGTAAAACTGTTTCAGAAGTAAAATACGATGATAGTTCAATTACAGTGGACCTTCAGATATCCGGACGCTTCACCTTCCGGACAATTTTTCTCGGGAACAGATTTTTTCAACGTAATTTTGACTCATTTATCCGGAATTCCGCGTTCCGTATCCGGACGGCTCTTTTTTACTACAAAATGTATTTTTACGTTATAAATTGGTTCATTTATCCGGACAGTAAATTTTAATTTGTACTTCCATTCTTGTCAACATTCACGCCTGAACTGAGTGATAATTGTTATCAAAACACTGGCCGGATTGATTGTTTTTACAAGACGATCACCTGTGACCTATGGTCATAATATAAGAGAGATCGATACACAAATGAAAATAAACAATTAACTGTGTTGGTAACAGAAAACAATTTTCTATTCAGTTATTTGTTATCTGCGAAATATTTATAATTTTAGTACAGAGCTGGTTTTAAATATTTTTCTATTTATAGACGGGACGACATAGTTTCATAATCTCATAGTCTACACATGTGCACACACAATCGGTATTGTAATTTTCATCTGTAGATTGGTGGCAGTTATCATCGAAAAAAAAAACTAAAACATTCAATCAAATTTGAATAATTTTAGACAATCAATGATTTCGCTTGGGATGATTACTGCGTGAATTTTTAATATGTCAGATTTAGCGTGGATGAGTGTTCAAATTAAAATTAGACTCGATACTGACAGCTCGCTTGGGTGTACCGGTAATCAAAGCTGCAAATGAGAGAATTCACTTGGCTATGTTCATCAATTTATAGGAAGTAGAAAGTAAAAACTAAGCTGGGTAATGAAAAATCTGCCCATATAAGCAGCGTTATATCCAATGTTTGTCATTCTGCTCTCCAGCTACAACCATGTCTAAACCACCGACAAAGAGAGCGCGAGTCTGCATTTAGTTTTTAGCTATAAAAATATTTATTATATTTGAAAAAAGTGTAAAAGTAGTGCTGATGTGTACTAAAGATATAGTTTTTAAAAAAAATAAATTATTATTTCTATATGATAGCATTTATCTTTCTTTATATATAAGAGTTACAATACAAATACAGTATACCTGGAAGTGAAATCAATAGAATTCAGATATCCGGACACTTCACTTATCCGGACAATTTGCCTGGGAACCAAAGCATCCAGATAAATGAGGCACCACTGTATATGCATAATGACAGTAATTAAAATTTTTGTTGCTGGTACTAGATCTAAACTGCAAACAAAAATTAGAGTTATTTTTCCCATTCAATAAATTGTTTCATAAAGATATATATTCAAAACTTATCTCCCTTACCCATGAATAAACTGCAGTTTCAGTCCTGCAGTTGGTCCCCGTTTACGCTTCTGTCCTGCTGGCAGCTCGTCCTTTATCATTTTTCGGATTTTTGCGGCATCCTCTTTATAGATGGCCCTAGAATACACGACTTGTTTCTCTGCTTCCAAATCGGAGTCCATGTCAGCAACGTCTGATAAATCGGAGTCGCTCTCCTCACTGTTAGAGTCCACAAAACCTGTCAAAATCCGTAAACCATGAAAGATCACTACCTAATATATAGATTTACATCAAAACCTGTCAACATCCGTAAACCGCAAGAGATTACTACCTACAGATAACATCCTGTAAATGTTTAGGTTTTTCACTTATAAATTGTTTTTTCCTCTCTTTTTTTAGTTTTGTTCTGTCTTCACCAATTTAGCTATTACATGACACTCTGTATACAAACCTGACTGAGGGTCGGGTTCATTACTTCCATCCAATAAAAACTTCCACTGGAACATGGCATGATCGGCACCCCCAGTAGAAATGACCCTCGTCTTGTCATGAGAAAATCGCACATTGGTCACATGAGCTGAGTGTCCCACATACTTCCTAAACTTTGCACCTAGACAGTAAAGACAACTTGTATACATATCTGAGTCCCTTCATTTTCCTTTAAAATATACCATGCATTCATAAAATTTACTATTTTTAATGAGTTATACAGCTTATTTCCTTTCTTTTAAATTGCAGTGTTTTAAATTCTGTTGGAAATAAATCCTTTTTCACCTTTTTTCAAACATGGAAATTTAAACAGCTTAACAAGTCCAAAATCATCCCCGGTGACCAGCACCTCCCCTTGGAAATAAGCGTCCACAGCATTGACGTCGTTAGTATCGGTGTATTTCTCCCAGATCCCGTTGACCTCGTTCCCTAAGACACCAGTAAATGTGCACCAATGTATACTGGAGATCTCCTCTTTGTTCGTCACTTGTTTTCCAGCTATGGAGATAAAAATTGGGATATGCAATGTTTTAAAACTGAATATACCTAATTGCAAAAATAATTTTAAACTAGAGGCCCATGGGCCACAACATTTGATTGGCCATTAACAATGTGGCCCCAACTTACCCAAAAGGGGGAAGAAGTTGGGGTGTCATGGTTTAAGCAAAATTGAATCTACACTATCTGGGAATGCTTCCATATAAATATTAATGATCATGGCTTTGCTGTTCTTGAGAGGACTTTCAGGGATTTTTTCCTATATATTGAATTCCTGAGGGTGCTCCTAGGAATATGAATAATTATGACTCAGCTGTTCTTCTTCAGAAGATTTTTAAAGATTTTTCATAGTTGTTCCTATCTAACCTTTGATTTCTCGTTGTGGCCCTATCCTCTTCCTTAGAATCATGTGCGACCTAAATAAATAAATTTGATTCCATGCTTTTGCAAAAGTTTGATCATTTTTGGCCCAATGGATTTTTAAAAGATGCCAAAAAATTTCCGTTCTTTCTTAATTACGTAAATTATTAAATAGAATGTAGCCCTTTATTTCAACAAATTCCCTTCATCAGAGGATTTTTTGTGGCAAATATGGTTGACTACACAACATGATGAAGGCCAAACAAATGATGAATGAAGGAAAATATTTAAGGAGTATTACATACAGCATGCAGGTTTAATTTTCTAATTCTTGTTACCTGTTCTGAAGGAGTATTTATCTAAGTTATGAATGAAAGAGAAAAACTGACCTGGCATTTTGTAGAAGAGTCTCTCTGCGGCCCCGCTGTTTGTCTGTAGGTACTGGCTGTCTGTAGACCAGTCTATATGAGTGATGAAACTTGAGCTGCCACGACATGTTCCCAGGAGTTTATACCGCTGTTCTGTTGAGTAGATGTCCACAAAGTTGTCATTAGAAGCGACGGCCAGGTATTTACCACACGGCGAAAACTTCATCTCGTGTATGACCTCCTTCCTATCCTTCAGGTGGACGACCTCAGATAAATCTCTGTATAAATCACATTAACTTGTGAGGAAATTACACAATATATACACCACTACTCACATAATATTGTCCGATAACTCTCTTTTGAAAAATAAAATATTTGACTCTCTTCCCAGTACTTTAAAATGCAATTTTATGTTTTCATTTATTCCTTTATCAAAAAATGCACAAATGTTTTGATGCAAAATATGAAAAAAACCTCTCCTATATCCATGTACATTGCTGAACATTTCAAAATCAAGTATTTCAAGTAAACAGACCTGGATTTTAACACCATGAATGAGCCGTCAGTGAGACCCAAAGCAATATGGCTTCCGTCCGCATCAAAGGCACAGCTCCGGATCTTCTGGTCCACAGACATCTTGGAGAGGATCTCAAAATTGTTCATGTTCCACAGCCTGAAGAAATAGAAACATTTCAGCAATGTGAGATAAAAAAGCCTGTATTATGTTTCGATACATACATATAAATACACAAAATATATATTATGCAACAGAAGTGTAATCAATCTGACTGTTAATTGTAATCATCTAGTTCTAATATCTCATGATAGATTTGAATTCTATGTACAAAAATGTACACAAGTATCCTCCCTCAACAAAAAAAGTTAAAATCAAAGTAAAAGAACATTTGACTATGGCATCCACAATACCTTAAAGTCTGGTCATCACTTCCTGTGGCAAAAATAGGTTTCTTAGGATGGACTGCCAAGGCCCATAACTCTCCCTCTGCATGGCCGTCCACTAAGCAGTGTGGCTTGTCTCTGTCTCGGACCATCACCTCAAATATCTGGCTGTCCTGTGTCCCAATTAGCACCCGATCCCCTCGCCAGCAAACGCTCCGCACAGTTAATCCTGAAAAACCAGGGAGTATTGAAATCCTCAGGGTAATTTCACAAATTTACATGTCTAGATAGAATTGCACATGATGACCTCTTAAAACTAGTACAGTAAAACTTGTTTAGTATGAACACGGATATAGCGAATTCACGGATATAGCGAAGTTTTTCTTTGTCCCCGGCAAAATTCTTAACAATTCTTTGTAAATTTTTATGGTTCTAACAAACTCTGATATAGCGAATTTATGGATATAGCGAACCAATTTTTTGTCCCGCAAAGGTTTAAAATAATGAAATTCACATCTTTTATAACAAATTTTCAAAAATCTCAAAATTAGATATATTAAACCGACTTTATTTTTAGTAAAAATTTGCAAATGAAATTCAATTCATAATGAAAACCTTAGTAAGCCAAGGTATGTTTTGTAATAATTGCTTCCCAAACATATTTGGTAGTAACACTTAAAGGAAAACGCGCTTATTACGAATTCGCCATATAAACTAATACGAATTCATTATACTAATATAATGAATTACGGATATAGCAAATTAAATTCACAGGTCCCTTAGACTTCACTATAACCGAGTTTTACTATACATGAGTGACCAATGGATAACTCACAGATCAATACATTTTATGGATGACTAACCTTTATATCCAGCTGGTGAGTTGGCCAGGTTGATGCTGGTAACTGGTTTAAAGTCTGGGTCCCACAGTTTCACCACCCCATCCTTACCTCCAGTACTGTACCCATCCTCTGACATGTCCATAGTAAATATTGCACCCTGTCAACCATCAGAATAGAGAATTAATAGGTTTAAACTCACTTTCTAAAGCATTCATTATCAATGACATGATATACCCTTTACAAATCCTAACATCAGTCTATAACGTCATTCCTTATTTTCCATTCTGAAGTAATAAAATATACTAACAAATTAGCTTTGGCGCAAGAGCATCTCCTTTTTTATTTTATAGAAACAGAGAATAATAATTATTGCATAAAGACTGATAAAACTCCTGCACAAATAAATCAATCATCAGACTTATCTAACTCCTTTCCCCACACAGGAACTAACCTGGTGAGCTGCCGGAATGACTCGGTCTAAGTGACTTCCTCTCCAGATGTAGACATCTCCAGCCAACGTTCCAGAGTACGTCGTGTCGTCTGGACCAAACGCCAGGCAGAGGATGGTCTGGATCTCCCCTACCTTCCCAAACACACCTTTCTTAGGGGTCAGAGCATTACCACAGAGAGACCAGAACTTGATGTGTTTGACACCACAACTTACTATACTGTTTGCTGCATATGGGTTAAACTGGACATCAAAGATCTTTAAAAAAAGTTAATGCAATCAATTCACATGAACTTAATGTGTACAGTTATAAAACAAATTGATCAGTCTGGGCTACAGTACATTTTTACCACACTTTCTGATTACTTCTTATGATGGTTTTGTTCGCGGTTGACTCACCCTATCCGAGTGTCCCCGCACCGTGGCCAGAATCTTGCCTTTCCTCCAGTCCCACACATTAATGGTAGAGTGCTGGTCCAATCCTACAGACACTACATGCTGAAACATAAACAGAAGGTCAATATCTGTCATATCCATATTTACCATATTAAAAAAATCATCTTACTTAAAGGTAGAAGGTGCCCCTGGTGTAGGATGCAACACATACAACTTTTAATATGATGTTAATATCTGCTCAGTTTTTATGATTCTAGTCTAATAATTTTCCAGTTAAAAGCCAAGTAGGCCGGGTTATGTCTGTATTTGGTCATATCATGGATGGGACCAAAAGAAGTATAATTCCTATCTTTACCCCTCCATCTTTGTCAAATGCTACCGCTGCAATGCCATTTTGATGTCCATCACGTAGAATGGAAACTGTTTCCATGGTAGCTGTGTCCCATACACAAATAAACGGATTCTTTCCTGTCTGCCCAGTGGCAACCATGGTCTTATCTGGGTGAAGGGCCAGGCTATAATATATAAATTAAAGAATCAAAAACAGTACACATTTGGAGTTAAAAAACCATAACCGAACAATAATTTTGCACTCTTGATACAAATTCAGAGCATTGAAATTGTATTATCCCACAACAGGTTAACAAACACTTAATAATATCTCTGTGTTACAAAATATTTCATATACTAATTATAGGCAAGTAAAGGCATACAAAATACATTAGATTTAATCAATGAATTATTGTCCCATCTAAGAATGCAAAAACCTCTCCAAAAGCAGGTGCACCTAAATATAATTAGTGTCGTTGGACAAGCACTTGACAGATCTGTATGAAAATGTCACTTTAAGAATTTTGCAGAACATTCTGGTTCATTTATAAAATATACAATAATGAATATGATGAACACATTTCATCATATTGTCCAAATTTGTCTTCATTTTTTGCATTCTAAAGTCTTGCAAGTTCTGTAGCGCAATGTTGCGAGACATTTTCTTTTCATCGATGTTAATGTGTTAGTACTAGAAGCATTGAGCTACTGATATATTTTGATTTTGGCATTTAGTTCGGATCCAAAATATCGAAAATCAACTCCAGTTAGAGAGGGCATAATTTCCAGTTTTTGTAATGGCGCCAGTTCTGATGTTTTCCCGGCACATAAAAATATAATCCGAGATTCCTTTGACTCTAATCCCCGCTTTTATATTATGACTTGTGCGGGGGAGACAAGTCATAATAAAAGCGGGGGTTAGAGTCAGAGGAATCGGATTAATAAAAATAAAATCAAATTTAAAAAACATGACTGGAAAACGTCAGATATTTAGGACTACTTCTTCATTAGATTTGTACTGCAAAATGTAATTGCATCATGAGAGCATTTAGAGCTGGGTGGGTGGGGTATGGGTGTGGGATATACTAGGCCTATAGTTAGCTATTAAGAGCCAGCTATTTTTCAAACAGAGAAAATTCGAATTAGTTGATAGCATCCAACCTAACAACCAACTATGGCTATAAAATTAATGCACTGAAATCAGATCGCGGCAAATAAAATTGCTTCGAAAATATTTAAATACAGAATGCTAACCATAATATATCGTCATCGTGTCCTAAAAAGAATCGTTGTTTATGTTCCCTTGGGTTGTAAACAATTCCCACACCGGCCACAAAATAGGTCACTTCTTTGCTGGCAGTGTAAAATAGGTTATTACGACACTGGTGTCCCCGATAACCATACACCCATTCCAGTCTTAGCTGACTCTTGGGTGCAGTTTTGGTCGCCATTCTGCAATGATGCTCAAAATACTTTACTGCCAAATCATGCACCAACAAGAATCGACATTTCCACCAGCCGCGCTCGACAAGGAATTCCCCCCATGTGACTTTTAAAAACCAATCGGATCTTATATGGAATCTCCCCTTTGGGATATTGAGTCCGACAACTTTTAAGTATTGTTGGAAAAAATAAAAAAAATAATCTGTTCTAGAATATGTTAGAAATAAATGATTTGTCCTGGATGGACAAGAAAATAAATAAGCTGTCCCTGACTAGTGCTATTACACCCCACCCCCCAATTAATTTTGCACTTTGGTGTCTTTTATTTTATTATATTTTTTGGTATTTTTTTTTAAATCTGTCCTTGATGAAGTGGAAATAAATAATTTGTCCTTTACCGATATGAAAAGAAAAACTAGAGGTACTGTGAGCAATGAGCCCCGCCCCCCCCCCCCCCCTTCGCCTCCCATATGAATATAATGGCAATGTCCATGTTTTGCTGTGGGAAACCCAAAATATGTGTCGGATCAAAAAGTAAAATAGGAGGTCATAATGACAATATGTAATAAAGATTCTGAGAAAGTTTCACCAAATTTCATTCAGTGGTATGAGAGAAGTTGCAGATAAGAGATGGGTACCCCAAAGCGTAACAGACGGATCGACAGCTTGACGGACGGACAGACGGACATATCGATTACCGTGACTTTATACCCTCCCACTTTTCGAGCGGGGGGTATAATAACGTACTTTTTCGTTGTTACATTTTGCGTAAATTAATTTTTGCGTTGAAGAAAATGTAATAAATCAATATGTAATAAAACAAAATCTAGTTAATTTTTGGGGTTGTGTTAAACACAAAACATCATAAAATTGATTTAAATGTTTAATTATGGGAAATACACTTTACAGAATAGTAACAATTTTATTGGATACATTTTTATTATGAAACATTAATCTAACTTTGATTGACACTGCCGTTTTATAAATCAGTCTTATTTAATTTCTGATCATAACATTTTTGATCAAAGATTTTCATAGGTCAATTTACAGCTCTTGATTGTTCTTTGGCATGTGCACATTGGTTAGCAAAGTAAAAGTGTATAATGTGTGTCTCGGTAGCGAGAATGGGCAGGAGAACCAACCCATTTTATTATTGGAGAGAGAGAGAGAGAAAGAGAGAGAGAGTATTCAAATAGTATACATGTATATGGCATCCAAATTGTTTATAAACTCCCTCACCGATATATATTTATACCTACCAGTAAAATTATGGTCTAAAATGCAACATGCACCATTGATTTGAATATTTAATACAAGTACCTAATGAAATCAATAGATTATAAAATAAATCTATTTAAAAAGCATCTGTGTATATTTTCCCTTTTGGTTTACTTTGTGTACATTTATTTTCATCGCCCACTATTCAATTGAAAATTATACTCAAGCTGATTGACAAAAAAGTGTTTTATAACATTTTGCGTTCTTGCCTTTTGCTTAACCTCGACGCAAAATGTAACAACACAAAATGTAATAATCCAAGAATCGTGTAATTACATATTGCGTTTTTACATTTTGCGTTGATCTCGAAGCAAAATGTAATAACGCAAAATGTAATAATGCTAAAAAGTGTGCTGTTACATTTTGTGTTATTACATTCTACGTTGATTTTGACGCAAAATGTAATAACGCAAAATGCAATAATCTCAGTTTAATGCATTTTGCGTTGTGACAAGACATACACGTTTTTTTTTTTTTTTTTTTGTTTTTTGTTGTTTTTTTTTACAATGATAAGATAGAAAGTTCTGAAAGAAAGGCTACATACACACAAATAAACATACACACATATACTAGTAAATACATGCATGTATCTGATGTATAATCTGTACAAGTAACTGTAGATGCAATCATCATTTTCAGCCAAGGTTTCAGATCTGCATTTTCAGCCAAAGAATAATCAGTGTACTATTTTGGAGCTAGCTAGCGTTTTAGGAGCAAGTTAAAGCTTTGGAACAGGTCTTATTTCTAAATAATTGACCAGTCTAAGAATACATACTACCAAGTTTGCTTCGGATGAACAGTATTTTCTGGACGAGTGACTAGGTTAATTTTTTGGGGGAGGAGGTTCATTCTAAAGCAGCCACGTAGCAAGAGGGATGTGGGGATGGTGTGTGTGTGTGTGGGGGGGGGGGGGCATGCCCCCTTTTTTCCAAACATAACTTTTTACTATTGAAAATGTTTATTGAAAGGCCATTTGGGCCCCACTTTTCGTGAGAGTAAGGGTGAAGTATAAGGGTAATGTAGTATTTTAGGAAGAAAATGTAGTAGTGAAAAGATTCCATGCATATGCTATTTAAGTGAAATTCATAAGAATTGTGTTGGGTCTTGGGTGGAGGAGGGAGATAGCATAGATTGGGTACCCTTACATTTTAGCAAGCTTTTATACAGCACACTTATTTTCACAAAATGTAAACCTATACATTTTTCTTTGTGAAACCGATGTGGTGGTAGTTCAAATCTTTGGTTGAGGTCAATGCAGAAAAATGTTTTATAAATCAATCAAAGTAACCATACAACAAGTTGATTTTTATTTTATAATCAAAAGTCAATTACAATATTTATACATATATACATACTCAGTATATAATTACATCAACCATAGGCTAAATCATTTTACAATTAGAAATACAAGTATTCCATTTTTTTATATTATGATTTTAAAAGAAATGCTGTAACAGAAATTAAGTTACTTCTAAGTCTATTTAACAAGTTTGGCACATAACACAACCACAAATATAATATATTTAATATGTGTAAATAAGTTTCTATATTTTACATCTTAATACTTGATAGTAAGAATGCCATTTCAATTTGATGATCATAATCTCAAAATTTGTTACAAAAACAAAATTATTAAAAGATTTACAATTAGAACCCTTTAAAAAGTTCTGAAACACTAGTGTCTTTAAAAACTGGACAACTAAACTATATTTGTAAAATCTGTAAAGTGGCAAGCAATTTACAACAAGTAAAGTTTGTGGAACATGAACATATTGTTGTTGTATATCTGTGATTATACACAAGATTTGAATTAAATTGCACACATTTCATCGCGCTTCATGACACAAAATAAATGATGTAAATTTTGATTCCTTTTTCATCTGAAGCACAAAACACTTTGTTTACAACTCACTTAATCCTCCCAGATATGTAAAAAACAAAGTTTGCTGTACAAGTTTCACTTCTTTTCTGCTTTTGCAGCAGCTTTCTCCTTTTTTATGACTTCAATTTCTTTCATCATGTAACTAAGAGGATCCTCTGGTTTAAAGTAAACTATATTTGCAGTTAAAGCCTAAAACAGAAACAAGATACATGTATAGTAAAGCATTTAAAATGAAAAAAAAATGTTCATTTGAAGGTAGGGAAACTTGACTATAATTATAGAGTAAATTCAATTTTACCAATGACTTCATTTGAACAAAGTGTAGTTTTTTTTTTTTTAAATAAGTATTTGAAAGTTTAAAAATCTTTTTATTTCTAATACATTTCCTCATCCTCACAACATCAAGGGTCCTAATTAAGCTGCAGATCTTTTAGCATTATGGTTTTATATATTTGTCTTTGACCATAACGCTACAGACCGAGATCGTAATGCAAACAAGAGGCCCATGGGCCTTATAGGTCACCTGAGTATCATGTATCAACTTTCCAACAATTGAATTTGGTTCGTGTTTTAAACCAGATGCCACGAAATTCAGAATTTTGAAAGGTGCACCGTTGCTTATCATAATTATAAACTTAGCATGCTTACTCTATTTACTTAATACCCAGAGGCAGAACAGAGTAACAAAGAGAAAATAGACTTCCACTTCAAACCAGTTGTGCACCCCATCCCAAAGGAAACACTGGCCCTGGGGCCACATATTTCAAAATTTTGAAAATTTTATCATAAAATGGTTGATTAATAACTAAAAAGCAGATTTCAAAATGTTAATTTATTTTCAATCTATGTACCCCCCACCCCCCACCCCACCCCTGACCCAGGGGGCATGAAAATAACCATTTTGCTAGATGCAACTTTCTACATCATAAATATATATACTTGGATCATTGGCATAATACTCAGGAGCAAAGGAAAAGATTTTAAAAGCATAAATGTATTTTCACTATATAATCAAAAGAGCCCCCCCTTACACCAATTGGCAAAACCCCTGATACAGGGGCAATGAAATTCACAAATTTGGTTGAGGCACTCTTGCTCACTATAGCTATATACTAAGTTAGTTTATTTAATACTCAGGAGCAGAGAAGAAAATTTTCAAAGATTTAATGTATTTTCACGATGTAATCAATAGAGCCCCGCCCTAACACCAGAACCCCTGACCCTGGGGCCAAAAAATTCACAATTTTGAAAGAGGCACTCTTGCTCATCATAACTATGTATAAGTTAGTTTATTTAATACCCGGGAGCAGAGAAGAAGATTTTCAAAGAATTAATGCATTTTCACTATATGATCCTTAGAGCTCCGCCCTAACACCAGAACCCCTGACCCTGGAGCCAAAAAATTCAAAATTTTGGTAGAGGCACTCTTGCTCATCGTATCTATGTACTTATATATTTTATTTAATACCCAGGAGCAGAGAAGAAGATTTTCAGACATTTAATGTATTTTCACTATATAATCAACAGAGCCCCTGACCCTGGGGCCATAAAATTCACAATTTTGGAAGAGGCAATCTTGCTCATCATATCTATGTACGTAGTTAGTTTATTTAACACCCAGGAGCAGAGAAGAAGATTTTCAAAGAAATAATGCATTTTCAATATATAATCTATATAGCCCTGCCCTAGCACTAGAACCCTGACCCTGGGGCCATCAATTTCACAATTTTGGTAGAGGACTCAATGCTGATTACAATCATGCTAACAGTTTGACTGCTTGATGTCCAGGAGTAAAGAAGATTTTTAAAGATTTCATTAATTTTAGTGGTTTTGGCCCCACCCCTCAGGCCCCAGGGGGGTTGGGACCATAAAATTCACAATTTTTGTTCCCCTTCACCCATAGATGCTGTATACCAAATTTGGTTGAAATTGGTTGTGTGGTTTCAGAGAAGAAGCTGAAAATGTTCAAATGTTAACACACGACACAAGACACACGATACAAGACACACGACGGACGACGACGGACGAAAACAGATAGCAATAGGTCACCTGAGTGACTCAGGTGACCTAAAAAGGTGCAATTTATGACGCAATATTTTTTGCGCAATTTTTGGGAGAATTTCTCCACTTTCTAGCATTGGTCAATCAACTACCTTTCACTCCCTATAAAATTTAGACACATTCTGTAGCCAATATGTATATTTTATCCACCTCCCAACCACTTATTTTTGTCTCTACAGGCAATAATCTTGCTTGAAGTGAATTTTCAGCAATCTAACAAATAATTTTCATCAAGCGAGTTTATCACTTGTAGAGACGACTATGAAGGGTTGGGAGATGGATAAAATATACAGATTAGTTAAATAATGTTCCTAGAATTAGGGAAATGGTAGTTAATTGACCGATGCTGATTAAAGTGGAGAAAATCTCCCCAAATGTGCACAAAAAATATTGCACCAAAAATTGCACCTTTTTTGCATTACAGGATCTGTAGCGTTATGGTCAAAGACAAATATATAAAACCATAATGCAGATCTGCAGCTACAAGGGTCCTAAATTCAATCATGACCATGAATGGACTAGGTGCAGGTTTTCTGGTATTGTGTAATTAATGTAACTGACCTAGCTAACACAGGTTGAATGTTAGGGAAACTTTGTACAACTCAATCAGCTATTAGCAATGAACAAACCTGAAAAAGTTGTAAAATATCGTGTTGTTCGAGATATTTTATGGCTTTTCCATACGGATCCTGAATAGGTTCAACATATTCAATCACTTCTTCAAACTCTTGTCCACCCTGTTGGCTCGCCATTGCTTTCTCCATTGTTTTCTCGATTTCCTCTCGAGCCCTGCTAACAATATCGTCGGCTGAACTCATGTCAGGGAAAGCAATGTCCGTATTTGAACTCGAAATATCCTCGGTTGGCAAGATTTTGTCTGGATTATCCGCCATATTGTTTATTATCGTCAAGGAAATAGTAAAACCATTCCAAACCAGAATTCTCTTTTCCGGATTTTTTCTTTCCTTTCTTTTTTAGTTTCCGAATATGTACTTCCGGTTTTGACACGAAAAGAGATTTTTTTCTATTTTTTTTTTACTACCCTGACTATTTACAACCTTAGGACCATGGTTTTACAGATGGAATGACCATGGTAGAAGATTTTAGGTACAATTTTTGCATTAATTTGTACACAATATGACCTTGGCATATAGTCTCACCAAAGTTTTATAGAATATGCGTGTCAACATAGACAGGTCCAGCACAATACCCCGATAAAGGTATACTCGCTTCTCATTATATCGCGGGTTCCATAGTATCGCGGTTTATTTCAAAAATTCAGATACATAGCTCATATCCTTTCTGTCATAATACTATCTGTTTGTAGTCCGAATGTAAATGTTTGTGACGATTAAAAATTATGGAACATGCGTCGGTAATTTTTTTATTCAAATAAAACGTAATTTTACAGATTTCCATTCCCGTTGTTATCATATTTAGATCATTGATTTTATAACCTAGTAAAAACCATAATAATGTTTATGTTTAGACAATCTTTAGTTTGTATAAATGTTTATTTTTTATGAAGAATAACACCGTAAATATAAAAATAAAAATTGAAGTCCATGTCAGCCACAAGTTTCCATGTTTTCCTATACCGCGATACTATGAGACTCTCCAATTTAGGAGGTAAATAAGACTTCCTGTTTTAAAAATAGACAACAAATTAAACGATGCGGGCTTGGGTAATAATTTGACACTAAAAAGTTAGGCCATACATTGGTTTATGGATAGTATTTGATGAAAGTTAAAGTAAAACATTGGATTAACACATTTTATGCAAAAGGATTAAGTACCGCGATATTATGAGACACCAGTATATATAGCTTGATAAAAAGATATATAGCTTTGAAATATTTAGTATTTAAAATACCTTGATCAAGGTATTTTATGTAATGAAAATTCAAAAAAAAATCTTTAAAAATTAATTACTGAAAGTCGAGTTCTGAGTTGTTGTTAGTAAATTTACCCATGCATGTAAAGTACTGAAACACAAACAAATCAGTATAAAAATGTGTCGTGTGAGGAGACACTATTTTATGCTTTCTTTTTTATACCAGAGTGTTTTTCATGCTCGAGTAGACACACTGACAAAAACTCAGAACTCGACTTTCAGTATTTAATTTTTAAAGAATTTTTTTGAATTTTCATTAAATAAAATACCTTGATCAAGGTATTTTAAATACCTTGATAAAGCTATATAGCTTTATCAAGCTATATACCTTTATCGGGGTATTGTGCTGGACCTGATAGATGCATGATAGTCAAACCACGGGTAGCTGCAGATCTGTAGCGTTTAAAATGGTTTTATATATTTGTCTTTGACCATAACCCATAACGTTACAGATCTGCAGCTAAACCACGGGCTAATGGGGCTGGTCAAGTTCAATTTGTTTACTTCTGATTTTAGTTGGCTTTTTCTAACATTTGAATGTGGTTTTGATTTTTAATTTCCAGAAGACAAATGATGTTGTAGAAGATGTCTGCAACATTTTACCGGTAGTTGAAATTCTGGTTACCATCACAATGGATCCACATGACCAGCCTTCCACAACAAAGGCAAATGAGGAGGACATCAAAATGGAGAATACAGAAATGAATTCTGATCTGAGAAACATTAAGGAGAGAATGCTGGAACGTGTAGCTAAGTCAAATGCTCACTTTAAACATCAGCAGCTAGGAGAGTCTGATCTAACCAAGACAGAGAAGCTACAGATAGCAGAGGAAATTTTAAACAAGGGAGATAACACATTTCTGGCCAGGTTCTGGCAGCATCTCTCTTTAGAGGACATGGATTATTTCAGAGAGAGGAAAAATGATTATGAGGTTAACTTTTATTTACGAGAAATTAGAAAAAACTGTAATGCACATTTCTGTACAAATGTAGTGAAAAACAGACGCTATGAAGCGATGAAAAAGTTGGAACACGATGGTGAATATTTCAGTGAGGAAGAGATGAAGTACCGAGATCCGTTTCTGTATGAACAGCTGATTGGTCAGTTTATAACGGAGGAGGAGGCTCAGAAAATGATTGACAAGTCTGATCTCCGATTCTCTACCATTCTGTTAAAACACATGGATAATATGGAGGAAAAGGAACTGTACAAGATGGAAAAAGAAAGGGAGGTGGGTGTTCTATTATTATAGGTGAAGTAGCTGTCATGAAATTAAACTAGAGGTACTGTGAGCTGTCATCAAATTTTTTAAAAAAAAATGTTATCCAGAAGCTTCTATTATGTGACGTCATAGGCAAAAAATGGCAATGTCCAATTTTGAATGAAGTCTAACATAGTACATTGTATAAACATGATAAATGATGTATTTATATTTATTTTTGACAAATGATGTAGGAATGTCAAGTGGAAGAAGAGGACACCAGTGATGAAGGTAATGTTCTCTTCAGTACAGGTGTACTATAATAGAAGCTTATCTCTGTAATACTCATATGTAAGATATATAAAGATATAATCTATTATCATTTAATAAATTGGTACAATTAGATGAAAGGAAAATCAAAGAGAGGAGGGATGAATTTACAATAACCCTACAGTACTGTAAGACTGAATTCTTTTCTTCAGAGGAAGAAATCGAGGATGACACAGAGGAGATATCCGAGGAAAAGAGACAGGATTTACGAGCAGAATTCACTCGGATCATGAAGGAAAGGTTTATGGCTGGAGAGGACAGACATTTTGACTACAGGTCGGTCACTCTAAGATCAACAATGCACAATCTCTCTCTGTTATTTTACATGCTCTTCTACTGTCTTAGACTTGTGCATCTGTTCTGTTGTAATTTCTATACAAAGTTTGACCGTTTTATAAAAGTCCCATGCCCATGTACAAATATTTCATTAAAAGTGAGAAAATTGCTCCTCTGAAACTGAAAAATACAGTGAAACTTTTCTATTTTTAGCTCAGTGGACCATAATGCTGATTATGATGACCTTGACCTACTTGATCGGGATGAAGAAGAGAAGTACTTTAATACTGAGGAAGATGACAGCGTTTTTGAAGCAAGTGAAGAAATGGACGGACAGATAGACAGACAAACTGAGGCTATGTGTTTGGAGGACAGTCCCTGTGACCAGAATGACTCAGAAATGACCAGTGTGGTCAAGTCTACAGCCACCTAATGCTGACCACTGTGGTCAATTCTACTGCCACCTAATGCTGAAGTGTTGGAAAACTTATTCATCCTCATTATTTCATTAAATCTAAAATTTATATTACTGAATAATCGTTGCATGAATGAGTAGACAAGTGAACATAGTAGTTCTGAGAGAACCATATGATGAGTACAATGTACATTTTGTTTTATCCCAATAAATCGTTAAAGATTGGAATTTGTTGTCATTAGTTTTTGCTGCCTGCTGTTTTTGTCTATTTATCACTAATCACAAAATCAGAATTATTTAATAATGGTAAATTAGGTGTGCTTCTGGCAATTTCCTTCCGTTACAGTTGGGTCCAAGAGAAAGTATGATAGAAAGTGCAAAATGATGAAGCTGATGCCTGTTATCTTTATATCAGTGCAATTTTTAGCTGCATAACTGTAGGTCTCCAAAAAAGATATTGACAGACCAGAGAGCTACAGTGCCACCCATTACAAAAAATGAATATTTATTGCACACAACAGTGCCCTGTTCTTTGATTTATTTTTCAGTGTTTTTCAAACTGCCATCTCAAAATGTTACTGTGCATCCCTAATTCATTCTTTTACTTTTTCCACAACAAAACACACTTTTTAACTACTGATTATAGCCCTCATGAACCTTAAATTAAGACAATCAAAATTTTCCATATTTACATGTACACTAAGATAATTCAGTCAGATATCAAAAACGAGAGAAATAGAGATCTCAAAGGAATGTTTTGAAAACAAGCTTTTGTACAGTTGAGATAAGAATTTGGAGAACTTAATCCAAAATTGAGAGCAACTTGTGCACATTAAAAATTTTTTTTTCTATGGATAGCTCTGTAGCTCTCTGGTCATCAACATTTTTTTCAGGCCATGCATTTTCTTGCTCCCTTTTGTTTAAGTGAATGCATTTTCCACTTTAGCACAGTCCCGTTTCCTAAATTCCCTCTCAATACATGCTTGGCAGCCTCCTCACTACATCCTGGTGTTGTTACCCTGTCGCAGTTTAGCTTCTTCTTCGTTATTTTGCCCACATGTTCTAGCTCTTTTGTTCCCAAGGATAACAAGGGAATGACTATACCCTAGTCAGTACAGGAAGTTCTGTACTTAATATCAAGTATATGGTGTGAATCAAATTCCAGTTACTAAGCCCTGCCTCAACATGGATGCAAAATGGAACATAAGATAAATGTCATATATCAGATGCGACATTTGACTTTTATTTACCCTGATTTGACAAGGATAAAACTTTTTAAAGGGGGTCGACTTTCTATAGATCTGAATTTTTTAACAATTTGTTTTGTAATGGTTTGGGCCATGGATATCGGCCTGGATAGCTCAGTTGGTAGAGCACCTGACTGGAGATGCAGGGGTCCTGGGTTTGATTCCCAGTCCAGCCATACATTTTCTCCCTTCCTGTTACAGATTTAGTGCTACTGACCACCCCTGGACTTGCAGGTGGAAATTGAAATCATAAAATAGTGCACACAAAAGACTTGTACTTTAGACAGATGGTTTTATTCTATATCCAGTAATATATACCAAGGTACATTAGAACAGTTGTTGCTCATCAAACATGGACTCAAGCCAACTTGCAAAAAAACCAAATGTCCTCAATAGAAAGACAACATTGTATGTATATAATAAAACAAGTACTTATTACAACACCTAGATCTACAAAGTAGGATCAAAAGATATAATAATCAAATTGTGGGTGTAAAAAAAGTCAATTGGTGAAGCATATAAGAGTAAAAAAAATTGAACTGGGCTTTATCATTAAACAATTGATAATAAAACAACATTCCTGTCACTTTCAGATCATAATGATTAAATATTCAAGAAGGCAAATCTGGTAATGAGCACCATGAAAATTTAATGCCATAGATTTGTTTAACTGCTATACATGTTACAAGTCTCCAATCCCTAAATAACAAAGAACTTGACACATAATAGCAAAGTAGTTTCTTGTTAATTAATGATCAGAAAACAAGAAGCAGTGATGCACAAATATTGTTTAGCAATAAAAAGATATTGTAATAAAAATATTATATATGCTGTTTGTTTGTTTTTTTTAATAAAAAGTAAATATATTTACAAAAGCATTGAAAATAGGAAAAAATGTACACTGGTGTAAATATTAAGGAAAAAACCCTCCACAAAACCAACTAGTGAGCATATATTAATTTTGTATTAAAACATTGAAGGAAGGAAGATATGTCAGATTTGTATATATTACTATCTGATAACTGTACATACAGAAGAGATTCCCCACACTAACAAAACATGAGAGGTATTAACAGTTATTGCACTGCTCAGCTGCTAATGTGTAAACTTCTACAAAAGTATCCAACCATAACGTAATGCAGGACTAACAAAAACAAGGAGCCATGCATAGCTATAAAGTTTATACAGTTTACTAGGTGAACAAGTAAAACAATTTAATATCATAATAAACTGATCTACAATTGTAGATATATTCCTAAATATTAATGTTTGTTCCTATGAAGAAATCTCTTCAACAGTCAAGAATCTGGAAGTTTTCCCAGTCAACAGCAGTAGTACCCAGAAGGCTTATGAATACATCACAGTCTGGATAAACTGAAAAAAAAATACAAGGACTTGTTTACAAATATCTTTTGTATTAAAAATGTAAATTAAACTGAAATCATCGTTCTGATGCATCAGTATTTATTTGTTTTTATTATTATTAGAAATAGTTTATATTTTCCAATAGAGATATTTTTTGGTCCATTGATAAAATTAAAACTGTAAATGAGCAGTTATTTTTGGAATGACTTCCAGGTTTACTTACTCCATCCAGATCAAAGGCTGCATGTCCAGAATTTTCCACATCAATGTTCTTGAAAGAGGCTATAAATATACACACATAGATATGTTAATGCAACAGAAAAAGAAAGAAAAATATTTAAACTTCATGAAGTTTTCCTATCAATAAAAAATAAAACTAAATCAGTATCAACACATGAATTTTAATTACACTATCTTAAATGTTTTTTTTTAAATGAGCTAAACACTCATTTAAGAAAGATGAGGTCAAGGTCAAAAGAAAAGTCAAGGTCATTAAATGTTGATGCAGATGAAAAGCTTACATCATTATGTATGAAAATATAAAGTTTGATTACACCATCTTGAATGGTATCTTTAAAACCGAGCTAAAAACTAATTAAAGAAAAGTGAGGTAAAGGTCAAATGAAAGGTCACAGTCAAAAATGCTGATTCAGTTGCACAGCTCTCATCAATATCTATCAGCATATGAACTTTCTTAAAAATATCTTGAATAGTTTCTTTGAAACTGAGCTTTGAACTGAGCTAAATGCAAAGAAAGATGGAAGGACAGAAGAAGGACAGGACAAACACTGTATGCCCCTGGCTATGTTCATGGTGGGGCATGTTGAGTGAAATACAGTTGGGTAAATAATTAATATCCTTACCAAGCATGGTCTTCATTCTAATGGCACAGAGAATGAAGTCTCCAAACTCAATCTGGCCATCCTTGCTGCTGTACCTCATTACCAGAGCACTGAATGTCCTGTTACTCAGGCGGAAACCTAATTAAAACACAGGTAAATATACACCTGGTTAACAAGACAGGTAACACAGATAAAACAAGGTAAAATAGAGGTAAATCAAGGTAAAACAAAGGAAACCAATCTGTGACCAGGCAAAATAATCTCTGACAAGGAATGTAGCTTAAGAGGAGAATTCTCTTTATAACAGATGAACACTCAGTAAAATGCTCTATTTAATTTTAAAAAAAATTAACCTAGCACTAGCATGTAGAGCCTATCTCAGCTCATAGGAACTTAGTTATGTAGAGTACCATCTTGTAAGACCTTAGTTATGATGGATACCAGCTTGTAAGACCTTAGTTATGTTGGAAAACAACTTGTAAGAACTTAGTTATGTTGGATACCAGCTTGTAAGAACTTAGTTATGTTGGATACCATCTTGTAAGAACTTAGTTATGTTGGATACCATCTTGTAAGAACTTAGTTATGTTGGATACCATCTTGTAAGAACTTAGTTATGTTGGATAACAGCTTGTAAGACCTTAGTTATGGTGGAAAACAACTTGTAAGAACTTAGTTATGTTGAATAACAACTTGTAAGAACTTAGTTATGATGGATACCAGCTTGTAAGAACTTAGTTATGTTGGATACCAGCTTTTTATAACTCAATTATGTTGAATACCAGCTTGTAAAAACTTAGTTATGTTGGATACCAGCTTGTAAGCACTTAGTAATGTTGGATAACAGCTTGTTAGTTATATCTGATAACAGCTTGTAAGAACTTAGTTATGTTGGAGATTTACCACTGGCATTTAAGGCCGATTTCAGCTCGTAGCAACTTAGTTATGTAGGATAACAACTTTTAGGAACTTAGTTATATTTGATAACAGTTTATAGGAACTTAGTTATGATGGATAACAGCTTGTAAGAACTTAGTTATGATGGATAACAGCTTGTAAGAACTTAGTTATGATGGATAACAGCTTGTAAGAACTTAGTTATGTACGATACGTACCACTGGCATGTAAAGCAGATCTCAGCTCGTAGGAACTAAGTTTTCCACTCTTGTCTCTGTCATACTCCTTAAATACCCCCTACAAATTAAATACATACAACAAATTAAAACATTTCTATACAGGTTACTACCTACTGAATGTGAGATTCTTTAATTCTGATCCAGATTTGAAGTCCTACCTTCCATCTTCTTAAGTCGGCCCAGAGAACTTTGAATTCATCAAATCCCAACTTTCCTGAGAGATCTCCCTTAGATCAGTTAAAGTTGATAATTATTTGTTTGTTACTTTATGAACAAATTCATTCTTATTGCCAAGTAATTCATTGTTTGCCATACAAGCATCAAGATTTATTTTTTTTATGATTTCCTATGTTTTAAATATATAATAAAATATGTTAAGTTGGAAAGGATACATCGTGCATGGCCACCATACTTCTGCATGTTTCTAAGGAGAAGCCATCAAAGGAAAACTCTACAATGAACAAGATGGTGTCAATATGCAATCTTACTCTAAATCAGTAAAGTATTCAACACAATTATATATACATGCTCTCACAGTCTAGCAACATTTGCAGACATCTACAAATATTATCTACAAGTATGCCTGTTGGCAGATTTTATTCAGCATGCTAGTAAACAGAATGATGGATTATTAATATTCTAGTTAATAATTAAACCAACAGTTAACATATGAGGTGAACGATCAAAAAGACGAGAGTATCATGATTAAGTTTTAAATCTGAACCTTATTACATACATTTACTTTCAATATATATATATACAACAGTTATGGATTACATGGTTGTATTGTACTTATCAAATTTTTCTGCTCTACAACATGCAAAAGTTACAGTTCCATAAATGCTTAGCATCTTAAACGTAAAACAAATGAAATTTCATTAGTATAAAAATAACAACATTTTAAGTATGGATATAAATTATTCAAATAGAATAGATTTTCAATAAATTGAATTAAAATTGACTGAATGACCACAATGGTACTCAAGGATTGGTCTTGCAGTTCAGGTTTGCCGATGCTAAATTTGTGGATTTTGCTTCACCTTGAGGCATCATAAAGATATATGGCCTTTACTAAATTATGTTGTCCATATTGGCTGCTATCATTATTTCATAAGTTAGCAAAATTTTGGTTTTCCTTATTTCTTAAGACATTGATCTGACCCAGAGAATAGATTTTTGGGGGATGGGGCTCATGTTTGCTTTCTGTAATTTTATAAAAGTTAACACAGAGTCCTACATAACATTTTATTTCTCCATTCCTTCAATACTTTGTGCAATAACAGACCATGCAAAAATAATCTCATGCATTTATAAGTTAGACAAGTACATGTAAATAATGTTTTCTTATATTTTACTGCATGTTAACACTTATATCAGTGTTGTAGTGTACCATTTACAGTAATATGCAGAATACATGTGGCCTTATACAGTGCAGAGTCTTACCAACATTTCCCTCTTTGAAGGAATTCAATTATTGTTAATTCAGTATGTCCATTTATTTATAATAATATCAAATATCTCATTGTAATCAATATTTTGAGGAGACAAATTAAATGCTTCGAATCTTGAAACGTAAAATAAATAAAATTTCATTCAGTATAAAAATAACAACCTTTCAAGTTTGGATACAAATTATTTAAATAGAATAGATTTTTAATGAATTCTCTTAGGAATGTGGACTGTATAATTACCTCTGGTAAACACGGCGTTTAGGATGTCCTTGAGTTCGTAGGCGTCGATTTCCAGGTCGTCGCCTGCGACGCGGCGGAAGCTGCTCTTCAGAGCCTGTTCCTGCTCCTGTTCCTCCTCCGTGGGGGGAGGGATTTCCTGGATAAAAATAGAAATGGGATATTTCATTCTCGGTTATTCAAAGCCATTGTACAGTAAAAGCTAACATAAAAGGTTAATACTTTCTACTACTTTAAGGCAGTGCAGAATGACCTTGCTTGTTTAACAATAACAGAAATACTTGTGATGGGGCCACTTTGTATGTAAAATTCAACCAAAAAGGCAAAGGTTCAAAAGGTATGTGACAGAAAAAGTTGCAGAACATATCTGTGCAATAAATAATTCTCACAATTTTTCCTGTTATATTCAGTGGTGAAACAAACAATACTGTTGCATCATAATTATTGACGAAATTGTTAAAATGATGAGGTCAACTTAACACTGCTTTATAATGCTATTACCTTAAATACATTGAGCTGAGAAAGTTTGAACAAAAATAAGTTGAAAAATAAAATTCTACTGTTAGATCTAAATTTAACTGGTTTACTTTTAAAAATAAAGCTAAACAGATAAAAATAAATTTTGAACTTAAAATGTTAACAAATAAAATTATAAAAAGAAATGTATTTGCAAATTTTTGTTACTCAAACATGCATTCTCAACCAAGACATGAACAATAGAAAACTGCATTCAGAATAAGACATATATCTTACATAACATCACATGACAAAGAAGACAAAAGAATTGTCCAGATACTAACATATAACATATAAAAATACATGTAAATCATACATGTATAAAACAAGACTATGTCAACCATGCCTCAGTAAAATTAGTACAGATGTATTTATTTCAAGTCAAATAAACTATCTCGGAAATTACAATTTTTGATTGGCATAAATGTGCTGCCTTCAATACATTATATAATTTTTATATATTATATCATTCTGACAGACAAAATTTCTTAACTATAGCTAGCAGAGGGTTAGAACAATTGCTAGCATTAATGCTAGAAAATAATATGCCCAATCCTTAAGTAGCTAGCATCATGACAAATCGTATCAGATTTATCATTCAAGTCAGTTTTTTTCTGTCTGGTTGTTATCTGTTCTGACCAGTAATTATAACTACCCAAATAAAGTAATTGAAACTGGAGAAAGTATAAATACAGTTTTCACAAGTTTAAAAAAAAATTCCAACCTTCCAATACCTTATGGCTATAGGAACTAAGAAGGAATAAAAAAAATTGGAGAGTTTACTCCACATACATCTATTTTGTAGTTTCAGATGAAATTCACTACTTATAATAAGTTCAAAATGGCATGCTTTATCAAATCTGGCTGAATATGAAAGATTGACTAGTAAAAAATAAAGTCAGAGTTTTGTAGAAATCAAGCACTTTAGGACAAGTGAAGTTTGAGTTTAAATGAGTTAAATCTCCAAGGTTTAGTTAGGAATTCAAGCGCTGAAAGACAGGTGAAGTTTGAGGTAGATATAAGATTTTTCTAGCCATCAAATGAGTTTACTTTCAGTGCTTTAGCTAGGAATTCAAGTGAAGTTTGAGGCAGATATAAGATTTTTCTAGCCATTAAATGAGTTTACTCTCAGTGCTTTAGTTAGGAATTCAAGTGCTTCTGGGCGAGTGAAGTTAATATCTGGTGGTGGACTGATTTTTTCCCCCAACACTTGCTGTGTTCTACTGGAAGGCTTGGGTTTAGGTTTTGTCCCCTTTTACCAAAAACAAAACAAATGAAGTAAAGGTAAGCATTATTACAAGCATTCATGTTTTTATGTCAGCCAGTGTCTCAGGATAATGTCAACTGACCGCAGATTTTGTAGGGATCACTTTCATTGACTGTAAAAAGGAATCAAATCTTATCTATACTGATCAAAGAAAATTGTATGTTAAAGCTCATATCTACTTTGTTACTTTGCTGTCTATATTCTAATAAATGGTCATTTCTATACTCTAATAAATGCACAGAGTTGCCTTAAAGGCATGTTTTCATCAGTAATTTTAATATTCATGCTACTGGGGAAAATAACCTGGAATTGGTCATTCATCTACTTGTTACTGTATCAGGGGTAACGCTCATTCAGAATTCTACACAAACATGCGGAAATACACCCTCTGCACCCAAGGTACATATATACACTGAATATATCATCAATATAATATACAGGACAACATGAACAAATTCAAAAACATCTCATGTTCATAAAATTCTTGTCATCTCATCACACTGTCACACAATTCTCTCTTTTATTCACAGTGTTGTTAACAATGAACTCAAAAATTAAAATCAACAAGAAAGAGATTAAGAAACATGTAAAGGGGAAACTATTTAAAATTTTGACAAAATATAGTGTTACAAAGTGAAGATAAAATTATGTGACAGATCAACACCAAACTTGGTATGGAGCACTCTGAGGGAGTGACTTACTCTAGCGGCTGGGATTTTACGGATCTCCTGGCAGTTTGAAAGACAAAACATAAACATTGAAAGACACATACATAACACACAGCTTGCTTCAATAACCAAAGAAATCAAATATAATCAATATTTACACTGTTGAAAACAATCATTAATAGTAAATAGCCTTTTGTAAAGCAACAAGCAATAAGACTTTTAAAAATTTAAGATTACATCATTATCCATCAGTTTTAAACATACAACTATAACAAGAATCACATGTAATTTACTATAAAGTTTACAATGAAATAGATACAATTCAATGCAGTCCATCCTTAATTTGAAGAATTTGTCACAATGATACTCTCACACTGTGATAAACTTAATCTAACATATGTCAAATGTCTTCAAACTTGACATTCATCTTCAAACACTGAAGGCAAAGAAACTTTCTTTATTGGGTACAGAATCAAATATATTTCACTGAGGAAGGGGGAGGGGGAGAAAGAATTTCCACACCTGGTAGATTATCTTCAGGCATGCTTAAAAATGTCTACTTTAAATTTATCTTTGAAAACATGCTTTCAAGACAGACATTTATTCTGATCTAGTAACACATGGCAGAGAAACAGTTATACTGTGTAGTGGGAGGCTGGATAATATTCAGAATATCAATCTTATTTAATGTGATGTTACAATTTTCAGATACGATACATGTAGAGCAGCCATTTGAGATATCATGAATGTAAATCATTATATTCCACATTACTGGATCTTTTTTTTTTTTTTTTGGATTTGTTTAATCCAGACACCACTGTTCCAAAGAAATAGTCCAAATAAGGCAATAGTCCAAATAAGGCAATGGTCCAAATATGGCAATAGTCCAAATAAGGCAATAAATGTATTCTGGATCAAACACTTTATACAAATTGATTTACTGCAAGGACTTTAAGTTTACACTGTATAAAGGATTCTGTATAATCCAATATCCAGTTTAGACAAGTTTCCCTGTATATCAGAAATAATTAAGGTACTTAAGGTGTGAGTCTGCTAGCTGCAGATCTGCAGCTCTTCAGTCCTGCCTGTCAATGTATTTTTTCAGTGAGCTACAGAGATGCAGACAAACACCTGCAAATTCTATTCCCTATATAGTACTTAAAATTTTCAGTCCTATGGAAAAACAATCAATACGAAGAAAAGAAATTCTATTTTCCTACAATGTAAACTTCAAAACTTGGTTTCAATGAAAATGGGTAGGACTGAAGTCACACTTGAGCATGCATTACTACCTGCCTCCCCAAAGAGGGTGGGGCACTAGCTACTGCGGGGACTAGTACAGGTTGCATATAATCCCCACTTTGCTGGTAAATAGAAAGCATCAGGAAATGTTACAACTGAATCTGATGAGGTCAAGTGAAAAGTATTAGCTTTATGTTTATTGTAAATCCATGTCCTTTATCAAATGAAATCAAAATGAAAAGCAATATACAACTTATACTTACTTTGAAACATATTTTTATTTAAATCAACATTCAAATTCAACCCAAAACTCAAATAAAAATAGTAATTCAACCGAACTAGTATATTATTTTAAACAGGTTAAATATAAGTGTAGAGTATCATTCTATCTAAGAAAATTGTGTAAACTAGGTGCTTTTTTTTCTTTCTTGCCTATAAGTACTCCAATTACATACTACATGGATTAGTAAATAAAACAAAAATAGGAACTAACAAGCATAGCAATTTTCCAAACAAGCTTGTTTTGTACTTTTTCCGGCAAACAGCCACAAAAACTCATAACTTATTTCATAGGCAAAGTCCTTCATTTTTGGCAGCCAATGATAGAAATTACAACTCCCACATCAACCTTGTTCACTTCAACAGAGGTCTTGGAAAATTTTCTCATGCTGGCAGAATCTGTAACTCAACCTCCATAACTTAGCAAGAAATTTGAATTAATGCTGTAGGATACATACAGACACACAAACAATAACATATTACATGTAAACATAAAGAGAACATCACACTGCACTGATCTCTTTAAAATCAATGTACCAAAAACTCTTGCTGGTAAAACCATTGGGGATATTTCTGTATATCCCTCTAAAGCATCAATACAATCCACGGATTGCACAGAGATCAACAGCTGATCACGATTCACGCGCCGAGAGAACTCAGATGGTGTAACTTACACGAGCATTGTAAACTCGACGATTTACAACATTGTATACGCCTATAACCCTCAAGCTTGGATGTGGTCCCTATTACACATCACATAAAAGTAGAAACATATAATGTCAGTTTGCAGAAGATTTTTTTTTTTTACAAAAATGGTCCAATGAAAAGGTGGAGTTTTGTGTGTTGTTGAATAAGTTAGTTTCTTAAATACATATATGAGCGTTGGTTTATGTACAAACCTTTTTGAAAAAAAAAATGTACACAATTACAGAAATTTTCCTGTTAAAATAATTTAATATCCTAAAAATCTTAATATTTCTAACTTGAAATTTGATGGATAACTTTTTAAGGCATCATCTGAAAATGCTTCTTTTTAAAACAGTGCAATGATAAATAAAACTAGAACTGTCCAATAGGGACAAATACCCCCCGCTGGGTTTTTCAGAGAAGGTGCCAATTCAAAAATACTTTATGGATCTAGAGGTGTTCACAATTTACTTACAAAAATTTGCAGTGAAATATAATTGCTCATCATGTTTCTTAATGAATGAAACAAAGGTGCAACCAAATGAAACATCAATACTAATACATTGTAATTCCATTGTAACAATTTTTTTTATTTTTTCATTTTATTTTTTTTTATTTCTGCATTAAAAAAATAAATTGCAATTATGTGTTATGTCACTCTGCAAACTGATTGTTAAAAAAAAAAACATTATACAAAATCAAATTAATCTTGATATATCAATTTGAAATGCATTTTGAAAATAAAGAGCTGGTCATCCAGTAATGAAGTGCTTTGACAGACAATAAATTACAATTAAGAGAATAAGAGAAGAGAGATCTTTAATTCTTGTGCCTTATTCCCTGGAGATTAGATAACACACACACGCTTGATAAGAGATATGCCTTAACAACTTCCAACACCAAACTCATTAATTTATCTTTAACTGGATGCATGTCCAGTCATTATTCCCAAGAGACAAATGAAATTACATTATCTTCTGTGCAATGTAAAAACTGTTTTTAACACTTGATGATGTTTCTTTTTTTTAAGTTTTTATGAGTAGTTTTAAGCTGTAGCATTTTTGAACAGATATTCTAGATTCTATATCTCAAACCTTATACATGAGCCCAAAATGAACTAGTCAATTAAAATAAAAAATAAAACCTGTAAAATGCAAAAAAATTAACAAAAAGAGTTGAAAATTCCATGTGCACACCTTCATATGGTGAATAATAAGTGTACAAATTTTCAGATTAATCCTTGCAATAGTTTCTGAGAAACGGTCCGGACAAAACCACAAAATAAAAATGAAAAAACACCTGTAAAATTCAAAATAATAATCGAATCAAGATGAAAATATCAGGTGCACAACTTCATATGGTGAATAATATGTGTACAAATTTTCAGACAAATCCTTCCAATAGTTTCTGAGTAATGATCCGGACAAAATCTCGTCTACAGACAGACAGACAGACAGACAGACAGACGGACAGACGGACAGACGGACATGGTGATTCCAATATACCCCCCCTAAACTTCGTTTGCGGGGGGTATAATAACTTTTAAATCTAGTTGTAACGTGTTATTTGATAAGCTGAAAAAAAATCCTTTTGTTTAACCTGTGTTGCCAATGTCACATTATAAAAAGGATGGTTTTCATTTCAAAAAGTATTAATCCAATTTATATTGCATTTCAAAAATAAGATGTCCTTTTTGACGGGAAATAGCTTTTATACAATACATGCTAGACAATTAAATTATAAAATACTTAACTTATACATGTTCTTGAATATCCTGGTTTGGTAAAGACTACGTTTTTTATTTTAATAAATCGCTTTTAGTTTTGAATGTGTAAACTGTCTTAACCCTGGTCATACAGAATAACGTGGGTAGCTATTAAAATCATTACTCAACAGAATTCAGGTTTGTTCTGGCATGTGAAAATAGAAGTCTCAGCACTTTGTCCTTGTAAAAGTACGCTGATTTATCATCACAAACATTTGATATTCAACAACAAAACAGAAATACAATATGTACAAGACACATGTATATACAGTATACAGTCACTTAATGGGGATGGAGCCTACATACAACAAATCTTAATTAGCCATGGACAAATCTAACAGCATTTATTGTAAGACTGAATGAGAAGTACATGTCGTATATAAATAATTAAATTTTACCTGATCTTCAATTATTCCTGTCTCTTCATCCATTTCTCTGAAATTTCAAACATAAAACAATAACAAATTATGTTTTTAATTTTCAAAATGAATAATTATAAGTAAGATTTTTTAAAAAAAATACATGTATTTTTCTTTTATTTTTTTTAAAAAGAAAACATTGAATTTCAGGAAACAATAAATATGCTTTAAAATTTTCTGTTCAGATCTCATTTCTATTTTATTAATCACACACTTTACAAAAATATATTAAAGATGCTACAAACAAGACTTGCTATGAATGCAAAAACAGAAACTAAGGGCTACAGATCATGCCTGTGTATTGAATAGAGCAAAATATAACTTCAGTAATATCCATTTTAAAAAGAAAGGTAACCTCTGAGTGAAAGTTGCCCTCATTAAATAGCAAGGGATGATGGGGTGTATTATACAGGTATTCATACAATCAGAATGGAAAATTAAGTATTGCTGTAGTTACTTCCCTTTATTTATAAAATTTTCCTTGCAAGTGTGTACAGGTATAACGGAAAACCCATTGATATTATTTAATAATTTGAAGATCTATAGGTAGTGTAGGTAAATTTGATTACAGAAAGCATGCTGTGAAGGCCTCATTCAGTCAGAGAATGGACTGCTGGGATATGTTGTGTTCATGCTATAATCTCACTGAGTATGAGACTTTCTCTCTGTGTAAAGTCTCAGAAGGTAATTCCCAGCATGATGAGGCTCGAATGTTGAGGGTATTATACAGTACTGCCCCGGGGAGAGCTTGTGTCGCGTACAAACCTCTCGCATGTTGATAAAGTTATTAGACTTGGCACACGAGGCATTGTACTTAAAAAAATCCAGAGGTAGTGGCCCCTCCCCCGTTCCTTCTGGTATCTACAGGGAGTTTTGGCTGATGTTTAATTGATGTCAAAATATTTATATTATTTCTAGGCTATTTATACCTGTATATGATTATCTCAGTACTTGGAGTATTACTGAGAACATTAGTTCTGCCAGCACCTGTATTATAAAGATGTCAAACAACAAACTAAATTTACCTGTCAGTGAATTGATGATAAGAACACAATCAACAAACATTAATGTACTAACACTATTTCAATACTTCAAACAGATAAATTCTGCACTTTTTATTTTTTTTTAAAACTTTATTTTTTACTTTCCAGATGTGCTTTGCTGTAAAGAAACTGAAGATTGTGTTCTTAACATCAATCCACCACAGCATAAGCGAAACTTCTCAGTAATACATACATGAATCGGGACAACATTTCAATAGAATGAAATAGAAAGAAGCTAGATACCAAGTTTAACACTGGACAGAGGAGCTAAAAATAATCTAGGAAGACAGACAGAAGTCCAACGCTAAGATAAACACTAGTCAGGCAAAAGCCAGATGCTAAAACTTGACAGGCAAAGCTAGGACTACAGCTAACACTAGACAGGCAAAAGCCAAATGCTAAAACAAACACTGGAAAGGCTAAAGCCAGATGCGCAAAACTAACACTAGTCAGGCAGACAAAGCCAGATGCTAAAAGTAACACTAAACAGACAAAACTAAGACTACTGTAATAGCTAACACTAGACAGACAAAGTTAGGACTACAGCTAACACTAGACAGATAAAGCTAGGACTACAGCTAACAACAGTCACACAAAAGCTAAGACTACAGCTAACACTAGACAGATAAAGCTAGGACTACAGCTAACAGTAGTCACACAAAGCTAGGACTACAGCTAACAGAAGTAGATGCTCACGCTGTCTGATTAGCTTTCTCTGTGAAGATCCTCAGTAAGTACTCTCCTTTGTGGTGAGGTTCAAAAGTGGAGGGTATAATAACGTATGTCCCTGGGGACATCTTGTGTCGTCCACAAATTTCTCGTAGATTTATAAAGGATGGAGATTTAGCACAAGAGGCATGATATTTGAAGAATTTAAGATCAAGAGGGCCATGATTTTCATCGTCCAACTACAAAATAATTCAAACATGCTCATGAATCTGTATCAAAGATAAAGTGGAGGAAATCTTGGCGGGTTGTCTCCCCATTGACTGCATACTGCAAACTTCCTGAAATATGTAACATGTATATCTTATGATCAGCATTTAGTTACTGCCATATCTGTAACAGAGGTAAATTAAAATATGTCATAGTAATTTCCCAATCTACACACTGATGATTTATCGTAACTTCAAAGAAATAATCATTCCACTGTTTACACTGTTTCCATTTGACACAAATTATTCCCCAATAGACTCATTCTGAATGTGTACTTTATAAATTACACATCTTATGACAAGTGCATTAAACCCATATCCTATATGGTTGATACCTTAGAAATTACAAACATGTATCATATGGTCAGTACCTTAATCCTTAAATATCCTATGGTCCATACCTTACAAAGGACATACTTTATAAATGACATATCCTTAGGACAATACCAGGTACTTTATAAAGGATATATCCTATTGTCACTACTTTATAAATGACATATTCTTTTGTCAATACCTTATATTTACATTAACTGAATATTATTTCCTTTATTTCTTATGAATACTAATGCAGTTAATCAGGCCAAAAATGACACTAAGCAAGCCAACTGCATAGATTTCTTGAACAATGGCTGTTCCATCAGTTATGCAAACATATTTTCTAAAGTATGTCAATGGATATATCCTATAATCATACCTTATAAATGACATATCCTATGGTTAACATATCCAGTCCTTCTTTTCGCTTTTTTCTCCTATCCTTCTGAAGGACACCCACCAGCATAGTGCAAAGGTCATCGTCATCATCATCATCAGGGTCGGTCAAGGTCACACGATACTGGGGATTGGTCCAGAAAGTATCTGTACAAAATGAATAGTTCAAATAAAGTAAAACGCAATATGATTCAAATAATATCCAGTATTTTAATGATGGTATATTTCATTATTAAGGTTTCCTAATTAGAGACATGCAAGAAATACATAGAGGCCTTGGCCACTCTGCTCACCTATGATTCACTGTACTCTGTTCTGATATGAACACAAAGCTTCTATAGTTAGTCAACCTTTATTATTGCATACATCCACTGACATTCTTTAGAAAATTTATCTCATTCCTACTTGTTTAAGTTTGAATCTGAAGAAGGAGGGGAGGGGGGGGGGGCTTCAACATAAACTGGAATCATGTTCCAGAGCATATTTTAAAATCAAACTAACTCATTTCTTCTTTTAAAGAGTTTCAGTCTTGTAGAATTCAACATACATTTTAATGTAAATCTTTTCACTCCTATTGGGTACATGTATAGTACAAACCCTATGGCGTATGATTTCAAGAATTTTGATTCTGCACTGTATAAAAAATGACCCTCGGTCCTCACTGAAGTCTGTTTACCTGGATCTGCAGCTCTTGTGTTCATATATTGGTCATTGAATACAAATAAATACAAACACATGTACATTATAATTTACAACCATACTTGTACACATGCCGCACAAAGTTTGATCAGAAAATCTCTCATGAGCTTCTGGGGCTCAAAGGAAGTACATGGGGTGGTATGTATAGATAAGATTTCAGTGTATACTTATGTTATCTAGTCTTCCTTACAACAGAAAAATAATGTGCTTTTAACAGGAAACTTCTGACTTGCCATTAAGACCTTCCTTAAGGAGGTTACATACCATCTTTTCATCAATAACCTTTCGAGTGAAAAAAAGTTGCTCTTAGTCTTTTAATCTACAAGCAGGCCTTTATTGAGTTTCCTGTTGCTTAAATTGCTTGCTTCCTTCTGTATAACTGATTATCCCCCTTAGTTAAAAATCAAACAAATTCAAGAGGAAGCTTTCAACACACTAATGCACAAAAATATTTCTTTTCTACAGCCATTTTTCAATATGATACTAAACATCTACATAACAAAGATTGCACACTAGTAACTTGAATTTGACTGGTAAAAACTTGTCTCCTGATCTTGACTTACCTAGATAATTTCTACATCCACCTGCGTTTACTCTCGGAATCCACTCCCCATTTTCTGTGTGCCCCTCCCAGCGTTTCTTCCCGTCCAATTCATCCTCCTCCAGTGAGTCTGGACCAAGGTTACAGATCTCCAACTTCTCAAAATTCTTAGAGAAGTCATCGAAAGACATCCAGAACTCTCCGTCATCGTCAAAAGTCAGACCCATTTCTGCCTTCTGTGAATCCGGAATTAATGACCACTCCCGAGACCTGACAAACAGAAAGATCCTCCCTAGAACTCACTATACACTCAGGCAGGTAAAGAGAAAATCAATCATCTTTCTGTGTAAAGGAGTTTAACCGTCATAATTTCCTTCAATTTCTTTATATTTTGTAGGTATGCTGTTGTTTTGTAATTTTTTTTGGTTGTACACATAAGAACAGAATGTGTGACACATCAGAAATCAGTACCCGTCCCTCTGCTTTTTACTTACTGATCACTCCATCTGCCTTTCCACTCTGCCTCATTACCCCAGGGATTCCGGATTCTGACCATGGGGATCTTACCAGACATGCTGGGGGTCTCTATATCCATCTAAAAGTCAAATGTGGTGAACAACTAAAAGAACACTTACAGACCAAAAGTTTTTCAGTATCTATAATAACAAAAACAAATCCAGAATTCTACATCAAACAGTGTGAAATATGATTAATAAGTATTTAAATTTTACATTTACAGGACCCAACAAGCTCACTAAAGTAATAGATGTGTGAATTTAAGGTTTGTGTTTACCAGTAGGACAGATGTTATACTGTAGGCATGACCCATAACGAGTCCATTGGCCAGGTGAGCTTCTAACTGATTGGGATCAGCCTGTAACAGAAAAATCATGTTTTACCAAGCATTATAGGCATTTATCAAATGATGATATTCACTGAAACCTACTAGTTAACAATGTTGATTCTGTCAAGCACAGGGCTGGTATGTATCCATTTACTGAATGCAATTCAAAGTTTCCAAATAAATATTTCGTGTTATATCTATAAAACTTGACCCCTTTTTATGTTTTTCTTACGTCAATAGAGCAGCCCATCAGAGAGCCCCGTTGGCTGGCCTTTAACATGATGCTGAACATGTTGGGAGGAGCTTTACGGAGATCGAAGAATTCTGAGACACCACCAGTAAAGTCCACCATTGCCTCACAGGTGCTGCCTCCCTTCAGGGATTCATAGGAGCCCTCCAACCTACAAAATACAGTACAACTCTAAATCTACCTCCAACCTAGAAAATACAGTACAGCTCTAAATCTCAGGGATTCATAGGAGTCCTCCAACCTAGAAAATACAGTACAGCTCTAAATCTCAGGGATTCATAGGAACCCTCCAACCTACAAAATACAGTACAACTCTAAATTTCAGGGATTCATAGGAGCCCTCCAACCTACAAAATACAGTACAGCTCTAAATCTCAGGGATTCATAGGAGCCCTCCAAACTACAAAATACAGTACAACTCTAAATCTACCTCCAACTTACAAAATACAGTACAACTCTAAATCTACCTCCAACCTACAAAATACAGTACAACTCTAAATCTACCTCCAACCTAGAAATACAGTACAACTCTAAATCTACCTCCAACCTACAAAATACAGTACAGCTCTAAATCTACCTCCAACCTACAAAATACAGTACAACTCTAAATCTACCTCCAACCTAGAAATACAGTACAACTCTAAATCTACCTCCAACCTACAAAATACAGTACAACTCTAAATCTACCTCCAACCTACAACATACAGTACAACTCTAAATCTCAGGGATTCATAGGAGACCTCCAACCTAGAAATACAGTACAACTCTAAATCTACCTCCAACCTACAAAATACAGTACAACTCAAAATCTACCTCCAACCTACAAAATACAGTACAACTCTAAATCTACCTCCAACCTACAAAATACAGTACAACTCTAAATCTACCTCCAACCTACAAAATACAGTACAACTCTAAATCTACCTCCAACCTACAATATACAGTACAACTCTAAATCTCAGGGATTCATAGGAGCCCTCCAACCTACAAAATACAGTACAGCTCTAAATCTACCTCCAACCTACAACATACAGTACAACTCTAAATCTACCTGCCATTTCTCTAGATGTAAAAAAAAAATAAATAAAAGGTGTTCGACAAAGAACAAGATCAAATATTTCTCGCACAGTGTAGAGAGTAGAGATACCCTGATGAGTGAAGCAAATGTACATACTTTATTTTTATAATGATAATAGATTCTTAATTTAAGCAAATCAACTTAAAAAAAAAATTATTTCAAAGATATGCAAAAAAACTGTTCATGCTCAGTGAATTTTCTATGTGTAGTGGAATATGTTTCCTTAATCAAAATTTCCTGAGACATTTCATAAAGGTGGTACTCATAAAGCCATAAAATGTCTGACGTACTTGGCATAAGCTTTCTCTAGCAGTGCACTCCAGAATTCATTCTTGTCCAAAGAGTGCATGAAGGTCAACTGCCCATAGTAAGTTGGCAGTCGGTCATCCACGACCACCTCCACCCACTCTCCCTGTCTCCAGAAGTGGAAGCGGAACATTCCGCAGTACCCATCCTGGAATGTCTGATCCGGCGGAACCACCTTAGCAAAGAGACGCTGGTTCACAGTCAGAGAGGCCACGGCAGCCAATAGCCAGCAGTCACCTGTAAAGAAACATTAGAGACTGAAATTTTAAGTAGATGTAAAATAGTAACGGAGGTAACAAGTTCTTTGATTTGCAGTTTTTTTTTTCTTTGGCTTTTAACATTTTGACCGGCAATTAGACACACACATTGACACAATTACTAAATAATTCATACACTTCAAAAATGTAGTACAAGGTTATAGCTATGGACAGCCAAACTAATAGACTGACAAAAAAATCATTAGTCTATACAATCTTACTACTGTATACAGGGAAAATTTCACCTGTTTTATTTTCGTCCCTTTCGTCATATCCTTGTTTGGGCGAATTTAAAACGGGGCGAATTCAAAGAATACGGTACAATTTTTTAAACAAATACTTTGATGGGCAAATTTTAAGCATGGCAAAATTTTTGACATGTGCAAAAGTGTGAAAAATAACAGGAGAGAAAATATAACACCCTGTATACAGTATACACAATGTATTTTTAGTTACTTGGATGTGACAATGTAAACCTTATACTAGAAGTATGAATAAACAGTGACACCAGTGAGGAAATCACTCATCACACACACACTTCTACAGCTGATTAAGGAAGGGATAAAAATATGTAGGAGGGTTTATTTGGTACAGTTAAAGTAACATTTCACCCTGACACACACATGAACACATCTTTCAGTATAACAGTGCAGTCTTCAGCATCATACAGCTGTATGAGTAAGCCACAATAGACAGATAAATTTGTTTCTTCCAGACATCAGACATTACTGTCATGTAAAATTCCTACTTATAAATATTTTCATGGGGGCAAAGTCATAACAGTGTTACTCCCTTACCCTCATCTGTACTGAGGTCAAGTTTGTCAGAATGTTTAACTTTAAACGTACTGGTAAAAGAGCAAAAGCCCATGCATCATAGATACAATCTTAAAGACATTTTGAAGTTTTCCCTATCCCTGCAGTATGTATGGTGACAGTGCGGCAACAGAACTGTGGATCTCTGCTTCAGAAAATTCAGACAAATAAAGCAGAGAGCTACAGATCCATGCATTTTAAAAACCTTCAATTTTTTGTTGCTCACTTCAGGTATTGTATGGTGGTGTAAATCGAATAATACAATGCATGGACCTGTAGCTCAGCTGCTCTCTTCTTTATTTGTCCGAATTTTCTCAAGCAGAGAGCTACAGCTCTACAGCTAAGTGATAATGAATTGCTTATAAACATGTTATACCTAGCTCTCCCTGCTGAACATCAAATCGACTGGCTCCGTCCGAAATAAAGACTGGGTTGTCACAAATCTCCTGTAAAAAACACAAAACACATTTACATTTGATTTCTTTAACATTCTTAACAATCTCATTTTAAGGACCCTCTCTATACTGCACCCTAGCTAATACAGTTATACTAAGGTATTATTGTGTAAAGTGAGACTGACCTACCCACTCCCCACCACCCCTTTGACAAAAAATAAGAATAAATTGTAAACTGCACTGTTTGTGCAAGATATCAGAGAATGGTGTTTGAGGCATTAGCAAATCACTGCTACCTTAAAGTTCATATTGTCTATAAAATTGCAAAAATGTTAAGCATAATAACTTTTAAAAGGGTTTCTGTGTAGGCGGGTATGTCACAGGGGGGAAGAGCTAGTCTATTGTGTTTTTATTATATAAATCAAACAATCGAGGAAGCTGAAAAAATGTTCATTCAGCACTTTGAGGATGTGCAAAAAAGCCAAGAACTAGAATAGAAATCATCAGAAATCTTGAAAAATACATGTACCCTCTTCTCTTTTTCTTAATGACTATCTATCTAAACTGATTTATAAACTAGCTGATACATTATATCTGACACATTTGTATTCTTTTGGTCAGACTTTGCATAAAGTTTAACACAGACCATAAAAACATACACAAGTCTAGATCAAACTTATCTCATAAAAGGGCAGAGTGTTAGTTTGTGTTTTTGAACTGATCTGTCTACAGTATGTTTGTAGTGTGTTTTGACTTCTGATCTCTGAGGTAATTAAGACCTGCTCACAGCTGCTCACTCACTGACAGCCAAACATTTCTCCTCCCTGGAGTTAATACAGGAATGTTTCCATCCTATCACTCCCCCAAAGAATTCAGCAAATCCTTGCAACTGAAATTTCTTGCAGAGAGAAAAGCATGAAGCAAGCAGAAACATAAAACTTACTGTTTACACAGAAACGATCGCATTCTTAAAACATGCACTGTGTAACAAGTTAAAAAATGTTGGCAAATATCAAAATTTTGTTTAAATGGTGTGATTAGGTTCATAAAAGAGAAGGCAGATTTCCATACTAAACATCCGTCAGATTTTAATAAGACATCAATTCATTTTGTTCTGTCAGCAAGTTTTAAATCCGTACTTCTAAATAATTCTTGTGCAGTGAAGCCTGCAAGGAACTTTTGTATTTATCTTTAATTTTACCTTAATAATAAATTCTCAGGTTGAATGTTGAATTACTTAGTGAAGTTTCTCTGTGGGAAATCATCCTACATTTTATATGTATAGTGTAGGTAAACTGTTGTAAAGCACTTTAAAAAAGATAAAAAGGCTAAAGAGGAATGCATTATTTATCCTTCTTCAAAGCAAATATTCTACATTAAATGTGTTATTTATATTGAAACTTTCTATCTTAAAATCAAAGTAAAAATTTCCTTGTAACACAAGAGATGCCATTTCCCAGGTGCTGTAGAGGGCTTATAATGCCAGCATTTTTTATCATTATTATTACAGATATTATCAAAGTCCTGATTTATACATAATTTGGTCATGAGTGTATGATGACCTTGGTTAAGAACAAACTGCAAAGAGATATGTGCAAGGATAAAATCCTATAGAATGTTAGAGCATTCTATAATTCTCATGAAAATTATAATACGACAAAAAACAAAAAATTACTTATTAAGACTGATTGAAATCTTCAAGACAATATAAATAATTTATACATTCAAACTTCTGATCGGCAATGCAAATAAAACAATAACTGCAATGATATCAAAAGAATGTTAGGGTGTCAACCCCTCCCATCAAAGGACCCTGAGTAGAAGTCTTTACCAGTGTCACCAGAAAGAGGGGGGTGGGGGTTCACAACCACCTCAAAGAACAATTACACATCAAGAGAATCGACATTGTTTGATGATAATAGGGATCCTGGAACATTTGCACTGTGTATGCATTATAGGCTGTACAGATAATATCTTCAAGGTAAATAAAAAACAGATAAATGTGTAGTCTGTTGGCAGATATCCTTTTCTACACATCAGCAGGGGTTTACTGGAACCTCTCTCAGTCATACCAACCTTCTATCAGCTGATGTCTGGGGCCTGATGAACTTGCTTTTACTTTCTCTTATGACTTCTACTAATTACTGACGCTGATTTGACCAGAAGTAGAATTTAATTCCACAGATGGAATGATTATATATAAAGCCCAATGATATAAATAGAGCAGAGGCATTGAATCTTATTATTTTAACCATTAACAAATCAATCAGTGAGCCAAGTATAACAGGTCATAGCTGCCAACAAATAGAAATAAAAAACTACAATGTGTAGGAAGGCAGTGTGGCAAAAAACTTCAATACACAGCAAGGTCTTGTGGCGGAATGCATCATGCAAGGTGATCAAAGTTTATTGCTGCTTTGATGCCACTGTATTTGCCGACATATGTGAAATGTAAACAACACAGACCTGGTAAATATTGATTTATACTGGACTACTGTCCACTCAGCATTCAGTTAATTAGACACCAGTGACAGAATTACTGCATTAAATGTGAGCCCTCCACTCCCCCACCCCACCTACTGTCAACAGGCCATGGAACATTGGCACCATCAGTGATTTGCCAAAAACTAAATCTAATGTCTTTATCTGAGGCTTCTCTTAAAATATGATACACAAAAATAGAATCCACAATATGGATTCCGGAGGGTAATTTAAGCATGAAATCTTGTGTAAGAGCTGACAGTCATATGTTCCCCAGCTTACAAAGGGTTTCTACCTACTGAGCTTACCCAATGGTTGCACACACAGAATGTTTTTGTCATAATTGTGCATGTATAATCCTACATTGTACTTTAACTCACATGAGGTCTCTTCCATTCAAATTCCCTTGGAGGAGCCTGACTAAAGAAAATAGAGCTATCCTCGGCGGGAAATTCGGGGTCCTCAAATAAAACCTCGTCAGCTAAGCACTGTTCCTTCACCTCGTCGTAATGCTGTTTTCTGATGCCTGAAATCAGGTCTTTTTCCTCCCGTCGTGAGTGCCTACCCCCGATTGCACGGTGACATGCATATGTACTGCTAGAGTAACTATAGTACTCGGACATTCTGTAAGTCTCCAATCACCCTACGGTAACACACAAACCACACCTCTCTTATTAATGTCCACTGTGGTTGACTCTCGCAAAGTTCTCTTTTAAAGTTCATTAATATTTTGGTAGGCAGGTTGAAGCTTGTTAACAGAATGTCGATGGTTATGAAATATTTATCTTGGTTTTTGGAATGTTATCATGCCTATCAATGACTCGATTAAGCAAATAGACAAGGTAAACACGGCATATACCCAATCTACCCGGACATACTGGGCTTTTTGTGAATGAGGAGGAATTACTAGATTCACCGTAAGTTTCAGGTTTATTATATAAGAAACTTTTTCTAGTCTGTAAAGTCTTTGGGAAAATATTATTCATTGTTAGACAGTACTGACTTTACCTAGTATAAGAATGTGTTGAGCTAAATTAAATCTCAAAGAATGTTGAGCCTTGATTAAAAGGCCTACAGGTTCATGTACACTATATTAAAAGTCCTATCTGCTGTAATGAATAGGGATATGGTTAAATTTCAGCTGACACGAAAAGTGCACAGAGGAATTTGTTTTTCTTCTACATGGATGACCAAACTCTCATCTAAGATTGATATCATCAATGTTTTTGACAAAAATAAGTTTGTTTGATCAGTCAGGAAATATGATCATTACAAATTCATCACTTGTATCTACTGTAATAATAAAACATGTGCCCATTGAAGCACTTAACTATTAAGACAATCTCTCCCCATTCTCTACACATGCATCATGATTGTATCAGGAGTTTTTATGAAGTCTTTCAATCACATTCCGTTCCTGGCTTATCTGACAGTAAACAGACAGCTTTTTTATTTCTTACACAAAGCCCCAGGCACAATGTTACGATTTTAATTGAATCATACAAGGCCTGATTTATTTTCTCTGATTATCAACAAGTATCAAGGATTTTTATCTTTACTTATTTACAAATTTTGATGTTTCATTTTTCTCCTCATTGTGTAAAAAATAATACATGGCTTGGATATCAGTGTTCATTATGCAATTTCACTGAATTTGCTAACTTCGAAAGACCAAGGTAGTTTAAAAAATCTACCTGGAATGTCATTCAGGTAAAAGCCCCACTTGAAGTTTTAAAGCACCTTGCCTTTGCTTTTGTTAATATTTTTTAAAAACATTATGCCACCTGATACTTAAGTTCTTGACTCATTTCAATTTTCATCCTCCCTATGTACACGACTGTATATGTGAATTACCTCATCATACTGGAGTGTTTCATAGAAAGTTTTGTAACTATTCTGAAACCATCCTCTCTTCACAGTAGTGTATTGTCTTTGACAGATGTTTTCAATCCAAACAGCATTATAAGTGGGGGAAATGACGATAATGTGTGTCTTACATTGTACTCCATTATAAAGTGTCAATGTCTAGAGCTGTAGAATAATTATGCAGATCTAAGCCCTGTGGATTGTGTATTGACAATTGTTTACAAGTGTAATGGCATACCAACTGTTAGGACAAGAATTGCCTGTCTTTCCTGTTTATGGCTGATTAACAGAATAGGAAAGAAATCTTCAGTTGTGTTTACATTTGATACACATAACTTTTACAATGTGACAAGGCATCATAAGGGTGGGGTGGAGTAGGTGGATTAACATTAAAGTTTATCCTTTTCAAATTTTTAAGACAGATAAGGGATTGTTCAGTGATTTAAATATCTGGGGATAGGGTCAGATTAGAATGCATATTTATATTATATTCTTTTTTTGTTAATTATAATTGCATCTACAAATACAGGTGCATAAATAAGATATAATTTATAATTAAGAAACTGACAGCTACTGAAAAGTAAGTTATAAAATCCAATGGAGTAAACTTACATGGGGTCTTTTCCATTCGAATGGACGAGGGGGTGCCCTGCTGAAAAAGATGGATGAATCTTCTGCCTCAAATTCTGGATCCTCAAACAAACAACCCTCTTCCAGACATTTCTTTTTGATTGAATCATAACTTTGGTTAATGACTCCAGAAAATGGGTCTTTCTTCTCTTTCCTCGTGGGTCTCCCAACCACCTGGGGCCTCTGAGAGAACGCTGGGACACTATAGCTCGGCTGGTCACCCCCGTCTTCCCTAGGTCCACCAAAGCGAATCTGAAAACGTCCACCCCCGCCCCCGAAATTCACACCTCCGTTAATCGATGATCCGCCACTGTCATCCCCGTAGGTGTAGGTCTTGGTCTCTACCTTGGGCGGGCCACGCCCATCAGAGTAGAACGTGCGAACAGTTCGGGTCGTTCTAGTGGTGTAGGACATCTCGCCACTAACTGACTAATCCTCTCTTCTGCCGCAGAAAGTTTTACACGTCGGGACTACACCTAAAGCATGAAAAGTTAATTGCAATCAACACCTGATTAACAGTGCGAGCTGTTGCAATCAGTAGATAAAGACAGAAAACAAACCAGATTAACACACACCGTCTGTTTACCTTCTCAGTTCTCTGAGCATCCACTTTCCCCGTTCGCGATGATCGTTTCGGATGGCTTCCGGAATGGACGATTCTATTTCTTGGACGAGGGGGTCAGAGGTTCGGTCTTGAAGGATGCTCGAACAAAGACGAGTTATCTTCCTTACAGTGTACGCGAAAAATTCCTAATATGGAACATCGCTGTCTCGGACAAAAAAAAAGTTAATAAAATCCCTTCAAAATTATGCTCAATGTCAGAAACATTTCGAAGAATTATTGTAAATTTTAATTTTATGACAGAAAAATATGCGTTATCTCTTACATAAATTGTTTTGAAAAAAAAAATCGAAACATGCAGATCGCACTATGATGTAGTTTAATTTGTCTCATAAGATGAATTTAACTTAATTGCTTTTCAAATATACCGGGAATGACGTATATTTTTTTCAAAAAAGAGTTCTAAAATTTTGTAACTTGTTGGATGTATCTTAAATATTGAATTGCATTATTGTGATAGGTAAAAGGCTTATATTCAAATTTAAAGCATATTTTTTATTTTAAAAAAGTTATTTCAAAAGAAATGCTAACTTGAATAAGTCCACAGTTTATGTTCGTGTATCTGTTCTATCTTTTAATGAAAAACAAACGGGGAGATTTAAACCCAGGTTATTCCGAAAAGGCGTAGGCGTAAAGAGAATTTATACAAGCTTACTAGGAACTGACGAACTTTCATTTATTAGAACATGAAAGTAAATTGAATGCGGGCTAAAACAGCTGCCAGATGAAAGCCTTCATCCCAATCCCCGCTGACGTTCCACATTTTATCACCAATATTTAACTCCATCTAATATGTACACTCGTGTAAATAAGTACAGCGTGATTACGCCAAACTATGTGTGCATAATCATGCGAGTTCTGCTGCAATCTAGATGCATTTTACAGCAATGCAGTAACAATTGTATGATGTTTGGATTTTTTTTTAGTTCTGGTAAGAAAAAGACACTTTCTGTTTTCCTTTTTTATTAGAGTATGCTAACAGGAATATTTAGAAATATTAAGAAAGAATAATAATGAATATTTAAATCCAGGCATAATTCGAAATCTGAAATCTTTTCTAAAGCTTAATTGATTACACGCTTCCAGTGTGACAAAATGTAATAATTAAGTTAATATATAGACTAATTTACATGTACGCGAGTTTGTACCAAATATTGATCTAAATTTAAAAAAATACTATTGCAATTAAATTTACAAATTTACAGTATTTTTTGCTTTACAAATATGTGCATTTTCATTAAGTTTTATAATTTATTGATTCTGTGATTTTTTTTTTCAATAATATAAGGGTTAGGGTAACTATATATTTCTCTCATTTGGAAAATAAACAGTGATATTTAAGCGAAGGAAACTGTCTAATCACTGCACATTACATTCATGTAAAAAGCTCTAGTAGTTTCCAGTAGTTAGGATGTCCACAGAAGGAATAAACTGCAATCTAAAGTTAATTTAACAATTTTTAATAAATTAAAGATTTCCTAACATTATACCCAGGTAAAATAAATGACTGTGTTAAATTTACAAGCATTTACCAATGTGCCCGTATGTAAACTGAACAAATGTGATTTCTGATCTTGATTTTTCATGAGAAAATATTGGGCAACTACTATATGCTGCAAATGAACTCATATGATATAACTTTCTCAAAAGAAAAAAAATCAAGAGAGCATCTTTTTTTCCCCCTGAAAAATATGGATGTCTTAGAAGTTGTCCGTCTATGCAAAGAACACGAGTTATCTCTCCTGCACCTATATCGCCGTAAAAGACGAATGAATGCTGGGACCATAAAACCACACCATTCATAAATTACTAGTATTAAATGGTAAAAACGAGCTAGCACAAAAACTAATCCATAATAGATATATTCCAGTTTACCTTTAATGTTATATTATTCATGACAGTGACGGATCCAGGAATCCTGAAAAGGGGATGGGGGTGGGTTGGGGTAGGGACCCATAGCCATAGCAAAGAAAGTGATTTATTAAATCTTGTGTATATTTAGGACACAAAAGGGAGAAGAGCCCCCCCCCCCCCCCCCCGGCCCCTCTTATTACGCCAGTGCATAAGAAAGAAATTTTGGATTATTTCATTTTCTGTGGATCACACATGTCAAAAATATGCCATACTTGATTTTTCTTCTTCCGTCTTACTTGCACTGTCATATCTGTACATGTTTTAAATTCTTCCATATGTATAATAATATATGATATATTACCAGACATTTTTTTTCTAAAATGCACGATTTAACATATTTAGCATATCATTCTTTGTACTGGCTGTCCTGTGATCATTGACATTCATCTGGATACTTGGATTGTCTATGATTGACCATTGACACATTGAAAATAATGTAACTTAGTCATTTATGTAACTTTAGATTTACACATAAAAATATTATACTACATAATGTTTTAATTGTGCATTTATAAACATGTATGCTAAAATTTATAGTTTTCAATTTTTAAAATTTTTTAATTGATTGGTAAATAGAATATCTGTTATCATACAAACAGTTATTTTATTTAAACATGCATTAGAATGCATTCGGAAATCTTTATAATGAATTTAGGACTTCAGTAGAGATGTCAATAGTCCAAATAAATCGATATTAATAAAAAAAAATTAGTACCGTAGAATTCGATTTATTTACTGTTGGTAATCGTTATCTACGATGAATATGTATAATGCTAACTATTATTAATTGATATGTAAATCCCGTTATATGCATAAAGCGCTCTTTCCACTGTGGACACGCCCCTTTTGGTCTACTCTCAGACGTCGGGTCCGGTGAGTCAACACTTAGAGTCAGACCCCCTGCCGACCACTGACTCATCCCCCCAGTCTCAGACCACAGCTGTTATCCACTCTTTACGACGTGAGGATCAACTAATAAAATTAAATGATTCACATCGAGGGTCAGTAAGATTAATTAAAAAGGAATTCATAATTCAAAGGTCTACTTAAAAAATTATGTATGTACTGACTGTTTAAGTTAAATTGTGTACTATGTCTATGAATTCTATTAATTAATTTTACACTTGTTGGACCAGCAAAATATACCTCTTAATATTTCTGTTTTTATATATGCTATTGATTTCGCTAATTTAGGGGGAAAACTACGCATTGACCTGACAATATGTTGGGGTGAGACAGAGGCCTAACACCCACAAAGCCCCCCCCCCCCCCCTCACACACTTGCATGTTTTATTGATATTATTCATATGTATTTTAACAGCATATTAAAATGGAAGAAAGAAATAAACTTTGTTTTTACAAACTCTAAACCACGCTGTGCTACAAAGCTGATTAAAAAAATAAATATTATAGCATGTTTACTTATTAAGGTTAATATCAGAAATATTCTCTCATTAAAATGACTGTATCAACATTTCCGAGAGAACCATCGCGGTGGACCTACCGCCGTGACACTAATAAAAAAAATACGATATATAGATACTAATTCTGCATCTGTTGTTGGAAAAAAAGTTTCACGATAGAGAGAGAGAGAGGTAGAGAGAGAGAGAGGTGGGTTTTTACGAATGACTAAGCTCTGTATAGGAAGACAGTCATGAATCATCTTAAAACTGTCCCGTCTTGACTGAAATTTGAAATAGAGTATTTCACAGACAAAATACTAACTTTTCTTGTATGCCATATCATGTTGATTACAAAATGAAACGAGAAATGTACGGAAGTATATATTTATTTTTAATTTTAGCCTTTATCTCTTAATAAGCCAGAAGTTTACAAATTAGCTCCAGTATATGACTGCACTTTTCAAGGAGCATATATTCAACAACAACAACAACAACAAAGTAAAATATGCTACTTTTTCGAGATCACAACTTATGTTTCAAACCCAAAGTACATATACAGGAAAGAAAAGTATGAATTAGAAAATTTATTAACTCATGCATGTTAAGAATACAGTTGTAGATTTATTATTTTAAAGCAGTATAAATTTGATAAAAATCAACACAGCGTCGAACTGTATGTTTTGGTAAAGGCCTTTTTCTTTTATTAATACAAAGTGATTTTTAAGCTCTAGTGTTCAAAATATAATTGATCTTATTTCATTGTTAAATCAAACATTATTATACAAAATATACACTTAACTAAAACATAAAGCATATGAAACATTGATAAGTATACCAAACGCACACTATATTTGATAAACGCTTCAAATGGCAGGGCTTGAAGAATAAAAAAGATTTTAAAGTCATGCACATTCAGTTTTGGTAAAGGAAAAAAAAAATAAAAAATAAAATCTAAATGAATCGGTCATTCTAAGCCGAGAAAGTGCTGTAAAAACTTGATTCTTATTGAAAATTTAACTTTTCATGTATCGAAGAAAAAAAACACATAAACCAATATACATGTACATGTATATAGTTTTACTGCAGTCACTTTGATGTCAGGTTGATCGACTGACAAATGGTTTACGCAGAAACTCACATTTTATTATACCCATGTTTTTTATGTAAAAAATTAGTTTTCGATGACCTTTATTATCCTTAAAGATGATGGAAAGTTCGATTCAGTAGAGAATAATTTGGATATATTTCAATTAGCATATCAGAGGCGCAGTGATTTCTAGGGCTGGGACGATATATCGAGATATCTGTGAGGACGATACGCATATCGATACATATGAAGAAATATCAAAATATCGCCCCCCAAAATCTTACTTCTATTTTTCTTTGTTTATTTAATTTGGGGTTTAATATATAAAGTAAATAAGATAAATATAAATGTAGATATGAAATAAATAATAATACACCACTTGAGTAAAATATTTTTGTTTTACAACATATAAACAACTATTTTGAATAAATTATTCTTATTTGCAAAGAAATAATTTGTTTATTTCAATGCAAAAACAGATTTTATATGCAATTAAACATATCGTGTCGTGGCTCAAATATCGTGATACGTATCGATATAGAAAAAGTTGTATCGTCCCAGCCCTAGTGATTTCTTACTCCTACAGGCACTTGTTTCATATTCAGGGCATCACAGAATTAAAATTACCAAAGGCATTTGTTTCTCACAGGGCATCATGCGATAATATTTACCACATGCACTTATTTCATATAAAGGACAGCATGTAATTATACTTATATGCACACAACACATGTTTCATATACATTGAATCCCCTACTTATTTTTACCCCTGGCACTTGTTCCGTATTCAGGATCTTCTCGTACTTTTTCCCCAAGACATTTTTTTTTCATATTCAGGGCATCTTGTCCCTATTTTTACCCAAAGTCCTTGTTCCATATATAGGGTACACCCCCATTTTTACCACAAACACTTGTTTGATATACAGGGCATTCTCTAAACTTATTTTTACCCCCAGGCAGTTGTTTGATATACAGGGCATTCTCTAAATTCATTTTTACCTCAGGCACTTGTTTGATATACAGGGCGTTCTCTAAACTTATTGTTACCCCAGGCACTTGTTTGATATACAGGGCATTCTCTAAATTCATTTTTACCCCCAGGCACTTGTCTGATATACAGGGCATTCTCTAAACTTATTTTTACCCCAAACACTTGTTTGATATACAGGGCATTCTCTAAATACGTCTCTACGTATGGGAGAGTCTTAATATGATTGAAAAATTCTCGAAGGGACTTAAACAACAATAAAATAAACCAAATAAACATTTTCATTATCATTATGACGTCATAAGTGTGTACAGAAAGCAAAAAAAAAAAAATTGATTGTCATGTGAAGTGCACTCACAGTTTTGCAATTGCACTTAGAAAAAAATACACAAAAAAACCTTTATAGAATTACGGATATGTGTCGTTTTGCATCATGGGATTAACACGAACAAAGAGAACAGGTGCATGCAATCCTTGCGGAGGTGATGCGTACTACTGCGGTACTTTATATCGATAAAATGGCATGTCATTGCATTTTTCTGACTGCATTTAATTATTTAAAAAATATAATTTGAACCGCTAGTTTAAATCTTAGAAACCAAAACTATTTTAAATCAACAGAGAAAGATATATTTTTACCTTTATAAATAAACTTCTATATGGTTAGAAAATCAAATAGTGCACAATAACTATAAGCTCTAAGAGACATGAGAAAAAAAATTCTTGTATCAGTATCACAATAATCTCTTTAATAAAAAAAAAACAACTTACATCCAGAACCATGACACACGTACATGAGTTCATCCTAACTCACTGGGAAAAAAGATGTGAATATAAGAGAATTCATGAGTGATAAAGAACTTTAATGTGACTCTTATGTGTCACACTTTTCTTTCTACATTGGAACCATTTACAGAGACCGTCTAAGACAACAGCCGTTTTAAAAAGTCTAAACAGATCCATGTTTTCATTTGTCTAAGTAGAAAGATGTTTAATTAAACTGAAAGTGTTATTTATTTACTCATAACCATGGTACATGAAAAAAGGAAAGAAACTGGTAAACTCCAAGAAACATATATGGCAAGAAGACCAAACAAATTTATGCCACTTTAGACCCTTAAAATGATTATCTTAAATTCTATTTGCTCTACACCTTCAATGGATGTAAATTAAAGGCTCCAGACTTCATGTTTACAACCAATACCGCCATTATTAAATGCATTACCCCCATTAATGTCTTGTGCATTTGTGGAAATATAAATGTTATGCAAATTGAGGTCAGCGGTTTTATGTGTGTTAATGAGTTCACGTATATTACGATTTAAAATGTTTGCTTATATACTGGTTGATTGGTAGATGGCGCTCATATCGATCAATAGATTAATAAATTAAACAATATATATAAAAACAGGAATTTCTGAAAGAACAAAAATGCATTTTTGTTAACCCTTGGAGTAGTTTACAGCATTTAGTATGCAAATACATGCTGGCTATAATTATTTAATAAACGGTTGTCAAGATATATTTTTGTATTGTGCAATGTGAATGTAATGAAGTAGGTAATTGCAGGATAGGCTTTCTGAATTGGAGTTGGTTGGTTGGTTGCTTTAGGGCTAAAAATAGTAAATTTTATATCATGAACCCTAACAGTCATATTGGGGGAAAATGTAGACTTAGTCGCCGAAAGCTTGGCTGTGTAATTATTTCCAAAGCAACTGCAAATGTCACCGACTGATGACGGTCGTTATCTAATTATTGAAAGGAAGTTACTTTAGAAATACTAACTCAGTACAATTTTTATATATAGTCATCCCTTTTGGTCTGTATACTAATTAGGCCCCGAGATCATAAACTGAAAACAGTCAAAATTTGATTTAAAAAAAGATAATAAACAAATTTTCACAACGTGTATGAATTTTTATACTATACAAACCTGGAAATTTTCATACACGTATGGTAATTAGAACTCAAGATATTCAAAATCAAAATTTTGACTTAAATTTGTTGTCAGCTTGTGGTCTTGAGCCATTGTTACACTAACTTATTTGTGAATGTTCAACGTGTTGTTCATAATAACTTTAATATAAAACATTAACTTGAAGATAGATGCATGAAATAGAGCATGTGTAGAGTCAGTCATTTTTTGCCACAAATTACAAAAAAATGTTACACTTTTACATGTAGAAATGGCGTGTTCCTAACATTTTTTAATGGAATCTAATTGGTCATATATCAGGCCCTGTCTTATTTATTTCAAACGTTGACAATTTTAAAACAAATTCAGAGTGGTAGTTTTAGGATGGAAGAAGTATTGTCAAGTTATTGTATATTGTCCAGTTATTGTACAGCTGTTTTATTAATAAATGGCAGAACAGAAGTCAACCACAGTGGATTTTTTGGTTTATTTTACAACTATTAATTCAAAATATTTCTAATCATTTCATTTATATTTTATTATTATTATTTTTCGTCATTTCACAACAATACGCTGGAATCTTAATTTAAAAATAAGCATCAAAACAGAAATAAGAGCGTACTTTTTAATGAGCCCTTTGGAGTAAATATATGTAGATAAAATCAGCATGGTTTATGTTATTCTTTTCTTAAGACGGAACATGCGCAGTCCAGAATTCCTGTACTTGGTGATGAATGCCGACAGGGGGTGGGATAGAATACGTTTGTACACCAAGAACATATCCTTCGAAACATCCCTCACGCATAACCTCTTTCTGTAGTTACCGTACAATCAAATCATATGTGTATTATATATAAATACCATGATGCTATTCTTTATTGATTTCAAAAAGGTCATCTTTACAGTTAGATGCACAGCCCGCCTACTGCTGAAATGTAGGCCATATCATTAATATTTATATGTGATACAAAAGACGCAATTATTTACCTCAAATAAAATGAAAGAATCAATTTTCAGCAGTGTTTTATATTACCCTGGGCTTAATGTATATTTTAAAACTAAAATTACACATGGAAAAAATTCAATAAATTTTATCAACATGCACATATGAAAGAAGATAAATTGATAATTAAAAGTAGCTTTTTGGAATTTTTTGTTTTTTCGAGTGAAATATTTTCATCAAACAAAAAATAGAAAAATATATATAAATATTGAACAGATGATTAATTTAATTTACTTATAATTGTATATTCGGTAACAAGGGCAGGGGACTAGACTAAAAATATAGGGATACTTTACAAAGGCACTGCTGCACAGCCCTATTATGTTAATAACATTAAAAAATATTTAAAAATACATTTTCATCTCCTCTCCTTTTTTCTTTATGCTTTTAAAAAAGATCTTTTTTTGTCAATATTCATTATTCTTAAATAAAAAGTAAAAGAATTTTCAGTGAAAATTTTACAGATATAAAGTCTAATTAATAAAAGGAAGTTAATGCTTTTATTGATGGAAATCCCTTACGTATATTTCGTAAATTGTAATCCTAGTTGATGTATTCTGTTTTAAATCTTTAGTGTAGTGTACAAATGTAGCATTGATAGATTGCCAAAACCCTTTGTTAAACTAGCAAATAAATTTTCTTAATTACTTGCCAAGGTCATGCGTCGATTACATGTACATGGTTAAAAATCATATGATACATGCATCTTCTTGACTCAAAGTACATACTAGTATATGCGTGATGCAACAAACTCAAAAGTTTTTACTTCGTTAACATGACGCACAGATATTAGTGTTGTTGTGATTTACAATGTAAAAATTAAAGATGGTTGGTTGTTCTGTTAAACACTTTCATTTTGAAACTTTTTACAGTCTTACACACGAATTTTAATATTTTTTTGCTATTGCCTTCTCGACATATTTTGATAGTCATTTGTCAATATCTTAAAAATATAATTTTATTATTATTTCATTCTATTTTATCACTCCGTAGCCATAAAACACATTACTTGTATGATGATGCGTCTGCCATTTCTTTCTAGACAATTATTTCCTTTTTTTATTTCACAGACAAAAACGATAAAAAAAAAATCAACATATGCGTATAAGGTACACACCATATGTGTTTAAAATAAGTATGAAAAATTTGAAGGCATTCAGAAATATCAAACATCAACATGTGTGTTAATGGCAATCAAAAATACAAAACATTAACACGACTGTATAAAGCAATAAAATATGAAACATCAAATAAATACTAATTTAAGTGCATCTATAAGGCAATCAAAATATCAAACATCAGAACGTTTGTTAAAGGTGAAGACAACGAACCGTGATTGATCTAAAAGAAAAATCTATAAACAATAAAAATAACAGATTGTTGGAAGTCTTGGTCTCCAAAGACTGTATAAATCTCGACAATAAGAAATTCAGCATATCTTATTTATATCGACTTCAAAGTAATCGTGAGTACAATGAGAGTGATTTTTAATGAAGTAATTATTTTTGATGATGACAAATTAAGATGTGAAAATTTCCGAACTCAGTTTTTTATTGAGATCTTAACTTATCGCGAGGAATTGTTGTATAAAGAGTAGAAAAGTTGTAAGTTTTGATATATAGACTTGAAAAAAAAATAGTAAATTTAAAGTTTATAAAAGTTCTTAAGAGTTACTGAGGATCCACTTTGTATGGTTTGTTTATAATTGAATAAGGCAATCAAAAATATCAAGCATCAACTTATGATTAAAAGGCAATTAAAATTATATTAAACATCAACAAATGTGTATACCGGTATGACAATCACAAATATTAAACATCCACAAGTGTGTATATGACAATAACAAATATCAATCCTGAACCTGTGTGTATACGTATTTGGCAATCAAAAAATAACAAAAATGCAACACGTGTGTATACGGCACATTAACATTGTAAAAGACAATCACAAAAATCAACATTTCAACCTGTGTGTAAAGCAGAGAATTCTCGTGTGATTTTATATAATATGAATACATTCATATGTTATCTGTTATTCTTTAAAAATGTTAGCATTATTTCCATAAAAATGCCTTCGTAAAGAGAAAGAGAATTCTTTGAAATATATACGGCATTGCGAATTGTTCTTCATTGAGCGAAAAATTAGAAGGAGAAAGCACAGTCAAGAACCAGTTAATTTTAACTTTTAATTAAATTTTGAACAAAAATTGAAAAAAAGAGATTGATCAATCTTTTCATCTGTAGAGGGCTCAGTGAAAAGTTTATAATCTTTATCAAGAAACGCCATAGACGAATCTCTTAGCAAACAAGATTTGCTTTTGCATCTGAGCAAACAAATTTGCACCTGTCCTTGACTAGGCATTCCACTTAGCAAAATTTCACTGAAACAACAATAACAATAATTCTACAAGATAACGACTGTGATCAGTATCTGAAGTCCTGACAACATGAAGATAACGAACAATAGTCAAGCTCAAAAGTCCAATGAAAATACAGATTGGAAGTAGAACACGGGCATCTAAAAACATCAGAGATTGGTTCAGCTAGGTGCCATGGAGGAGTGAGCATCTCCTGCCGGTCGGTCACACACGCCGTGTGCTCCTCGTCTTGATCGGAAAATGGAAAAATCCGTAATTATAAACAATTCAGTGTGAAAATAATGAACAAGAAATTTGTATGAAAATCGTTCGTCAACCTTCGATTTAACGAAAAATTGTATTTATTGACAAGGTCTTGTATCGAACATAGAATCTGCAAAAAAATTAATTTAAACAAGAAGTTGATATTCTTATTTCCCCGAAATTTTTGTCAATATCTTGGATCATTGTAGAAATTGTTGGCGTAAAGCATGCTCTTGCGTATCGAAACAATTGAGAAACATCAGCTCTATATACAGGTGTAAAGGGTGTATTGATAATAAATATGCATGTAAAAGACCGACTATCAAGTTGAAGTCATCACTTTTATCATAAAGTTTTGTTCTTAGATTACCAATAATGTCTTTTCTTGTAAAATATCTAAATATGAAACAGCTGATGAAAGAATTGTGGACTTTAATATCAATCTATTATAATCTTAAGAATTCCCCTACTTTTTGCATTATCTGTAATCATATATTGTGTTGTATATAATATATGCCCAATTCATTGGGTCCCTATTTAGTACTGACTTCTAATCTATATCCCACACTTTTCATGTAATACTAAATCCAGAATCAGTGTTTTACATTGTAAAATAATTTTATGAAATTGATTTTTGTGAGCCATTTCAACGAATTAACTAATACCGGTGCATAAATATTTCAAGAAAATAAGTAATCAATATCCAAAAACAAAAACCTAGATTTTTCGATTTAAATAAAAATAATTATTCCACAGTTGTTGAAAAAATCAGGCAGTGCGAGAAGTACTTCCTGTGACAAAAAAATCTATAATAGTAATACTATATATTTTTATTGGACCAAAAGACTTTCATCTCTGTTATATCAATAAATATTTATATTCCATGCATCACAGCGGAACGACATAATATTTAATGGACGAGTAAGGAATAATCATGGCATTTTTTATCCATGAAAATTTCTTCATTTATTTTCGAGAATATACAATTTTAAAAATTTCATAATTTCTTTGTATTTAGACTGGTTAACAAATAAAATCATAAATACAAGGGCAGGGGTTGGGGGTCAATAGTTTTTAAATGTATTTTTTTATCGCAAAGTTCCGTACTTTTAACATTTAAGTTATATTAGTCTTCTAAATCAACGATTTGACAAAAATTGCATCTTTTACATTTTTTTGAGACTATTGATCTTCCTCTTTGAAGTTTCAGATCATGAGCACTAATCTAAGTAATATAGATGTTCTGTTAATATTAGTGTACAATGACTTAAGATTGTATATTGTTTACCGTCCCTTTTGAGAATTTTTCACTCATATGATTGTAAAGAAAAATTGATATAAAGACTTTTTTGGATTTCTTTTCATAATCTTTTAATATTATAATTTTTTCCATGCAATATAAAAAAAATAATTCACATTTATACTGATATATATTTATATCATCATTTTGAAATTTGTTGCTCGATCGTGCTCGAAATCCATACATTGTGATTTTCTACCAATCCTGAAAACAAGATTTTACTAGACAACTGGTACTTTTATGTATTTTAACAAGTACTTAGTTTTTTTCGTGTCATCTGTAAATCTGAAATAGAAATCTTGTAAATTCAAAATAATCCATATCATACCGTCAATAATGTTATCTTCACTGAGCAATAAAAAAAAATCAATCAGACTGTCCAGTCTATTAATATTTACATTGTGTATCGGATAAAATAGGTTATGCCTGCTGCCTCATCCTAATCAGTTTTGTGAATAAAATTATACATAATTAAAGTGATAATACCGCATGTATTTTTTAATTGCATTAAAAAAAATTCTTAATTGTAACAAATAAATGCTCATTAAAAACGATGAAACTATGCTCTTCAACATCTGGAAAAAAGTAATAATAATTTAAATGAAACACGAGTCAATAAAAATAATCAAATGAATATCGAGAAAGCTTTTCTTGTGTGATTCAGTCTGAGGTTATTTTTTTTTCCAGTGAAGGTCTGTTTGCCCTTTTCTCACTCTCTCAGTATTTTATCTATTTTTCTATTCTATAAGAGATGGAAATGGAAATTTATTAATCATTTGTGTTGGTAACATTTTTCTATGTATAAATACCAAGCTGAGAAAACAATAATCTTAATTTCCTCTTCAATGTACACTTTCGGTGGTCTTGGACATGCTAATCAATGTCATATACAATTATTACAGACACTACAAAACATAATGGTTATTTCTTATCACAAAATACTTACAATGTACATGAAACCTGAAATACAAATGTAGAACTTTATCTAAATAATTATATAATTAATCGTACTTAAGCGAAAATATTTTGAAAAAGTAATTATATTTAGCATATGGTCTTCGTCCAAAATTTAATAAAGTTATTATAAAAAGCATATGCAGAAGAATAATGTTCATTTAGTTTGCTGCTAAGTGCATCGAAAATTAAAAATAAATACAATACATTAATAAGATTCGTAACGGCTGTCTCCCACGCAAATGTTACACAAGAGTGATTCCTCAGAAATCAGATGCAGCACCCCCAGGTGGTGACTGACGTGCACACTTCTGATTACCAAGGTAATGCTGAAGTCAGCTGTATTCGACAATTTATTTAACCTTGCCATCAAGATGAAACCGCTTAACCATGACATGTGCGAAACCACGTAAAAAAAGTAATTGGTGTAAATTTACCATTGACACAATTATTATCCGATTTTTATCACAAGAGAATTTCATCCTTTGTTAATTCTACACCTTTCCTGCATTATTTTTTAAACTTCAAGAATTTGCTGTATTGTATTCATAAATATTGAATTCTGATTGGACAAAACACTGATAGTTTGTCTTTACTTTTCAGGTGTTAGGAAAATCGTTCTTTCTTTGTTGGAGGTAGACACAGGACCATGCGGTAAGTCAATCTATTATCACTGCATATATAAGAATTTAAATCTTAGATTATATTTTAAAGCTAGTGAAAAAATATATAAAAAGGTATAAACTTTAATTCGATAATAAACGAAATTATTTTGTAAAAAAAAATCTTACTTTAAATCACTGCACAGTATTTGAATATTTTTTACTGTCTTTTGTCCAAGTTTTTGAATTTGTCATTTTATTGACACGTTTTATGAAGAGTTTTGACACTCGTTCACGTATGTCACTATGACAACTGTGAGAGTTTGACAGGAAACTTTCGCTTACTTCATGACAAATTGTTAAATGCATCAGCCAGACCGGATGTGCACATCTGTGGCCATCCCCTTCCCCTGCCATTCAGTGTAAAAAATAATCTGAAGAATATCAGTTGCATTTTACAAGATTTCCGGTTTCAAAGCCTTTCAAATTCACGTTATGTTGCAGCACGTAATTTATTTCACATGTTTATTTTCGTGTATAATGACAGTATGTTTAGCGAATTCTATCAGAAATAAATCAACATATGGAATGAGAGATCATTTACATAATTTACAAATCTAAATTATCTTGACAGATCAATTCCATTAACTGATTAATTGGACAACTATAATTTTTTTTCCAAGAAATTTTGACATACAATGTATAATATAATTCAGTAATAAAGCAGACCATCTATGTACGTTTTATAATATTATTAGAATACGCACACATGTGTCTCAAAGACTTGTATAAATTTCAAAAATATATATTTTTAAAGTAACATTAACTATAACAATTCAATGAAAAAAGTCATAAAGATTGTAGTCTTATCCCATATTTAATATAAACGGTGCCCTCTAGAATAAATAAATATATAATATGCATTTAAATTACCAACAAATTGGTGTACACCAATGATGATCTTCATCGTAATACATGAAAAAAAAAGAACAAATGGAAAATGATTACCTTCAAAGATTCAAATAACTCAAGAGTTAGCCTATAACCAAAAACTGTGTAAAATGTGAGGTACCTGTTTTAAACAATTTAATAAAACTAGACAATGCTCAAGCTTGATTAGATACTCATTTCTTAGCATAATCTTCCGACGTTCCACTACATTCAACAATTGAGAAACACTTGATGCATTTCAAAATACTTTATTTTGAATAAAGCCACCAACCATTGAGACTGCATTTAAAACATCACCAACGAGAGAGCAAACTTTTTCTAGTACGATTCAGATAAAAAGTATTTTTAATCATAATAATCATAATTAAGAAAAATAACAATTATGAAGTAGGAGACGGATAGTCGCCACTCTTCAGTAGTACCCATCCTACTTTCAAACTGCTGAAGCTTTTATTATTAATTATGACCTCTTTTGTTTTCATTCGTTCGGAATCCCTCGTACTTTGACAATATCGTTTATGTGACTTGCCAACAGCTGTTCACTAGATATTTACTTATCTGATAACGCCTTTGCTGTTCCTGTACTTTGCACATTGCAACAGCATATTATTTATATCAAGAAATCAGTCCAGGACGCATTTTAAATCATTGATTTTTTAAATGGACACGTGATAGTTTATTCCACGGTTCAATTCACACACCAATCTTCAACCATTGTTTGGAAAATGGTGTGTTGTTAAACAAAAGTATGGGCTTTAATTTTAATAAAAGTGGCAATCAAATGCAACTAGGAAAAACCATACCTATCCCATGGATATATTATGCCAATACTGACACAAAATGTAAAACATAAAACATGAGGATAAGCTTGTAAATCTTATTTCTTCTCGATCTCATTTGAAATGTATGCATATTAATGTTAAAAAGACAAAAGATTCTTGCAGTTTCACAGCACTGTATGTGTTGCTTCACAGAGAGAATGCTAAAAAGAAAGAAAGAGTAAATTATACACAATTTGGCAATAGATATGTATCAAAATACTCGCTTTATTGCAACCGTTCTTCGCCATGGTCATTACATTAATTCTTTCAGAAGTTGAACATGAATTCTATTAGAAATGTTCATTATTTGGGGTTTGTCTTGAGTCTTTTCCCCCCGCTATTTTGATTAACAACACAGGTTTCTTTTCTCATCAGATATTTGACTAATATATATTTATAAAACACATGCAGAGGTCTGAATACGAAAATTCATTGACATTAACGATATTATCTACAGGTTTCTACGATAAAAATAGGTTAATGTTTGTTCATTAGTAAGCACAGTGTATATTTTTTAAGAGACATTTTTAAGTCAATATTAATACACTTTTCTTGCAGATTTGGCATTAAAATGAACAATATTATTCAGGAAAAATCTAAGCTGAATCTGGAAAAATAACTTAATTTTTTATGCAACAAGAAATAATTTATTTTCACAAAAATATGTTATTATTTAATTATATATATTTCTATGCATCTAAAAATGCATACATCCTATTTTGTATAATCAAAATATAAGGTGATTTTTAAAAATAAAATTATGTACATCATGTGTTGTCATTATTTTTTCTATGATATACATTTTTTTTTAAATTGTGGCTTTATATTTGCATTTGAATAAAATATTCTTTTAAAAATATTTATTGACATTTCAATATTAATTTTAAAAAAATTCTCCAAAGAAAAATAAAAAAAGTTTTATTGATGTAGGAGAGAAATATTTTGTTTATTACCTGACAAAGGTCGCTTTGATATTCTGAAATTGAATACCTGAGTTATCCAACATTGTCGATGCCTGGCAGATGGTAATTCTATAGAATTCCATAGAATAGCACTTCTTTGATAGAGAAAAAAAAAATAAATTTACCATCTGTAATTGCATTTATGACATAAACAACAAAAAACACACGTTAAAAATCCAAGTGCGATTTTTCTTTTTATGGTTGATCCTTTTTAGATAGAATCTTTTTCACTAATATTTTATCTCTCTTGTCAAATGTAAACCCGTTACATTTTGAAAATATGTATCTTTCTACGCCTTTTGAAAAGATATTATATTATAATAACACAAGGTGGCATATCAGGTGAACAGGCAATCTGGTTACGCTCAATTTCTTATCATCACGGCTACCGGTTTCCATCACTTCTGATGCACAGGTAAATGAACAGGTAAGTGTCATAGTGTTTCTTTTCATCAGTTTGGATCCATGGAATCTTTCGAGTCCGTTCCACTGTCAACTTTTTCTTCAGTACCTTCTACTGTCATTCGTCATAATTTTCTCAAAGTAAATTATAAATGTGAACCTACTCCGTGTCATATATTGAAAGCTGGTTGCATTTGCAGCTAATGTTTCCATGAAAAGGTACATACAAGTCGGAATCGGGATGCAGATCGAATTAGGGAAGTTGACTGATTGATTTTTCAAAAATCCTAGGTCATATAACTTCCACCAGATATGAATATTCAAATTTTCTCCTTATTTCCGGGAGAACGAATTTCATTCACGTAACACATCCTTGTAAACTCTTCCTCTTTTGCAAATTCGCCATGAATGAAAAAGCAAGACATTTAAGATGCTGTGTCGGCAATTCTTTGGCAAAATGAAACGTTATCATCTATCTGTTTGACATTGGTACGTAAAGGTCTCCGTGACCAGACGATAGTTTGCACTGTGAGTATCCGGTCGTCTGCCCGGGAAGTTGTCGTCAAGTGAAGTGTGTAAACCTCACAGCTAGGCGTCCTCGGAGGCTTGTGGAACATGGAAAAAACAGAACAGCCGGTCCTCAACATGCAGCACTATTTGTTATTGTTACTCCAGTTTTAGAAGCTCGCTTCAGGTACACAAATATCGATCCTGGAGGTGAATTTTATCCAGAAAAGGGGACGAATTTGGACAACAACCTCGGAGGATATATTATCCGGAATTTAAAATAAACTTCGGCGCTCAATGCTTGTCCCGGTGATGTCACAACCGTCTGGACTGTGTTAGAGTGACCTTTAATGTGACCCCAGTCGATCAGCTAGTATCGGCGAGGCGTATGTCAAAGTCTATCGACTTTGGAAAGCAGCCAAAACAGTGTATGTGATCAGTTATAGATGTTTAAATATGACAATAATATTTTACGACGATTTTCTTGGAGTCTAATGGACGGAAAGAATACATTAATGTGTGTTGTGTACAGACTACAAGGACATAATTATTTGTAAAGAATATTTTATTTACAAAAAAAATAATAAAAACAAAACTTGTACATTTTTTCTGTACGCAAAGCAACACATAAAACATGAACATTGTGCGTTATCTGAAACAATAGGAAGTAGTACAAACTCCATCATTAAATATACTGGATATGTTGCCTTATCGGACAACGAACACATCTCCATTCCTCAGAACAAATAAAACTTCGAAAGAACGAGGAATGCCATTGAGCCCAAAAATAAGAGACTCTGGAAAAAAAGTTCCTACTGTCATCAACCCAAATATACAAGATACCAATATAGAAAAAAACAACAATGTAAGATTTGTTTACCAACAGCCATCTTGTCGACATTGCAGTTATGTTTTCTCCATGCCAAGATAAATCTGTACAATATTTAACAATCTATTGTAAACTATATAACTAATTTTTTTAAATCACATTTTTTATATTTTTTTAAAGACAATTTTTGTAAATATTTTTCTAATCTACTTCATTAGACAAAACAATGCAAATTTTACATCATTTGATGATATGCAATATACAAAATTGAGATCAACTTTTTCAAAAGCTATTTTGTTAGAGACAGCATTTGTCTTTTTCAGGACTGAGATGAATTTGAGAGTCTGTTACGGAATTTTTCTCGTTGAGAAACAGCTGAGGTAAGGCCACATATATTCATTGCTTTAATTAGAAGACGAAGAATTATACTGTTGATTAGTTTATATGCCACCTAAGCATCAGTTAAGAGCCTAGATAATCTTAATCCCCTATTACTAAGTGTTAACTCGTTTTTTTTTTTCACAACAGTATAAACTTGCTTCTATGTTATCAATATGAGAACAATCTGCAGTTATTATTTTCAGTTATGTTCAACATATGAGATGCTTCATTTATAATTTATGATAATGACTCAAAACAAAAATTGAATTACCCATCTTTGTGGTCTATATGCATGTATGAGATGAAAAGATTGACAGTTTATACACAATATGCAAACAATTAACGACCATCAGTGTCAGTGTAGGGTGAATTCCCGGGGGTGAAGCGATGACCCTGAGGGAGGGAGGGTCTCGGGCTCCGGCGAACACAGCTGACTGGACAACACGGCTCGAATCATGTCCGTTTCCGTCAGTAGTCTCTTAATTTCTTCTTTGAGCTGGCGGTTCTTTTCCTCCAATTCGACGACAATCTTGATGAAAATGTAAAGAAATAGTTTTTACCGGACATATATACTAACGTTTAATACGACATCATTCCTACTGAAGTGATTAAAAGTTCATTTTGTAAATATGGCTTAATGAGACTGTACTGTAGAAAAAAAAAGACTATTTATTTTATTGTAAACTCGTGATATATCGATAAACAATTTTCCTTTATTTGTTTATTTAACTTTGCTTTTGTTTAGTAAACAATCGCTATGTCTAAAAATGAGATAGTTGTATACAAGAGTTTATTTTAAATCATTAAAACTTACTAAAATAACTTTATTTTTTGAAATAACAAATTTGTCCAATAAAATTTTATTTTTTGATCGCATATCAACTTTTGGATGATTTAGTTTTTATATAGAAAAATATCAATAAAATCTCGGTCAGTTTAATTGGGGTGAGCGAGTTTTGTTTGTTTTGTGGTCAGGCCGCTCCCCTGTTACAGATAGAGGGTGATTCAGTTCATCGGATGAAAGTCTGTTAGTCATCAACTTTTCCTCTGATATATTTCGTCTGTTCGTCGTCTTCGTTAGCTAAGTTGCAAGTATATTTTTATTTATATATTGAGGATATCTGCAGCATATTTTATCTGGTTAAGTGATCTGTGTTTTATTTTATTGGGAACACCAGTTAATTTTTTTTAATTGAGGATTTGCTATCAAATCTGAATGTAAGTATATTTTTTGTTCTGTTTTGTTTTATTTTTGTGTTGATTTTTTTCCTCTCTCTCTCGACCGAATGATTTCAGTAATATCTTTGTTGTTGGGACACACTGCACCAACTGAGTTTGTTTGTGGTCAACACAAAATCACAAAAATGTTATCTTTGATGTTTAATTTTTTCAAATACTCGAATAAAGGTAACAGATCCAGCTTATTTTTTTATTGACAAGGAAGTTTATATTTTTTTTATTTATATATCTGTTATAAACATTATTAAAGTGCACCCGGTATGTCATAAAAATAAATCCTTTTAACCTTCTTCAACTCTCCCGATGCTTGTCGCCTTTTTTGGCGGAACTTCTTGGCGGCTCGGCGATTCTGTTCTTTTCTTCTTTCCAGTCTCTCTATCTCAAATGGCAGTAGCTGGAGAAAGAAGGGCTCCCATATTAGAATTAAAAACAAATTAAGATATTTCTTTGTTGCGATTTCTTATTTTGTCAATATAATTTTTTTTTAAATAAAATATTTTTTTTTATAAAACGGCATTTTCTTCCTAGAGAGATGGACGAAAATTTTTATATTTTCCTCATCATTCTTATTTATAAAATAATTTAATCTTCAATTCAGAAACATACATAAATGGTACGAAATGTTAAAAAAACAAGTTATGTGTAACTATCAACCACAACGTTTTTTTAAAATATAGTTCTGTCGGTTTAAAGTTAAAATAAATTATTGAAAAATAAATAAAAATAACAGAAGCTTGTAATTTTGAGCTTAATTTATTTTTTGAAAGAAAATTAATTTATATATCGTGATTGTTTAAAAATTAAATATATTTAAACCTAAAATGGAATATGTATCTTTGAAGTTTCCAATTAATTATTAAATGAAAATTATAAAAATATAGCAGGGTTAAATCTTTACATAAATTCTTTAAAAGTTATACTATTCAGATAAAATAATAAAATATTGTGATTATTATTAGCTAAAAAATACAACAATAATTTCATTCTATTATTATAGACTTTTACTTATTCAAAACTTCAAAAAGTCTTTTTATGTAAAATAATTATTGAAGATGAATTTACACAAAATATTTTTTTTATAAGATTTTCATCAAAAATGATCTTCAAAGAAACTTACATTAAAAGTGTATATAATCTTACGGTTTAATCTAAGTTTTTTTGTCTGAGCATATGCTTGATAAATTAACTGCGCAATTTAACAAACACTTGTCCATAAAAGCCTACCCGCGTGATTGAAAGAGGGAAATGTTATAGAACCGAAGCCGCCATGTGGGGATGAAACATAAATTTAAAAAAAAGTTTTTAAAAACTTAATAATAATTAACATTTTTAGAAAACTAAATCTGCTATTTGCATATCATATAATTTCATATCAATTTAATAATTCATACAAATAAGGAAACGCAAAACTGAAATAAATAATATTTATGATAAAAACAACAAGTGCTTACCGGGGGTTTATTTTGAACCATTTTTGGTTCGTCGTCCAAAGTTAAATCTTTCCCCTCGTCAAAGCACTTTTTCTGGATTCTACATTTAAGCTCCGTCTTTAGAAGTGGCGTGAGTTTTCCTGTCTGCAGCGCCTCCATCGTGGCAGACAGTAATTCCTCGTCCAGTTCGCCGTCCTCCAGACTCCCGCAGTCCGAAATATCGTCCAACTCCATCACGTCAGGTCGACAATGCCAGTAAAAACAGGGCCTCCGTCTCTTGAATTTGAAAAATAATAATAATACCAAGTTCCCGCGAAGTCTCGCAGGGGATGACGTAGATATTTTCTCCAGATGCAAAACTGCTGTGACGGTCAGATACAAGAAGAGAAGGATCTAAAAATAATATTGTGTGTCATCCCACTGTAGTCACCCCCGACCTCTGATGCGCTGAAAAAATAATGGCGAAAACTTAAACCATTAAAAAGTCATATTTATTAAGAAATGATTTTTATAATATGCATTTTGAAAACAAAGAAAACTTTTGTAAAATTTGAAAATAAAGAATTTTTAAAGCCAATTTTGTGAGTACTATTCCTTTTAGTGATATTTGTTACGTAATAGTTATCAATACTTTTCCTTATGTTTGGTTAACTCACCAGGTGATATTTTAATGACCGCACTTAGCAATTATCCGATACTTGTGTCATTTAAACATGTGTATTATCAGTCAGGTCTCGGCACGTTTAGTGTTTATGTTTTATTTATAACTCTAACGTAGTTTCAAGGGGCGTAACTCGTGTCATGTATCTCAATAGCTATAGGTTGAACAAGTTAGGGGTCGCTTGTCTGTCTTCTAGCTGGCCGCAGCGTTTATAGAGTGCTTGCGCAGACAAACATTCTGGTAACTTGTAAACAGAATCGGGTGCTACTAAATATATATAATTTCTCGCCGAGGACGAGACAGAAATCAATCAATACTAGAACTAATGAAAGAGAGTCGTTTTCGTGAACTGACGGCTGCGTTGTATCGTCGTCAGTCGGGCGGGAACTTTTAGCGCGGAAATTCCCTAAAAAAAACAGCCTCTGCATCTACCCCTCTTAGTAAAGACTTATTGATAAATGTGACTAATTATTAAAGTATGAATAATTTTAGAAGTTAGGAATTTCCATGGCACTGACTAAGTGCAGTTAAATGACTATCACTACTGTGTCATACACAGGGCGTGTATCTATACTGTATGGCTAGCACCGGCATCTGTTACAAAGGGGTTATTTTTCAAATGCAAATCTGTTCAGCTTTCATTTATTATTGCATATTTGTATATTGCTCTTTTTTAAAAAGGGAAAAAATATTTATAATAGAATATGATTTAAATCTAAAAGTACTTATCATTTGAATATCGATTTTCCATTGAGGTTGGAAAGCAATTTAATATTTATTAGGCAAACAATATTACTTACTATTCGTCTATATATGTATATTAACTGGAATTCGCATTGAACATCGAATAAAAAGAACTCATCATTTAATTAATTGATAAATGGAACTTGGATATGTTTGTCGTAATTTTAAACTCTCCACACTATAACAATAATTAAAAATCATCAATTTTCCGTAGGTATAGAACTGTTAGTAATATTTTATTTATAGAAAGCTTTTATGGTCAATTTACTTTCCACTGTAATTTGCATATATAAAGAGGGAGATAATATTAAGGCATCATAGGGATAAATCTCCACTTTTTTGCAAATGCAGACAAAGTTGTTAGCACTATTTATCTGGAAGCACACCCTTAATTTTCTGAGCATATAAATGCATTTCAATTCAGTAAGAAAGTATTTGTTAATTTAAGTGTTACATACCTCATAAATGTAATACAATTATTAACATAAAATTACATGAATTATGCCTTATTTTAAAGCATTTTTAAATTAACAATTAGCACACAAAATGCAAATCTATTTGCTAGACTGTTATTGACACCTTTATCTAATTAAATCCAGTTTGTTTTTTGTAATTATCGATTTTTAAAAGTACATGAGGTTTAAACTTGCTCATAACTATTCAAAATCGAACAGTTCCTTGTTTGTTTTTTCAAAGAATGTATCTCGAACGCCTAAAACTTATTTGCAAATGTAGAACAATAGTTTGAATGTTTTTGTTTTTACGCCAGTTTTAAGAATAATCTTTTTAAACTAAAGCTTTAGTGATCTGTGAGCAATCCTACAACCTCTGCTACTCACGTTTCTTTGCACCCCTTTCCCTTCATTACCATTTCCTGTCACTTAGATATTTAGCATTTTAGATATTGGTTCATATGTTTGCATTATTCAATGGATTATTAAATTCCAAAAGCGCTCGTGGAATGAATTTGGAATCTGTATGATCATTATCTTTTTACTGTGCATGTGACATCACCTTAATACTAAAACTGGAGGAAATCAGAGAAAATGTTTATATCACTTATACCAGTAAAGAGTGCCCTGATCCACACAAAGCACCGACGGATTCCGTACAATGATAATTTCCATTCTTATGTCGATAGGATATATTCTGGTCAGCTTGAGATAAAGATACCACGGAGTCTGACACATCTGTTTCATACATGTATTTGGATATTTTACTTGAAAAAAGACGTTAATGGTAATCTAACAACCAAGCTCTATGATAAACATGATGACTTTAACTTTTCTATCGTCAACTTCCCTTACTCAAGCAGCAATATACCTTCATAACCTGCATATATTTTATATATCTCAGTTGATTTGATACGCAAAAGCATGCTCTACGTATGAACAATTTCTAAAACGAGGTAAATTATTGACAAACAAGTTGATAAAACAAGAATTTCAGCTGTCTCGTTTAAAGTCATCATTTCGTAAGTTCTATGGTCGATACAATGACCTTGTCAGCTGATACAATTTATCATTGAATCAAATGCTGACTGACGTTTTTCATACTAATTGTTAGTCTATTATTTATACACTGAATTGACGACGGATTTTCCGTTATTTCCCGGTCATGACACGGAGCACACGGCGGTTGGGACCGGTCGACAGGGGATGCTTACTTCTCCATGGCATCTGATCCCACCTCCAATGTTTCAGAGGTCCGTGTTTGCTCTGCTTATATTTTTATTGTTTAATGGACTTTTGATCTTGAATACTGTTCGTTATCTCCATATGTTTCATTTTCATGTACCAAAGCATATCTAGTAATGTTACATCATATTTAGTCAAAGTTACATCATATCTAGTAAATGTTTACTTATTGTTAATATGCAAAAACTGAGTGGTCAATTCATTTTGTTTATTGCAGTAATAATATACATGGAGAAACAAAGGACAAGTTTCAAATTACTGGAAGGCGTTAATGCCTTCACGGAAAGTCATTATAATAAAGCTAAGAAAACGAGTAGTGATTAGTTTCATAAGTTCAGCAAAGTCTACAGATTGTGAGCAAGGCTAGAGAACCTGGAAACACCAGCAGTAGGATCAGGTGCCTACAAGGACTAATCAACCCTTGTAGCTTTTGTACATTACGTACACGTACGCATTATAAATTCAAGAAGTTGATATGCTTTCATTTAATGTCGCAAATCGCGATGTAATTCTATGCTTTGCTCTTTTTTTTTTAATTTCTCATTTATTTAGAAAAGAACATCGACGTCTTGGGGTGTTTTGGGTTCCAAATAGGACATACTTCTTAAATTCATTTAAATCAAAATTGAAATTACTGTTATTTTTTTTTTTTACATTTTTGACAGCCTGCTCATTAAAAATAATTCATATAAGAATTCTTATATTTAAACAGTAAACGGTGTTTACTAACCTGTAAGAATTAAGTAAGCCGTGTAAACTATCACAAATGATTCATAAAAATGTTATACATCTATTACCTGCCCTTAATATAGGGCTCCTTATTATGTCAATGCGTACTTCCAGCATCCTTTTAATATCAACTTCAGATTAAACGACAGTTTTCCAATTTAGGAAGGTAAAAAAAAAAATATATTATTTTGTTGAATTATATTTTTTTACAGGTCGTATAACTTTAATCTGCTTAAAGTGTCCTTTAAAAATCCTGTACTTGTTGAGCAATTTTTTTTATCATGGTAAAGAGCTCACACGACTGGCGTGGCCTGTCGGTGGGTATGCTCACTCGTCCGTGGCACCTGATCACACCTCTAATATTTTGGAGGTCCGTGTTTGCTCCGCTCCTATTTTGTATTGTTTTATGGACTTTTGAGCTTGAATATTGTTCGTTATCTCCATAAATTTCATTTGCACATTTTGTTTTAATTTACAAGATGACTTTTAAAGATCTGTGCAAGATTTGGAAAGTTTATTTCATTCAGGTTTGTGTATGATAATAATATTCTGAAGATAGATAATCTATATAGTGTTTTCGTAAGTAGTTTTTTTTAATTTGTATCAAAGCACATATATTAAATGTTACATCATATTTGTAAAAGTTACATCATATTTAGTAAATGTTTCACACGGAATATCTTTGAGAAATAATCATGTGATATGAAAAACTATAGATACTCATTTAATCTGAGCAGACTAATCCTGTTTCTACAAATCTTAACATTGGTAGATCTAAAAGTATACCCCTACCCCCTCTCCAATTAATACTAATTTTTGTAAATAAATATGGCTATGCTTCACAGCGTACAAAGCATCAACAATTTAGTGAAAAAGGTGGAGATAACGGACAGTGATCAATGTCATTTATCCTCTAATTTTCTTAAAAAGGACAAAAACAAAAAAAAAACAAAACAAAAAAACAAAAACAAAACGGAACCCTAAAAAAACCGTGGATAGGAAACACACTGTGATGGTATTTCGGCAATATTTTGATAAAATATGTAATACGTGCATTATGTTAAGATTTAGTATTGTTTGACCATGACTTAGAGATGTACGTACTGATTCTCTTTAAAGATAAGGTCTCAAGGCGATGACCGGCGATTTGTTATGGAAGTAAGGAAGAGGTCTAGAGAGGGGGACAAGTACTTTTGTTTGTGAAGAGATAACATGTACAGGTATTAAACGATGATAATTTTATATAATGTATTCAGATTGTCCTCTAAATAAAGGAAAATGCATTATTGATCTGAATAAGGAATATACATTTCATAGATTATTTTATTATGATACACATGTAAGGGCTTGAGTGTATTTGTCAGAAGATATAACAGTTCATATAATAAACTGTATATACATTGCAAGTGCATGTTTGTGATTTCTGCTGTCCTCAAATAAAAGAATTTGTACTAAAATAAAACATTTTTACGAGAAAAAGCACGAAAAATTGTTAAAATAGTAGAAAAAATATTGAAATAGCGTACATGTAGTTGTAATCAGAGATGTAATTTTTGTTTATTTATTTGTTCACTCATGCATCCAGCAACAAAAAATAATTTGTATCATCTTAACTTCTAATTAAAAATTGATTAGTCATTATGACTGTTTAAACTTCCTAATTTTTTATTGATAGATTTTGATGAACCATAAAATCAAGTGTCAAATGTTGGCGAGGAACCTTTAAGGAATGTAGATTTTATTTAACGGTTGCCTTTCGTCATTTTTTCTAAATCTAGAGTTATCAGGACCTTATTAGTGACCATTGATAAAAATACATTGAGTTTTTTAAATACAGTGATGTTATTTAAATGTTTTGTTCCTTGACAACATTTAACGGTAAATTTTTTTTTAAACTGAAATATATGGAGATAACAAAAAGTATTAAAGCCCTTAAGTCTATCCAAACAATAAAATCAAGAACAGAGCAAACAAAGACCTCCAAAACATCATAAGTGAAATTAATGAGAAAGGTAAAAATGACGAAATCGATTATATATAGATATAATGAACTGCAAATTTAATAATTGTTAGCGTTACATTATGATTTTAAGATATACATTAATTTAAGTTATCATTATACAGAATTGCTTGCCCTACAAATCAGTAGGAAAAAGAGTTTCGCGGAATCAACATCCATAAACTTTGAGTAATCAGTTCATATGTAAAAGTGTAATCTTGAGTTTTAAGAGATTATTATTATTTTTCTAAATTGTAATCTCTAAATTCTGGACCAGACATTAATCTCATAATACCTGTATTACTGTTTCAAAACTTTAATAAATAAAGGGTCTTAGAAATGTTAATTATCTTCTTTAAAACTATCCCTATGTTATGAATATTCCTGATATTTTAATTGTATTATTAGACATCATATCAAGGTAAACCATGTTATTAAACATTTTTTCATGTATGACATTTAATTTGTTTTCGTTTTTTGTTGTTTTTTTTAAAGTTCTATGCTATTTATCTTGAAGACCTATTCAATAATATTACACGCTATTATTTTATTTCTGTCCACATGTACTCGGAGGATCTTGACCAGAATGGAGTGAATTTGCGGTCATTAGACTGACCCTCAGATGACTATGCAGGAAGTGAGCTTGTCAATACTAACAAATGTAATCTAAAGGATTTGATTAGAGACGACGTGGAAATATTTATTTAAAACGGCAAACATTAAAAAAAGCTTCCTTTAATATTAATAAACATTTTTCCCTTTTGCTTTAAATAATAATCACGCCCCTTGTATTAAAAAAATATACCTGAATCAGAAGTAAAAAGAATATAGAAATCATATAAACAATATAAACTTAATTAAAACAAAACAAATCAAAATATATTTTTTTAAATGAAAAAAAAGCTTCAAACAAACACACAAGAAGAAAAAAATCATCTTGACATTTTTATTTTTACCCTGTACAATGATAGTTTACACAAATACAGAAAAACTACGCATGTGTGCTTTTTCTAGGAAAAACAAAATATCAAACAGTAATAAGAATATCATACACATAATTTAACGATCTAAACAATCCACTAGAAAAACATCAATATCACTTATTGTTCAAAGCTGATGGAGGATACAAAAATTGTTGTAGATTATATGCCCGGGAGATTAACAAAATGCCACAGATATATTTGGAGTATTCTTTAATGATGCAAGGTTAGGAGGCAAAATGTCATTTCTTTCTGATAAAATTCACTTAACTAAAAACAGCATCAGCTTGACGGAAAAGCATATAACGATGTGATATTTTTATCAAGTCGATATATCTATGGATAGACCGAATGAAAGGGTACATTTGTTATAATACTTTGTTAAGAGATTGACAAGAAAAAAAACTTGAAAAATATTAAAAATAAACCTTGTTTTCATACAGAGATTAAATAGAGGTTAGCTGTTGAATGTCATTGTGTAAACTTATACTGATGTGACAATTAATAAAGCTACATTTGCTTGATTATAATTTTATTGAATATATGAAAAATATATTAAATTTGTTTCAACATATGGTAGACCAATATCCAACGTATCGTTACCTTTTAGGAATTATTACAGATGGTCATAATATACTGTATTATTAACATTTAGAATTAAAAATAATCTTTTTAAAAAAGCCATCAAATCATATTTAGCTAATGTCAATTTACACTATTGGTTTTAAAAAGGATGTTCCCCTATTTTTAGAAACATCACGTGTATATGCATTTCAGAATCTTTTAAGTGTAACAAATGTACATAATTATGCTGTTATATACTTGATCGTGTGGTCGTGTTTCAGCAAATCAGAGAAATTGGAGTATTAGAGAAATATAATATCATTTTTTTTTTACTTTTACTGCAATTATAGTAATATTATGCATAATAAGATTTTAAGCTTACTATAGGGATATTACATTACTGTAAATTCCTAAATAAACGCGCGGAATTAATTATCGCGTTATTTCTCGAGAAGCACCACACGCGAAATAAAATTACTCGTCTTCATTTTTATGGTGCTGAAATCTATGTTAAATCTTTTAACCAACCGTCCATTCGCGAATTATTATTCTCACTCATTTGCGATAATAAGTACTCGCGAAAAATAAGGAATCTACAGTACTGTTTTGTTTGTTTTCAACATATTTTATTAACAATATGTCAAAGGAATTGGACACAAGTTTCAAAAACTTAGATAGACCTCTCCCATATATACTGTATATTTTCAGTGTCATAAATTTACTCACAATTTTCTGTTCTCTTATGTTTGACGAATATTGCCTATATAGACAATTAATATATGTAAAATTCAAATTGAATACGCAGAAAACATAGTTTAGGAATCCTAGAAAATAAATTTAAAGGTAAATGTAGTTACTTCACTTTATTGGTCAATCTTGTTTTCTCTCTATTACTGAAGACTCTAGTGTAACATTTTGACACCAGCATAGTAAGTTTAAAAACAAATGCATTGGTCGTACATAAAATACTGATAAAGTATATCTATAGCGCACTGTGTCTCTTCATATCTATAGCAGGAAAACATGAAAATAAAGCAAACATACTAGAGTAAACACTGCATATGTTCTGGATTTATAAAGATATTTTATATCTAAAGTTTTATTTTAATTTCAGTTTTTTTTATTTCAGCATTTGTACGACGAAATGCATTGGAGGTAGAAAGGAAATCTGGTATTAACTATAATATCCATTTTTCTTCTAAAAATTACAAGGAAACTGGGACATATCAATTCAATAAACTTAGTTTTGTCAACGAAGAAGCAGGGCTAGTGCATTGATTCAGAAAGACATGGGTTTGTCCTGAGAGAGAGAGAGAGAGAGAGAGAGAGAGAGAGAGAGTTCGAGAGAGAGACAGAGTTCAGTAAACCTCTTTCTCTTTAATTCTAAATTTATTTTGAATCAATTGCAGCGAAAAAAAAAACGTTCATAACACATGGTCACGAGTATGTATTTTTAATTACTCAAATTTATATATTATGTTTTATATTCCTCATCCTTTAAAAATATAAATATATTTCCTTTGTTACACATTTACAATACACTTTATGTCACATGCCTTTTCTTTTGGTTCATTTTGGTCAGGAGGTTACCAACGACACGTGAGCCAGGCGTTTCCGCAATGCACTGAGAACAAGGAAAATATTACTTGTGAGTAAGGTTCAAAGTACATGTAAAGTCTTATGTAAATTAAGTTCAACATCAATTACATTTAATTTCTCTAAATTTTTAATACTGCCAAGGGTGAAAAATATTTCTCTTATGGTTAGAAACGTAATGGTATGTTCATGACAGCTAACAATAAAAAGGAAAAGAGCCGACATATATGATAAATATGCATATGAATCTTACAGCAGCAGTGAGTGGAGTTTGTACGCAAGATTCTTTAATCCTTAAAATATCTAAAAATCTCTACATTATTCTTTTCCTTTGTGTTTCCTTTTAACATATGTGCAATGTGGAAATAAATGTTTAAAAATATTGTTGTTTAATATATTATTTATTTTATTCAGGTGCCTATACACAAGTTGTAATTAATTCCTTTGTTATTATTTTGCAAAATGAATTGAAATTAAACAAATCAATGTACGAGTATTTAGGATGAAATGATTCTTTTCTTATCATCTTGAAAGACCTTTTTAAAACAAACTATCTCAGTTTCATATCTAAAGACGGAGAGAATTATCATAGTAATTTTACTGCTCATTCTCTGAGAAAAACACTGTCCGAGAGGCAAATGGAAATGCGGAAAAAAAGGTTATCAATACTAAAAATATATTATTAATCTGAATTTAATGAGCACAAAATCAAAATGTTTGTCGTGTTATTATTTTGTTTATACTGCTATTTGATGAATTCAAAACTAGCAACTTGACAAACTACTTCAAAAGGCACATGTTTATATGTGAGATGTGAACTATATTTAACAACAAGTATTTCCAGTCCGCCTGTATCTACCTTTGATTGTTGGTGACCACCATTCATACGTCATCTGAAGTGATGATTGCACCCTATGTCTTCACACTAGTCTCTTTGTGGGAACCCCTCCGCTCCTTGTTGGGGAAGCGAGACGTTTGAATTTAAGTATCAATATTTTATCACACAAAGAAGGGAAAGTTGATTGGCGTTTAGTACTGGATAACCGTACGAACTGACCTCTTTGGTTGAAATCATTTAGTGTTCTTTATGAAATCAGGAAGTACATGCAGCAAGTTTATCAGTCAATAATGCAAACCGTGCACATATAAAGAAGCAAGATTAATATTTGAAAATTGTTATGGCTTCCCTTGAGAGTTTATGAATAGAAATAGATTCATTAAAAATTAAATAAACATTTACAAAGAAAGTTGTATAATCCCTGATATATACCTGTACAATTTAATTCTAGATGTGCTAACACAAGTGTAATAAAATAGATATTAATTCATTAAATCAACAGGGGTTTATATATTTTAAAACTCTTCAATCTTTTTTTGAAACATGGAAAAAGCATAAGATTTAAAAAAATACAATAGTATAAATAAAAAATGTTCCACAAAAATATTCCACAAAAACACCCGCCGTGTGCTCCTTGTCATGATCGTTAAATCACGGAAAAATCGTCGTCAATTCAGTGTATAAATAATGGACTGACAATTAGTATGAAAAATTGTCTCAATGATAAATTGTATTTGCTGACAATGTCAATGTATCGACCATACACTAGTGTAGAATTAACGAAAAGATGACTTTAAACGAGACTGTTGATATTTTTATTTCATCAACTTGCTTTTTAATAATTTACCTCGTTTTAGAAACTGTTCATACGTAGAGCATGCTCTTGCGTATCGAATCAACTGAGATATATACACTCCGTATGCAGGTGATGAAGGTATATTGCTGCATAAGTAAGGAAAGTTGACGATAGAAAAGTTAAAGTCATCACGTGTATCATATAGCTTGGTTGTTAGATTACTATTAACGTCTTTTTCAAGTAAAATATCCAAGTATGAAACAAAATTGCTATATACATTCGTCATTTAATAGTTTTAATGAAATGCAATGAAAAAACCTTCTGGATATGTTAATAAAATTGTCCCCAAATTCAAATATATTGGTGAGCTCCTACCGTATACTAAGAAACAGAAACTGACTTTAAACTCAGTTTTGATTTGGAATATTCATTAAGCTTATATAAATGGTTGAGAGTTTGTATTATTTTCAATTATAAGCATATGATGAAAAGTGCGTTTTATTTTCAATATTACTAGTATTTTAAAATAAGTGTTAATTTGAATTTTTACTCAAGGGCTTAAAAACTACGAAGTGATCATACTAAATATTTATAATGATCTTTCCTTAGAACTAAAATCATATAAATTGAAATCTACTGTATATTCTAATTTGTAAAATTTGTAAACAATCCAATTAGCCATAAGATTTAATCAGACCAGAATAGATTAATCGAGGACTTTCTTTGAAGCTCCATGATGCTTTTCGTTTCTGTTCGTCATTTACTTATCACCTTTAAAAATTTTCCATTGGGATAATGACCACGTCCTATGTTAAAACGAAATCGGGTTCACTTTTTTCACCTCTATACACCTGGACTCAATTACTAGGTGTCCACCATTTTTCTGTGCTTTGTTATTTTGGAACATGTTTGCGATTAGCTTTTAAGTTAAAAAAATGTAATCCATTCTTCAACTTTCAATCGACAACTTTCCTTACTTGTAAAGGAATATACCCTGATCATGTGCTTATGAAGTTTTTATTTCCCAGTTTATCTGATATGCATGGACATGCTCTACGTATGATAAAGAGGCAAACTATTGACAAATAAGATGATGACACAAGTATGTAACGGTTTTGTTTGGAGTCATCATTTTGTTTCGTTTTTTTTTTGTCGATGCCATGGCATTATCCGCAAATATACAACATACCATTGAGTCAAATGCTTACTGATGTTTTTCATAGTACATGTTTGTCCATTATTTACACACTGAATTGAATTGTCTACGGGTTTTCCTTTTTACGGTCATAAGAAGGAGCACAAGGCGGGTGTGAACGGTGGGCTGGGTATATTCTTTCCTCCATTGCTCCTGATTTCACGTCTAATGATTTAGAAGTCCGTATTTGCTTTGCTCCTGATTTGTATTGTTTGAATGTACGCCAGAGCTTGGTTACAATGTTTGTACTAATCAACATTTGTAGAAGCGCCATACTATGCAGATTTGTTATAAAATATAATTCTATGTCTGTTTTTGATGGGCAGAAGCTTCATACCACACCCTACTGATTTTTCTTTGTATCATAGAAAATTGACATAATACACATGTATTAAGCAAATAAAGAGTTATAATTTAAATTATCAATTTCCTGTCTAAAAAATTATTCTCGTTTCTGATGTTGAGGACAGTCTTAGTCATATTACTTCTTAACCTAACAATGAAAAACTAGAGGTGCTCTGGACATTGATGGATATCACAAAATAATACCTCCGCTCCCATAAGAATATAATGGCACTATGTTTGACTTTGAGAAACCTCTTATATATGCCCAAGTTGTAAAACTGGAGTTTCACAATGACGTTATGTTAGAAAGATTCTGTCCTGGACTTGGGATAAGAAATGGACGCCACGAATATTATTGGAAGAAAAAGAAAAATGACAGTGTCCACGTTGAAGGAAACTCCAAATATATGTCCGATTTAAACGTTAAATAGAGAATACACAAATGGATGATTGTGATGAAGATTCTATGAAAATCTCTTTAAATTTTATTCATTGGTATATATAGAAGGAGTTGCAGATAGCAGGTGGATATCCCCAATACAAAGAAAAGAATGACAGTTTCCATGTTTTGCTATGATAAATCACGATTATGCAAAAATTAAGATATAAACGAAAATTCAATCAAAGTCTCAGTAAATTATATGTAGTGGAAAAGGAGGTCAATTAACCTCTAAGCTTATCGAATGATAGGACGCACGGACACACCCATCACTGTCTTAATATATACGTGTTCTCCATATATATGAGGAAAGAAAAAGAAATCAATGACAAAATAGAAAAGAACAAATAAAATATTTTAAAAAGGATTGCTTCCTTCATCATCCTTAAAAAAAAATAAAAAGGTTCTGTGTTTGACTTATTTGATCGAGAGAAAAACAATTCTATCCCGTTATAAAAATACTTAAGGAAAGTGAAAATTATTTCAACAAATTACTAGTGAATGCTAAATGAAAAAAAAAACTTCTTGACAAGAAGTAACACACTCCATGCAGTACATACGTCATGTGAGTGGAAAGAGGGTAACCAAAATTATATAACCTCCCTCTTTGCAAAAAAAAGTTTTTGCCAAAAAAAGGACGATTTAGGATGGTTGTAAACACAACTCAACTTACGAAGGTCAAATTATGTTTCAATTCAATATCTATAATCCATGCTATATCTTGTTTTTAAATAATTTCAAGCAAGGTTAACCAAAACATTCATCATAAAACAATGTCAAATTGTTAAGATTTTGTAATCGATGTAATCTCTGTAACTGACCACTAAATAATGAAGTAGATAGTCGATTATAACGTGAAGAATACGGAAGACATTACAATTTCTCAACAAAAAATTAAACAAAGTTGGTTATTTATTGTATTTTCTGAATGCTTCTATACAATATTTTTCATGTATGTGAAATATTTAATGTTTTCTTTAAAAATATCGGACGTAACACAAGTAAAATATGGTTTGTGTGAAGTTCATTGAATAATAAACAATGCACCTCCCTGTTGCTGCACACGCTCAGCCATCGTGACCCTGGTCAACTGGGTCAATTGATACTTGCAGAGGTAAGTATATTTTGCACACAAATAGGTTACACACCAGGATATGTGCATGTTTTATGCAGTCAAACATATTTAATTAAATAGACAAATACAATTAAGGTTATGTTAGTTTAAACTTCATAATCTATGCATTGTATCCGCAAAAACAATATTCGTTTAGACAATTTGCATTCAATTTATTGTATCTCTCCATTGACTTTAAACACCATTGAACTATTTACAAAAATCATCTTATCAATGTCATGTTATGTTTTAAATCTAGAAAATTGAGTTGCATTTTCAAAAAATTGATCAGATTGATAGCTAATTTCATAGTCATAATTTTTAATGAAAACTTACATATTGCATATAATTCCATTATATTTTTCTATTTTCGTAGATTTGACAGATTTGGAACTGAAAAAAACTTACCTGACTCGACAATATTAATTACCATTACTCAATAGAACTATATTTGGTGTACTTCCTATATTCATTTGGGTAAATAATCAGGGTTTTTCCAATCAATTATCTTTATTGCAACATCGGAAATCCTCATTACTCTTGTGCGATAAAAAGGTAAAAAGACGAGATTGCATGTACACGTGAGGTTGCAGCCATCTTTGTTATCATGCAGTTATACTGAGAGCAAAGCATTCGAATCATAGTTTACAATTTTCAGTTATTTATATAGCCCTTGCAATCATAATTAGAAATAAACATCGATGATGAACTGGTAATGATGTTTTTTTTTTTTAAATTTTGTTCACAAGTATATGTGATTTACGATGAAATAAACAAGTCAGAAGAAGTGTTTAGTACATGTACTTCTCATAAAGTAAATAATTCCAAAGTCGCCTTCACATTATCCTAACAGCATTTATTATTTCTTTAAAAAATTATACGTAATAAATAGATATTTTTAAACATATAAATTATGAGTTATTATTCTTTTCAAATTTAACAAACAATAGTCAGAAAAGGCGCAATTATATGCTTGTAAATTATAATTACTTTATTAAACTGCAGTTGAAATGAATTGTATTTGTAAATGTATAAGAGAGAGAAGCATATCGATTTCTGTCATTTCTATTAATCCAAAAGGGAATATATCATTACTGAATATTTTTTAATGTATTTTATAACACAAAGAATTGATACCTCATCGAAGAGTTTTCAGAATAGAGCAAATTGCTATCTCTCTCTGAATTTACAAAGAAATAATTTTCCCAATGTATTTTCTACTAAATTGTGAAATATTTAGTAATTTATTTATGCACACTTAAGTATTCAAAAATATATTTGACTTTGTGAAGGGTATAATGTTTATAATACATTTTAAAATATTATTAAAATGTTTTAAGACAGTGAATCAAATTTATGTTCATTCTTTACAAATATTTTAGGGCAAGTAGGTGGTATTTTACGTTTAAATATTTGCTTTAAAAAATTGGTAATTTTAAATTAGTATTCTTTTTATATTGCTTTGTTAATTACTTTTATAATTAAAAAAATATTATACAATCTTTTAATGTATTAAAGTTTAGAATTAATTCTTCAAATATTTTAAGGTAAGTAAGTGGTACTTTAAGTGTAAATATAAACTTAAAAAAAGAATCTGAGTATCAATAAAAATTTTTGTGTTGTTTTAATAAAAGTATAAACAATCAAAATGACAACAAATGCAGGTTATCTTTTCCTGTTTTATTGTCATAAAAAAAACTATTGGAAAGATTAAATCAAATTTATGATAAATTATGACAACTCATGCACACTCTAGAAAAACGATTTTCTTATACATACATGTAGTAAACATACTCAGAGTACATAAGAAAAGAAAACAAAACCACTTTCTCTTTACATTAAACATAACACTTTACCTCTCTTGAGCAATATGAATCCAATTCGGAAAACAATATGGAATGTTTTCAAAAGACAATAAAAGATTCGTATATTGGTCGGATTCGAGCGAAAATACTGAGAACACAATTTTGGCATGTGTCTTTTGATAAGACAAAAATAGACACCTGTAAAACCCCAGTCACATGATGAACACAATGGAGACATCGTTGTGATCACTACCATCATGTCATGTAGCGTTTACTTTTATCGTTAATGAGCTGTAGAATCTTAGCTTTATCCTCCTCCATCTGACGTACATTACTCCTCAATTCTTCATTTCTTCTTTTAAGTTCTTTCAGAGTCTAAATTGTAAAAAAATGTTAAAATAATCAATCTCATGAATAGATTCGGCAGATATAATATAATCTGCTTTCATGATATTTTTCTATATATTAATTCTTCATAAATTTATATTTTTGAGATTTTTTTTTATTGTAAAAATATTTTTAATGGATAATTAGTGTTGTTTATCATCAGCTCTATCGATTTTTATAATAAAAAAATTAAATCATAATGCCAAAAAATATTTTTAAAAATCAGGAACATAATATGTTAATTTCACATAATGTTGTGTGAATCATATTGAAATGATCTTAGTAAAATATCTTTATAAAGAATTCAATGAGTGGAACTGTCATTAATTATTCAAATGGGAGTAAATCTACTCCTGTTCATAAAAATAATTCTGAAAGAAATGTAGGTACATTGTTCTATCCTAGAACCATTTTTCTAATTTCCAGATTTTAAAAATTAGATCAGAACATTTTTTCTAGATCTTTATTGATGTTATGTTTAAAAATTACCTCTGAGCAAAATGTTTTATTTTTATTTATTTTTTAAAATTATTTCTCCTGATATACAGTGTATTTCTGATACAATACGCGTGTTTTGAATAATTTCAATAATTAATTATTTTCCTGTTCATTAACAAAAACACAATTATGTTACAAGTATTGACACTTTATGATGATTTAATGTAGATAAAAAATTTACTTTATCAATCTAAATATGTAACATTTTTTCCCACTGATTTTAATTGCGTTAATATTCTACAAACAAGTATAATTATTCATATCATGTTTTGGATCAAATTAAATTTAAAAAAACATGAATAATATTGATTATTAAATTGAAAAAAATTATGAGAATTTAGAAAAGAATATATGGAATGAATATACCTGTTCGAGGCGAACTTTATCTTCTTTTTCTTTTAATCTGAATTTCATGGCCGCCTTTCTGTTTTGGTCTTTTCGTTTTTCCTTTCGCTCAAGTTCTTCCTCAGTAAACTGTAATTTTATAAATATCATTATAAACTCCTTGATATCTACACATATCATTTCTAAGATAATTATCATTTAGCAGGAAAAGAAAAAGATGAAAAATTTTTACCTCCACATGCACTTTCTTTGTTGGTGATGGCACAGTAAGATCTATTTCATCTTGTCCTTGTATAAATCGTTTCAACTGAATTTTACTTTTAAGCTCTTCTTTAAGAATTGGCAGAATGCATCCAGATTTTGTGGCCTCCAAAGAAGCATTTCTTAACTTTTCGTCTTTTATTGTTGACAAAAGATCTTCCGCCATGCTTCCCTTCGACTGAGGGAAAACCGCGAATACCGGCCAATTGTAATCCCTGTTTTCGGCTGTACGTAATATCCGGCTTGTGAGAATTTAAATATAATGCTTACATCTTCATCGAGAAGATTCTGATTTGTCCAAGAATATTTGTCCCTGGGATCAATGGAATAAATGTACATCGTCCACTTTTCTACGAATTGGTAGTGCACATATCAAGCAAAACTGAAAGTAGTTAAACTTTATATCGGTGCTTGGCAAAATGCCTTAAAAGTAAATAAAACATCAACGAACTTTAAACTTTACATGTTGTTTAAGGTTAACTATCAAAATAGATTCTACACTGGGTATTTTGACATGACACGTGATTAACTTACTTGTATTAATTACTTGTAAATTTCATGTGCATATACATGTATGTCAGCTTTTCCAACCAATCAATAATAGTCTCTATCTAAAGATAACATTATTTAATTTTTCAAAAAAATGCTGTAAAATATTCCTAATCAAAGTTATCAAACATACACACATGTAATTTGAAGAATTTCATCGTACGTTTCAAAACAGTGCACATAAAAAAATCCGAACATCCGATTAAAATATGTGTAAAGACGGTTTCACGTGAAGTTGTGTGGTAAACCTCACTAGCTTAACAAAGCAGGATACTATGAATATAAACAACTCAATGATTTTATTTAAAAATGATATGCTCTGTACTCGTGTGACAATAATCTATAAATATTTTAAGGCTTACTATTTATAGTCTGCTTTCCCTTATTTTTATATTCATAAAAAAGTAGGTAATTGCTATATACAATAAATAAATACAATAGGCCTAAACTTCCCTTGTTTGTTTGCAACTGGTTTTATCAAAACAATAATTGATGCCATGGTAAGGTGATATTTTTCAACCCTATACTTATTTTTTTCTTGGGTCAAACATTTTGTATAGAAATGTTTTAAATATATTTATTTTTCCATATTCAGTGTATTAATTTACTCTGTTTTGAATTATTATGAACATTTACATATAAATTGTTGTAGAATTTATGTTATTTGATTAGCTTCATTTATAATACGATAAGACATGATAATACATACAGTAATTTTTTTTTGGGAGGGGGGGATTCTTGTCTTCGAATTATGCCTGGAGTTTAAATTTCTGACCCAGCTGCAGTGATTGACATATGTCTTTGTCCTTTTTAAGATGTCATTAAGAAAAACTTCCCAAATAGATTTTTCTAATACCCTAAGTTTCAGAGAAAAGTATAATTGCCGCCACCGAAGGAAAGTGAGAGGGGGGTTTTGTTTATAAACAAAAGGTTATAAAATACTATATTCCATAATCAGGATCTGATCTGATATTTTTTCACGAGACATAAGAAGCATCATGCGAAATTTTCACGTGCTGGACTGAACAAGACAGGAAATCAGCCACCACTACTTGCATCCGTTCTCTTGGGTGAAGGTTTATATCTTTCATCACATGTGAGTGGTGTAGTCATAAAACATTTTCCCCCAAATTTTTGACAAGTCTAATTTCTTGTCTGAATGCAATATATTTCTATTAAAAATTTTCACTAACAGCATAATTGCATTCTTTTTGCATAACAATAATTTTGACTCACCAATGTCTTTTACGATTTGAAAAATATCGGCATTTCAGAAGCTAATAATTTCCTCATAAATCCTTCTAATATTGAAGCATTTCTTCCTGAAGAGTGGTATAAATGATACTAGATACTTAAAAACTCCAAGAATATATCTTTTAAAATTGAAATAACATTTTACTTGAAATACGAGGGTTGTCCAAAATGTTCGTAGACAATGACGTTTTTGTTAAAATAAATGATTCTATATAAATCTATTGTACAGCAAAATATTTTTTATGAAAAACCTAGTCAGAATGATTTACTTTTTATTTGTGGAACTTAATATTTTTGTAAAAAATCGGGGTTTTAAAGGTGTTATTACACCAACGTTTACAATAAAGATAGACCTCTTTAATTTAATTGCCTTGCCATTGGTCTTTTTCTGATTTATAAAACAAAGATTATTAAAGAAGAAATTTTAAAGAAGAAAAATATCAATTGTAACCTAGCAACACAGTTTACAAGAAGAGTGTTGACTTCAACTTTTCAATCGTCAACTTCCATTACTTAAGATGCATTATACTCTATCAATTGCCTATGGCGTTTATGTCTCTCAGTTGGTTCGATACAATTGTAAGGGCATGCCCCACGCATGAAATATTTGTAAATCAATGTTAGCTTTGGACAAACAAGTTGCTAAGTCGTTAACCAATCATTAAGTCTAATGCTGTCTGACGTTTTTCATACCAATTTTATGTCATCATACTTACACACTGAATTATCTACGGAGTTTTCCCGTTATTTCCCGATCATGAAAAGGAGCACACGGTAGGTGTGACCGGGAGGGGGCAATGCTAACTCCTGTATGGCACCTGACCCCACCTTTCATGTGTTGGAGGTCTGTGTTTGCTCCCAAAAATCATTTTTAAAATGGATTTTGAGCTTGAATACTGTTGGTTATCCCCATATATCATTCTTTGGGAACTTCCCAAGTTATACTGGTATGAACTTAATAGCATGTGAGGCGTTTTATTAAAAAGCGTAAATTGTTCAAACCCAAGTTATACCAGTATTACTGGGTAGCTATTAAATTCATGCCTTATAAGTTAATTTTCCATCATTCACTGTAGACAAAAAAGATATTTTTCCTTCAAAAATGGCTTCAATTTGAGCATACTTTAAAGGTAACGACAAACTTAATATACGTTTTTGACATGAATAATTGTGACGTGCGCAGTTATATTATATAAACTAAATCTTTTATCCAATCAAAAATGATTCCAAAATGAACTATTGCTACTGGATGTATCTCATATTCTCGTTTTCAGAATAATGTTTTTAAAAAATATCAAATTCTGCTTTCAACCGAGTTACTGAGCTGCTTTTTTATTGAAAAAAAGGAACTCTTAAATTTACTTACCTGGTCATTGTTTATTTTCAAAATTATTTTGTTAAAACACGTTCTGATTACACACACAAGTACTCTGAAGTTGACATCAAAGAGATGCTTGAGTTTCTGATTCATAATATTTACTACAGTATGTGGTTTTTGGAGACCAGGTATTCCAACAATCTAATGGAATACCCATGTACCAATTGCGCTCCGTTATTAGCGGATATATTTTTATATTCACATGAATCAGAATTTCTCCCAAATCTTATACGTTAAAAGGAGAAAACAGTTGCTGTGGCCTTCAACTCGACATTTAGATATATCGACGACGTATTGTCAATTGACAATGGTAATTTCCATTCCTATGTCGATACGATATATCCTGATGAGCTTGAGATTAAAAGATACCAGAGTCTGACACATCTGTTTCTTATTTGGATATTTTACTTGAAAAAGACTTAATGGTTATCTAACAACCAAGCTCTGTGATAAACGTGATGACTTTAACTAAACAATTGTCAACTTCTCTTACTTAAGCAGTAATATACCTTCATCACCTGCATACGGAGTTTATATATCTCAGTTGATTCGAAACGCAAGAGCATGCTCTACGTACGAACAATATCTAAAACAAAGTAAATTATTGAAAAGCAAGTTGATGAAACAACAATATCAACAGTCTTGTTTTAAGTCATCATTTCGTAAGTTCTATGGTCGATACGATGACCTTGTCAGCAAATACATTTTATCATTGAGTCAAATTAATGCTGACTGACGTTTTTCATACTAATTGTTAGTCCATTATTTATACACTTAATTGACGACAGATTTTTCCGTTATTTCCCGATCATGACAAGGAGCATACGGCGGGTGTGACCGGTAGGCAGGGGATGCTCACTCCTCTATGGCACCTGATCCCACCTCTGGTGTTTTGGAGGTCCGTGTTTGCTCTGCTCCTATTTTGTTTTGTTTATGGACTTTTGATCTTGAATATTGTTTGTTATCTCAATATGTTTCATAGAGACTTCATCTCCATTGCTCAAAGATCATGATGCATATTTAGATAAAAAGGGTCCAGTGATTGAAAATGTGGTAAATTTACATATGAACAATCAATTATACGACGAAGAATGCGGCCTGGGTGATACTTTGGTCTGCGAAGAAAATTCTCGTTAGCACACGACTGCAAAATTGTCTGGTCTGCTTTCATTTCAAAAAAATGTCAAAGCATAAATTTTCGTAGGCTTAATTTTTCCTTGTTCTCATGGTATGAAGCAATTGTTAAATTTTCCACCAAGAAATTTCAAAATTTTAAAAGAAGACAAGACTGTACAATAGAAACAAACCAAATCACTTTAGACCATCATTTTTCCTCAAACCATGCACGTATGTCCCCGCGAAAAATGGTGATTATGCAGTTTTTCATTCCTTGGATTATATAGAAATATGAAGATATTGTACATAAACATTTTATATCATATATAACAAGTATAAAAATATATAACAATATACAACACTACCAGCACTGTTGGCATTGTGGCAATATGCTGGGTCTTTGAACACATTTGTCAGCACTAGATGGTACAGTATAAGTACATTCCTGAATGTCAGTTATACATACAACTCTTCACTATCGTTCTTGTATGACCACTCACACTGGACACAGTTATTCAGTATAGGAGATGTAACTAGAATAACTGAGGTTAATTCTACATTGCATACAATTATGAACCGGATGGTAAAATATGACTACAAAAATTAAAGTTATGAAAAGGGCGAATTAAAAAGAATGCCAAATGAAACGTATACACTGTACTACATATTCAGCGAGAAAAAAATAATCAAATATCTCGTTACAAACATATGGCAATATAAATCCGGATTATCAATTTCCGAGACAATCCCGCCCAACTTCTCTTATTTGTACTTTTAAAGCATTCACTGATGATATGAATGTCATTACATGGCTTTATAGCATTTAATGCCCAGCTAACAATACAGATTGAATTGGTCTCGTGATTAACTGACCAATGAAACACTGGCGTAGCAGTAAGTAATAAACATTTTATACAAAACAAAAATAGTATATGTTTAAACAAAATAACATCAAAAATACTGCAACAGCTTTTAACAAAGCAAAAATCTCAAAAACTTACAAAACATTTTAACAACAAAATGATGATAAAGTTGACTAAGCAAATAAATGTAATATTTACAGATGCGCTACAACCAAACAAATACGATCAGGGTGATTTACACCTACACTGAGATTATATACACAGTTTATGCCATTTGAATCATTCTGAGAAATTTAATGTGACTAAGAATTCAATGGAATGATATAGCACTACAGGAGCTTCACTTACTTTCCCTGAGAATTGAAAAATATGGAGACAACTGGCTCCTCAGTTAAAACAAAAAAAATTTCGCCAAATGAAGCTCAAAAATTAAAAATCCAGGAACGATTCTTCATATTAATGGTAACTTCAGAAAAGTTTATCACTTTTTGGAGTCTATGTATTGATAACAAAATACAATATGCTGTGAAAAAAAATGTTTAAAAAAATCAGTTGATGAAAAAGTTTGGTAAAATTTACAACATGATAATGCTTTATAATGCGTGGACTAATAACAGGGTCTCACAGGGAATACTCCAGGAAGTCCGTTCCGCTCCAGTGACCTGGCACCTGTTGTTCCGGCGAGGCCGGGTTACCGATAGGCTCCACACTGAGTAAACCCTTATACATTTCTATCTCCTGCTCAAGATGCTCGATCTGCCGTTTCAAATCTTCGTTCTTGGCCACCAGCAGTTCTAACTCCTACAACGGGAAAATTAAGAGCATAAGATAACATTCATTTGTGGATGCACACATCGTGTTTATCCGGATCCTGACATTTTACCGTTATGGACCTTTGTGCTATCTTACCTTCTCCTTATCCTTTTGTAGTTCCTTCCTCTTTTGACGACATCTGTAGGCCGCCTCCCTGTTACACTCTTTCCTCCTTCTACTTTTTTCCTCTTCCTCCTCTGTCAACTATAATAATACAACAAAGAACTATATGCGGTATTAACCAACATTTGCCCCCCAAAATCAAACTTTGATGGAGTAATATTTAATTAAGTCCTTAAACAGGGGAGTATATGCTGACTTCAAAGCACTGAATAATTTCATAAGTAATGACGTCATATGTACGTAATGACGTCACAAATATGACGTAATTTCAGTTTTTTATGAATTTTGCAGAAAAATGTACATATTTCGTCGATATTTTAAATAAAAGTCACCGAGCGCATGTGTGTTCAGGATAAATATTTTGATATAATGTGTAGAATGATAATATCAATGAAATATGTCAATATTGTTCCTGAACACACATGCGCTCTATAAATTTTAAAGCTTAAATTGTTGAAATTTTGTCCATTTTGTCCTCTTTCTGAAAAAGGATATAAAATTGGACTAGTTTGTGACGTCATAAAAACAGAAATTGTGAATACACTGCTCTGGAACTATAATATTTTCTGTTAACTTATATTTCTCGTACAATTTATTGAATTCAGCACATTTCAGGAAGTTTTTAAAATTTGACTTTTGTGGGGGCAAACATATGCAATATACCGCATATAGTTCTTTGACAACTAATGGTAAGTACTGTACAGATTTTCATTTTTAAACAAAGATAACAAAACTGTAATACATGTACTTTAATTAAATAATTTCACAGAAATAGGAATACTTACAGGTATGGCCGTGGGTGGACTGAACTGGACGTTGAGTTCCTCCTTCCCCTCTGATAATCTTCGGGACTGAATTTTCGACCAAAGCTCCACTTTAATGAGGGGCGTCAACTGCCCAGACGCCTGGGCCTCCTCCCCTGCCTTCATTACCTCTTCATCTATCCCTTGAATGTCTTGCATCTGTAAGTGAATGCTCATGGATAAACATATAACTTAACAAAACTGCATGTATATAGCGTTAATAAATTCGAAATTTAGGAAATTATTTTAATACTATAAGCAAAGTTGGAACTAGAGGTACTGTGAGCAGTGAGCATTGAGCTCACTAAATGATACCGATTGAAACGGCAAAGTCCATGTTTTGCTCTTGGAGACCCAAAATAAGTGTCAGATCAAAAAGTAAAAATAAGATTTGCACAATGACACTGTAAAAAGTCTTATTAAATTTTCTTCAGTGGTATACGATAGTTGCGGATACGAGATGGGCACCCCAAAGCGTAACAAACAGGCAGACGGATGGACATTCCTATCACTATATACATTACTGTACCCTCCAACTTTTCAAGCGGGGGTACAAAAATAAGGGAGATATTTTTAATACCCCAATAAGCTTGAGATTAGAGATACGATAGAATCTGACATTTCTGTCTCATATTTTAATATTTTCTTAAAAAAAAAAAAAAAAAAAAAAAAAAAAAAGGACGTCAATGGTACCTAACAAAGACGCTGTAAGATAAACGTTTCAATCGTCAACGTCTGTTATTTTAGTCTTATACAGCAGTAGATCCTCATCACCTGTATGTTCTGGCATATCTCACAATTGATTCGATATGAAAAAGCATGCTTTACGTAGGAAAAACTTCTATAAAACGGGGTAAATTATTGACAAACAAGTTGATGAAACAATTATATCAATAGTCTCATTTATAGTCATCATTTTGTTAATTCTATGGTCGATACAATGACCTTGTGAGCAAATAAAATCTATCACTAGGTTAAATGATGACTGCCTTTTTTAAAAATTATTGTAAACCCATTGCAATTTATTTACACAATGAATTGTCGACGGATTTTCCCGATCATGGCAAGAAGCACGTGGTGGGCGTGACAGGTCGTCAGGGGATGCTCACTCCTCCATTGCATCTGATTCAGATCCCATCTCTGATGTTTTAGAAGTCCGTATTTTTTCTTTTCCTGATTTGCATTGTTTGAATATTGACTAATGATGTTCCATTTCTTCATATACTAGTACATTTGATTTACAAAACTAAGATAAAAGAGAGATAACTCATTCGTAAAGCATAAAACGAAAACAAGCCTTACATTTTCTGACTGTGAAACATAAACACAACATTAAAATTTATCAAGATTATATATATTTTGTATAAGCTAGTACAAGTGTTGATAATTTACTGACAAAAATATCTTTATTCACACACATGTTTAACATCACAGACTCTGCGCTGTACACACAAATCTTTCTAAAACGATGTATCGGCACTGTGGCAACGCTCTTTGAAAAAAATTTTCAAAGTGCGTTTAAATTGAGACAAAATCAACGCACTTTGAAACATTTTTTCAAAGTGCGTAAAATTTGGGACAAAATCAACACATTTTGAAAATTTTTTCACAGTGCGTTAAGAGTGTACATAAACATTTTTTACAACGGGGACATTTAACGCACTTTGAAAAAAAATATGCATAAAACAAAAAATTCTAGACTATTCTACATTTCAGTAATTAATTATAAGAGAATCAATTTGTAATAATTATATCTTTCGAAAAACTTTTTAATTTATATGAATTGAATTAACCTCATTGAGAACAAGGAGAGGACGAGTAGAAGGTCTCTCAGCCTAACTCTTTTTTTCTTATGCATTATACATAGCCGTCGGTAGCAAATTGAAAGAGGATAACCCCCAAGGTCCAAGGTAAGCCCCAATTTCAATACCTATATTATGTCTTTGAAAAACATTTGTCAGTACAGATGCCTATGCTACACCCAAATATATGTATTTGCATAACTGGTATGACGTTGAAAACTTTCAATAAATTTTAGTTCTCTTCTTTGACACATGATGAAAAACTTATATGGATATTGAATAATGAAAATAAAGAAATTTTATGCTTACTTGGAAAATTTATTTCTGAAAATGGTAAAAGAACCAATGTATAAATACATAGACTCTGTCATCATGTTTATGCATGCTAAGCCATTTAAATTTATACATGTATAGCATCACATTTTTGTATTGTTTTGTGATCAATGACATTCTTCTGGACACTTGTATTATATATGATCAGTGACACTGAGAACAATATTATTATGTAAAATATAAAAAAAAAATTAATTATATTGTTATAAAAAAAAAAAAGAGAGAATGTTTAAATTGTACATTTATGTAAAACATTTAAATAAAATATCTTGTATCTTGTATCTTGTCTAGAATGCATGCAAACTGAAAAAAAATTAAGTACAGTAAAACATTTAAGAGAGAAGAAATTTTCAAAGTATGGAAAAATCAAAATCGCTCACTTTCGCACCCTGAAGTGACCTCATCACATAAGAGTTATCAAACAGGTTCAATTATTTATCATACCTACGATCTGCAAGAATATTGTCCAAGCCATACACATTTTTTTCAAAGTGCGTTAATATGGTCGATATTAACGCACTTTGAAAAGAAATTTTATTTTTCCAAAGTGCGTTGATATGGTCCCAAATCTAACGCACTTTGAATTTTTTTTTTTCAAAGTGAGTAATTTTTCAAAGTGCGTTGTAACACAGCACATAACTTTTTTTATACTCCCCGCTTGAAAAGTGGGAGGGTATATGGTAATCGGGATGTCCGTCCGTCTGTTATGTTTTGGGGTACCCATCTCTTATCCGCAACTCCTCTCATACCACTGAATGAAATTTGATGAGACTTGAAAGAAGTTTTATTGCATATTGTCATTGTGCACCTCCTATTTTTACTTTTTGATTTATTTAGGGATAACGAGTACTGTATTTATTTTAAAAATCCACAAATATGAGTAAGACCAGTTAAATTAGTGTATTTAGACACTATAAGTATTTACCGTATAAAAAAAGTAACAGCTGATATCGCTATAACAACAAAATTAGGATACTAGTATATGCAAATTTCCCACAGTTCCCCCTGTTGTGGCGGGGTTACAGTCACATCCCAGACATCAACAAGGATTTCCATTGGACATCCTGTTTGTGCATATTTAATAAGGATCACTTTACTTAACCCTAATTTATGCAGTGTTAATAAGATTTGAGGATAACAATTCTCACCCTCTACTAGTCTTTCTTTTATCATGAAAATTGAAAAATTGTTTGATTCTTAGTTTTCAAAGATACATATTTTAAGCAGGTACCTGAAGATGATTTAAAAAAAAAAATAAATTACTCAACTAAGACTGGGGTAGAAACAATAAAATATACAAATACATACATTGCTAATAACTTTCAAAAAAATTTAAATCATCTACTTAAAATATAAATTCTTTTATAATCTGGGCAGTGTGTTACAGTCGCTGTTTTCAAAAATGTTGAAAAAAAGAAAGATAAACAGTAAGAATGGGGACATAAAAATTTATAAAATAAATATGCCTGTAAAAATTCGCAAGGGATTTGACAACCCAAACTTTACGGTATTATCAATTATTTGAAATTCACAAAGGAAGAACATATTAGTTGATTTTTTTTCTCGTGATGCCTATACTCTCAAACCCTGTAAACCTTTTTTTTAATTGGACACACGATGAAATGACAAAGTGACCTGGATGAAGATTTCATAATGCATTTATATATTTGTAACAATCTAAAATAAAAAGCAGGCACAGAGAAAAAAAAACCACAAAGGAAAATAAGCAATTTTAACATATATTTCTCAAAATTAAAAGTTCTCTTTTTCATTTTCCTCTCTCAACAATAAACAGAAATGTGAAATGGTTGTTGTAAGTAAATTTCATACACATGCACAAAAAATGAAGATTTTTTTTCACGATAACCATTTCTGACTTGGCTTTTCAAACCTGTCAATTAGTTCCTGTGCATAAACACGGTAAAATATGCAGAATGAATTTCTTTTTATGATAACATGACCATCTTTTATTTCAATTTTATGTTAAGTTTGTTTTTAAGTCGGCAATTTGTTTTAGGTTTTGTAATACCCCCAAACCACCCCGAAAAAGAATAAAAAATTCTCGACGAAGTTAAAATTAAGGAAAAGTTCGTTTGAAATATATAGTAAGCTGTTTAATTAAGAACACTTTTTGACAATGTTGTTTTAATAAGTAATTGCATAGCCCCCATCCCCCACCCCGAACAAAAAAAAACTTGAATTTTAAAGTAAACTCCATTCAAAATTTTGCAGAATTTGAAAAAGCTAAAAAAAATATTTAAAAAAAATTACAGTTTAAAGAATTGATTTTTTATTCAGAGGACGCCATATTGAATCACATCGATGTTGGAATTCTGGTCACCGTGACCCGGTACAGTCTTGGTTACTTCCATGAGTGGTGGTAAATTTTAATGTTTGATGCTATCATTGCATATGATATTCAATTTAATGTATTTCAATTCAAACATACAGCATGCCTTTGTTTTGGTTAAAGAACTATAGAGTCCAACCAGTTCTTTTTTTTTTTAAGGATATAAACAAAAAATTCGGCTTTTTTGTGCTAAGGAAATTATTTTAGTGTATTCACTCCTGTTTCAAATGAACTTTTTCATCAATTGTATTATTATATAAAGAGATCTAGTCTTTGTAGGAAAAAATCCTTTTTTAACAAATATATATCGTTCTTTAAATCGTTATAACCTATCAATTTCCCAAGTGCATATAAAATAGAAATCGTTTCGATCTTTGTTTGTGTAACATTAAAGAAGGGTGGGGGGGGGGGGGCTTTTATTTCTTTTTTTTCTTTTATTTTAAAAATGGGTTGCAAACAAAACGTTGTGGCAACGAAACAAAAATGGCCGATTTCTATTTTTGCATCTCTCAGTCGGCCAATCTACAGAGGTGAAGATTTCAAAATATAAATTCCCATCAAGACAATGTAAATTTTGGGAGGGGAACCGTGCAAAATATCTGTGATTTGAATATTGAGGAAACAATTTTAAATATGTTGCATGATGAAATATAATGTATAAAATAATTTTTCTACACATACATATGTAGGCTATTTTTATTTGAACTTATAAATTTTTAGTTGAAAAATCTTTTTTGACCGTACTGAAGAAAAACTACAGTCAAAGAAATAATCAGGCTGACCATTAAAACGATATTGTCAACTTCAGCAATTTTTATTTTTCACGTCATTGGCAATTATCCTCAATGTTTGTAAACAAACGATTCATTTGCAGCAATAAAACACTTTTCTTCTTTAATTATGCAAAAATAAAGTTGAGTGGAACTGATTCCTACCTTACTATTGGTAGTATATCCAAAAATCAATCAATCTATCACCTCTGTACACTTTAAACTTTACCTTTAAAAAGTCCGCTATTCAGCGTTTCTGAAATCTAACATGTCTCGACAAGTTTTGCTCGCTCAGCAAGGGAGATTATTCTAATACACTAAATGACGTCAGCCGGGCGAATTTTGGCTAAAAATAGTAAAAGGTACTTTCCTTAAAAACGTTCTTTTGGGGGACGGAAAGGAGATTTAATGCAATGTTTTGAAAGAGATCAATTTTTACATTATTCAGAGTAAATAATAAGTGATATCGCTACATTATGTAAAGATTATCATGCCCTGTTTTGTGTGCAATTTTTAATAGCAATTTGTTCACGTAAGATGAGCTTCTTTTGAAGTGTGTCAATATTCCCTATATATGCCTCAAAACTTCAATTTCCCTTTATCATGCCACTATAGACTACCGCAAAAATTAATTGCATGCTATTGATTAATCATGAAATAGTGCTAGATTATGTAACTTATATATAAACTTTATTTGATAATTTTTATTTAAAATTGATGTCAAATCTTCCACGTCACCTCGAGAACATCTCCGCACAAAATATGATGAGGTGCAGGAAGGGGGAAAGACGATTGTAATATGATGTACTGGCTACACTAACAGATATTTATTTTGGTTTACTCTTGCTTTCGAATAAGTGACTGTTATGTTTTAATTACATGTATGTACGGACACACGCGACTGATGATTCATTAAACTGAAAATTTCATATGCCTCAATATTTTTTTTAACCACATTTGATAATCTATTAGTGTAAGGTCAAGCGTCAATGCACGCTTGTGGAACACTCTCTCATCTTCACACAAAATTGAAAAAAATTCTTCACCAAAAATCAAGTATCTTTAGATAAATTCTAAATCCCGAAAAAGTACCATATTTTACAGTTTGATTAGCCCCATCATTTATAAATAAATAAAAATATTCAAAAATTATCCATGAACTATATATAGAGATTTAATTAATATTAAAAAAAAAAAAAAGAACATTTCTAGAGACATTCTAATTAAAAATATGTTTAGAATTATCAGAAAATTTCTAAAAACGTTCAAATACATGTAATCATATGCAATAATCGGAAATATAAAAAAGAATATAATTAAAAAAAAAAAACCCAAATAATGCAGGATACATAACCGTGAGAACCGTGTGTGTGTTGGGGGGGGGGGGGCGACCATACAGTATACGATAAAAAAAGTAGTAAAAAAATTCTACTGTATGCTTTTGCCCCTCAATTAAAACGTCTGATGTCATTTTTTTTAATATGCCTTTTCAGGATTTTTTGACAGTTGAAACTTCCCCCAAATGAAATATGGCCCCCGCCCCGAACTGAAATTGCTTCCTACGGGCTGTGAGAACGAATGAGGAAAACACATATAGACAATGCCTGCTGTTTGATCCATTTATGTCCGATATCTAATTAAGCATGTTCCAACCAAAAATTAATTTTTCTGGAGGAAAAATTTTTTGATGAATACTTTTTCAGGCTATTTATTTCTAAAAAGCAGTATTTCAAAGACGTTATTTCATTGGAGAGATCAGTATAAAAAGTCATTCGTCAACGTTTTTATTTCATGTCTCTCCTCATAAAAACTCGAATTTTTGCAAGTTCAATTTATTTGAAATATGTAATCTGCATTTTTAAAACAAATTCCTAGCAGATTTTTTTTCCAATAAGGATAACAGACAAGGCCTATGTACATAATAGGTGTATATTAAATAATAATACTTGTGTAGAATTATAATGAAAAATAAAGATTGTATTGTGTATTAAAGTTCTGATCTTGATTTAGTAACCCGTTGCTTGGAGCTGAGTTTTGATTGGTCCATTAATGAGGACATTAAACCATTTTATTTTTTGAAATATTGATTCAGTGTTAATTTCTGAACGATGAAGATAGTTTTCCTATTAATGCGGACAAGGTCTTCAGGCGCGGATCCAGAAATTTTTCAAAGGGGGGGGGGGTTGAAGTTTTTTTTCAAAAGGGGGGGGGTTTTAAGGTGAAAAAAGTTAAAACGTACGTTGTACACATACATATAGTTAAATAACTCAATAGAATATCGATACAGGGTGGTGTATGGTTTTTGAAAGTGGGAACTATACATGTTTTTGAAAAAAAAAGGAAAATAAATCCTAAAATAATTTTGTAAAGGGGTGGGGTTTTATTTTGTTTTTACAACCGAATTTCTTTATATATTACAACATTAGCCTTTCACCTTGCCATTTTCCATAGTAAAACACAACAAAAAAATTGGAACTTTCTTATTCTCTTTCTTTTTTGCAAATCCAAAGGGGGGGTTGCAAGTTGCATTGGTCTTTAGTATCAAAAAATACAATCTTCAGATTGGGATTCAAACAAAAAATAAACAAGTAAACCATACATGACAATATTTAATCACCAGTTCAATGAAAAATGTAAATTCATAAAACTTGAACAATGTAATACTTCATCTGCCGCTCACAAATTATGTTTAAATAAGATTGAAAAACAAACATGGCAGTAATTATACACATTGTAAGTCATAATGTCTGGTCTGAGCTAGAACATTATGGAAGTCATGGGAACTTGAAAACCTTCAATATTTGACAGTTCTCTGACAGAATATTGGTCTTATGTAACACTTTTCCACTTCACAATAGTGAATACACGAGACAATTTGTCATACAATCTAATGTGCTGCAAATGTATCCCCTTTCAAGGACATCTTTGTTAAAGCCCATCAGTTTCAAGTCCCCGGGCCAACACAATTAGATTCACGGGATATGACGTTGTCTCCCATGCGCAGGCGCATACATATAGTACAAGGTGAGCGGCAGTAAAACTCCTTCACGGTTTACTGAGCATCACGATGCGACTATCGCACTCGTTGTCATAGACATGGGGGCGTCCATGCTGGCGGCGGATCCACACATTCCTTCTGTCACGGGGGCGTAGGGATGTGTTGTAGGATGGTAGCCCCAAGGCCAAGGAATCTTTGCCTTCTTCTTAATCAATCCTTCGATAATGGACTTCTGTTCCTCGAGATTGCGAACCATTTCTAAAAGCTCATGGTGGCGCTTCTCTAAGTCGGCAAGTATCTGGAAGTAAAAAAAAAGTTTGTTGAATAATTTAAAAAAAAATAAAACAAAAGTTCAGTGACTGGAAAATCAGATTACACTGCATGACGACTTGATCAGGTGTTCAATGCTTGAGGATAGTTCATCTATTAATTTTCCATAACTGTATCTTTTTCTTATTGACGGAGAACAAGCTAGACCAGAAGGAGACAGGAGGATTTTTTTTTTGGGGGGGGGGGGGGGGGTTAATATTTTTTTCAGTGTACAGTTAAAAGGAAAGAAAACGTGTGACTTTTTAGCGATGACTTCCAATAACTTTTTTTTCCTTTAAATTTCTTTCTTTCTTTTTCTTTTCTTTTTTTTTGCTTGTCATCAACATCATGAATTTCAGTTCTTCTCTTAACCCCCCCCCCCCCAACCCATTTCTTCTGTCTCCTCACAACCAGGGACAATTAGAAATATTTTCGAAGAAATATTGAACAATGGTTTTGTCATGTTGTAATTTTTTTTATTAGTTATTGGGTGGTAGTAAACAAAAAAATAACAATTGTCATATGACAACTGTTATATCTTTGTTTTTACTTAGAAGCCGTGATCTGTGTAATTTTCTTCAGAAATGAATTGACATACAATGACATTTGTATCCTTTTACCGAAAGAGCTGACATACAATGACATTTGTATCCTTTTACCGAAAGAGATATTGCAGAACATTGCTCTTTCTTCTTATTATTTATTTTCAAAATTTCAATTTAAATATTGGAAGAGAAGTGAAATCGCTCATCATACCCCCAAAGAACAGGTATGGATAAAAAAGTAATAAAGTATACGATTTTGACCTGTGCTACAGATGCGCTATTTACTGGTTTTTGGACCTGTGCTACAGATGTGCTACTTTCCTGATCTTGGGACCTTGCAGAGCTACAGATGGATGCGCTATTTATACCTGGCTTTGGGACTAGTGCTACAGATGCGCTATTTACCTGGTTTTGGGAGCAGTGCTACAGGTGCGCTATTTACCTGGTTTGGGGGCCATGCAGTGTTACAGATGCACTATTTACCTGGTTTTGGGACCAGTGCTACAGATGCGCTATTTACCTAGTTTTTAGCTGCAGGTGACTGGTCTGTAGCTCTCCGAAAAAAAATATATTGATAGACCGGAGACTATAAATATATTTTTTTTCCGGAGAGCTACAGATCTGCAGCTACCTAGTTTTGGGACCAGTGCTACAGATGCGCTATTTACCTGGTTTTGGGAGCTGTTCTGGGCTCGCCTTCTTTGTCTGTAATTCTGAGCAGACACTTTATTCCTTTCTCTTCTACGCTGGCGTTTCATTTCAATTACCTGAAGATGCAAACCAATGCGTAATTTAACGTCTGGTACAAATTATGGTATAAAAAATAGCAAAAGCTCACGATTAACAATTATTTCTATCACTGTTAAACTTGTTTTTAAAATATAGTGTATCTATATACACTAGAGAAATTAAAAGCAAAGATAACACATTTACCTCCTTTTGGTCAACATTTTGATCCGCCTCAGCAATGCACAGGGAGTCGCTATCGCTGGAAGACCCCGAGTCAGAGCTTGTCCCTGTGGAATTAAAGTCGGTGCTAAAATTAGAATCCTCGTTGTGTGCATTCAGGGCCCCTGCAGCACGGTTAGCCATTGCAGCATCAATGACATCGCAGTTTACCCCCTCAGAAAATTCTGTGGGGGTCAGGTCCTCTGGCTGACCACGACTACACCCTCCTGCTTGATTTTGACACAAAACTCGAACCATGGTGAATCTTGAATTAATATTCCTTGCTTTATACGACACTAAAATGCTAACTTTCAGTTGTATTTGCTACTTTTCTTTTAGTTTTTGTCGGTGGACGATATTTGCGTAACCGGCGACTCTAGCTCTCAGCTGATCAGTGCGTGAATGTCGGGAATCACCTTGTGTCATAATATTTAAACTCAGTCAGTCTTGCATCAAAAAATCGACCAATGAAAACTACGGCTTCCCATCGCGGCTATAAATAAATTTCATTTGACAATTTTCAATGTGAATACAAATGATAGCGAATTTGGATTATACAATAATGTTAGAAGAAAATATATATACTCTAATTCTGTTCTTCTAAGATTATTTATCAAGCCTTTTCTCTATGTCATTCATTTCGCGCTTATCTGTCATCGCGTAAAATGAAAACACGATGTGTATTCCATACTTCCTCGAAGGTGAAGGTCGACTTATTTATATCAACCTGAGGTATTTTACAACGGTGACGAAACTTCTAACTTTGTTACGTGTCTATAAATATTCTTTACGAATACGAGTTGATCACCGATTGGTTGATTTATCTCAAGGAATATTCTGGACTGCAAGATTATGAAATTGAATGATGAAATTAATATCATTTAATTTAAGTTTAATATAATTTTAAACATATATATATATATATATATATATATATATATATATATATATATATATATATATATATATATATATATATATATATATATGCATGCAGTCTTTTAAAACTTGCAAGTCCTTTATGAATATAAAAATCAGTTACTTATAGTTATTTAAAGTTATTTAATATCATGTAATTATAATATTAGCAGAATTGTCATAAAGCTAGATGTAAAAATTATATACAGCGTCAAATGTATATGCTAAATTGTTTAATGAATTCTTCTAAATAAAATGACAAAGAACTAATAATATCAGTTTTTAAACAGGTTTGAAGCCTGCAGGTCTAGTTACACGTCTTGATCCAACTGATGAGGCAATGATTGCACGTATTTCATAAGCGATCTTGGTTAACCTTCGTCGGCAGAAATTGTAAGTAAACAATATCAATACTTATTTGACCCAGAATTCAAAAGCGCATACATTTCTTATATATACAACGAAAGATTTTAGATTTTTTTTTAATAAGAGGGAGTGCATGCAGGTTTAATTCCAAGGAATACATAGTCCTGTTTCACATTCTATAAAATCAATTATACAAGTTTACATATATCAAGATTTTTCTACAACCCCATATATCGCTACAGAAAATAAGATGCCATTTGCTAAATTATATTAAAAATTCTCTATTGATACAATAATATCATACTGCAAGAGAATGCTTTTTTTTCTTGTACTTACCTTTAAAGAGTATTTATTTTCTCACAATTTCTGGAAACTAGATTGAATGTGAAAAATTTACACTGAGCCAATACTATGAATATTTGCATCATTTTTCTTGCATGTCAATCTAAATTAAAACAACCGAGCTGAGTACCTATTTCTAAAAGAAAAAAAAGTGTTTGTGAAACACTGATGCCCCCATGTGGCAGCTTAAAGCGAGGGTTAGAGTTTATCAAATGCAAATCAAACTTCAAGGTCAAGAGGTCAAAATGTTACCAACTGTCCCAGTGAAAGAACTTCAAACTTCAGCCAGAGTTCGTTTGTACCAATCCAAATCTCTGAGTGCGGAGACGCAGAGGACTAAGGGTAGTATGGAAAGAACTTGTGCCAATGGATAAACCTGGTGAATATGAAATCCCAAGCACCAACCATTGAAAAGCTATCGTCAACGTTAATGTTTTCTAAAAGTGGATCAAACTCCAAGGTCAAATCAAAGAGTGAAAACTAATGGTACACAGGGGGAAAATCGTATTAAGTTATGAGAAAGCCTTATTATTGAAAAAACTCACAAAATATAAAAGACTCAAAACCAACTGTTAAAGTAAGTTTTTTCCATACCAAGGTCAAGGTCAAAATTGTTGGTAATTGTCACAAGGAATACACCTGTGAAATTTCATGGTGTTCAAAAGTTATGGCAAGGATCATTGTTTCAGTGTATACATGTATAAGGTGAACGTCAGAAAAATTAATATCTGTGGAAATGTTTTGTCAAGATAAATACACATTTTAGAAATGTGAGAGCCTCAGTACTGTTCGAAAATAATGGCCATTGTTAAAGGTGGGTAATTTTTTGCAAAAAGTGGGTCAAACCAAGGTCAAGAGGTCAAATATAATATGTTAGAACCTAAGAGAGGGTTTTGCCACAAGGAATACACGTGAAATATGAAAGCCAGCGCCAATCAATAAAAAGCTATGGGCAAGTTTTTGCGGACACAGTTATAAACTATATACTTCCAAATCTTTGATTACGGGGCATATAAACAGGTTGAAAAATTCACTCTGTTTATTTCAAAGCTTTGGAATCATGTCTCTAATCTATCTTTATCATGTGTTGGAGTTCTGTCCCTTTTGTCATAACAGTATATTGTAATTCATACTGTAGTACACGTGTAACCTGTACATGCCATTATAGCAATACATTGAACTTGATTTATCAAATATTGACGTCTAATTTAATACCAGTTAGAAACACAGCCTATAAATACATGTATCTATCTTTCAATGATTTTTTCTCATAGTACAGCATGTTCGTCATTCCTGGTTTGAATAAAATCATTTAGAAACAGCTATGCATGCCTATGGCTCATTCCTATAAAAATATCTGGATTTTCCAGAGTGAATATTAATTCTAATGACGTACTTTGTTAATCACATTGTCCCTTTTCATGGTTTCTTGATTTCGTATTATGCATGTACATTGTAAAATTGTCACGGTATATGTCATATACATGTATCTTATTTTACAAAGAAATAAATATTTTAACGATCTTACTTTGAGCTTGCACTCTAAAACGCTGCTCTGAGTACTTCTGCAAATTATAATACACATAAATTGAAAAATAAATATTCTTATTAAATCTAATAAAATACATGTACCAGTTAATGCATCGAATAGACTTTACGTTGTTTTTTGGTTTCAAATAATCAAAGGTAGAGGTACAACTGCCTAATATTTCAGAAAACCACAAAGAACCTTATGGTCCCTGAAGTACAAGATGGTCAAAGTGAAAACCTGGGTTTGTTTGTCTGTCTGTTCGCTTGTTCATGTTAGGAATGCTATCAACAGAAATAGTTTAGAAATAGTTTATCAATACAGGTGGATGGCTTCAGATTAAATTGGTTCACAGTGGCGGATCCAGGAATTTCGTAACGGGGGCGCTGTAGAAGGCAAAGGGGGTCAGATGGCTGTACTGAAGCCTCCAGTGGGTAAAAGTCCCTGAAGGGAAACCTAACTATACAACATACCCTATTCACAGCGTTACATCCTCTTATGTTCTCAAATAGTTCCTCTCGATGTTGTCTCACCATACAACCAGACTACTTGTGGGGGATGGGGAGGGGGAGGGGAGAGTTTTCACGAGATCGCCTTAAACGAGCTAACGGAAAACGTAGTGCGTTAAGAATTGGTCAACAATTTCTATGATAATTGGGGAGAAAAACCTCCTCTGACAGGCGACCAGTGAACAACCGCTACACAAGCAAGGGAACTTGATGACAAAAAAAGAAATCAGCAACCCCACTGTCAGATCACCATTAACGCCCCCTACCGTGAAACATCCAAATCCGCGGGAAGCCAGGATAAACATAGCAAGGCTTTTTCACAATGTGGCATGTATATATACAGAACTATTGTTTTTAATTCTTTTAATTGTATTTGGATCCTTTCTATCTCTCTACAAATGTTTGCTCGTTTTGTTGAATTCATCGTATAAATCCACGGTCCAGCTAGGGACCTCTCTCTCTCTCTCTCTCTCTCTCTCTGATAAGATGTCTATGATATTACCGTTACTTTCTGGTTGTTGTGTTGTGGTTTGTGACGATTTCTATAAATTCACGCAAATAATCTTTAAAGTCGTTGTTAAAAATATTTTAAAAATGTAAAGTTTTATACCAAATGACTCATCTGCCCATATCTTTTAAACTCTTTCAGAAAATCAAGACACAATATCAGGAAAATGTTTCCATTTCTAAAATCACTGACACCCTGTATCAAAACTATTGTGTGACCAACAGATCGATCAAATTTTCACTTTTTAAGTGCGTCCGAATGCAAATGAAATGCGCCCTCTGTCTTTGACAAACTGTTGATATATCGTCAATGTGGTGATTGTGATCCAGACTAACTGCAGAACTGTAGCTCTCCGATTTTTCCCCCCTTATTTTGGACAGACCGGAGAGATACAGTGCCACCCATTGAAAAAACTGTATATTTATTGCGCACAAATAAAATGCGCTGTTTCTCGATTTATTTCTCTATGTTTTCAAAACCGTCATCTAGAAATTTTACTAACCGTGTGTTCCTAACATATTTTTTTCACTGTTTCCACAATAAAACATTCTTTCTAATTTTTGTTAATATCCCTTCTGGCTTTGAAATTCAGATCTTCGAAAATTTTGTTTCTTTATACTGCCATTTTGGTTTGCAAGATAATTCGGTCCAACGCGCTTTGTGCATAATTATGTAAACTACGAGTGTACTTGATAGAGGAGTAAGACTTTTTTGAAATCTAGTTTTGTTTTTTTTTTGCAATTGGGGTAATTAAGAATTTGGAAGATTTAATTCAGAACCAAGCGCAGCTTTTTGTGCGCAATAAATATTACCTTTTTTCTTCAAATGGGTGGCACTGTAGCTCTCCGGTCTATCAATATATTTTTTTCAGAGAGCTACAGTTCTAATATTTGAAAACTTTTTTTTTTTTAATGAAATCCACTAAGATGCTGCGCAGCGCTTTGAAGAAAGGCACAAACATATAATAAAGAATTTAAATACTACCCTTCCTTTGGTGAGTTAGTTCCAAGAGTATAAGAAAAAATATTTAGTACATTTTTACCCAATATTCTATTCCATTCCAGACCTTACAAATATTTTAATGGAAATGCATTTCCAATTTCAGAATTTGCAATTACATCATAGAGCATGGGGGTAGAGTTTCTTCCCTTTAAATGACAGACTGATGATCTCATAAATAAGCGACAATGAGCAACTGAAAATTTAATAACATCAACACAACATATAAACAAAGACAACATCAGAGAATGCAAACAGCTGATTTTATATCACATGCAATCAATATTCTATATCGTAATGAATCCTTGTTAGTTACTTTGGATATAAAAATACAATTCTCATTGTCTCTGGTCTGCCATTTACCAAATTATTAAATATCAATAATTATTTTGTTAAAAAAGAATCGTATCAAACAAATAGAGCCGTCATAAAATTTGCTGCCATTTATACTAGAAGCCATTTGATTGAAAATATTTCTGGTTTAGTCTTACATTTGGCAAGAGAGCAATACGGACCTAACCCAGAATCAGGAAGCAATCCAGGACTCCTATCTGAGAGTTCATTATAGAAAACACGTGTGTACATAGAATTTTCATTAAAAAAGAACTCTCCTTTTCAAGCTAGTTTTGAAATTCAAGTAAAAACATGTAATAAACAATTTTAATGCTGAAATAATAGAACATATAATTTCACTACCCTTCCTTTAGAGATTTAGTTCCAAGAATATAAGAAAAAAATATTTAGTACATTTTTTCCCAAATATTCTATTCCATTCCAGGTCTTACAAATATTTTAATGGAAATGCATTTCCAATTTCAGAATTTGCAATTACATCATAGGCTTCCCTTTAAATGACAGATTTCATAAATAAGGGACAATGCATGGAATACTTTTTTATATCACATGTCATTCATTTTATCCTATTACATCCAATTTAAATATCAATAATTGTTTTTTTTTAAAATAAAAGATCGTATCAAACAAATAGAGCCGTCATAAAAATTTGCTGCCATTTATACTAGAAGTTTATTTCTGATATTTCTGGTTTAATGTTACATTTGGCAAGTGAGCAATATGGGCCTAACCCAGAATCAGGAAGCAATCAAGGACTCCAATCTGAGAGTTCATTATAGAAAACACGTGTGTACATAGAATTTTCGTAAAAAGAAGAACTCTCCTTTGCAAGCTAGTTATCGAATTCAAGTGTAGGTTCATTGTAAAGATTATTTTCTTTGACTGAAAGTTTAATCACAGTCCAAAACGGCTTCCATGGTTTCGGGGCCTGGTTCTGTCATTTATTTTATCCTATTGTCCTTTCTGATATAATTTATTTTATCAAATAAACTCTCAGAGTTTATTTGATAAAATAAATTATGTCAGAAAGGACACTATTGCACCCTGTATATAAAAAAAATATACAACAAATCACAAACTTTTGATTAATACTAACAATGAATACCAGAATATGTTTTTTTGTCAGTTTTTGTTGTACTAGTTTGCACAATTTACAGTACACTGTATATGGATTGTTGACCTTACTTAGACAGGAACTAGAATTCAAGTCTCTCAAAGAATCAGAATTCTGGGTTCCCCTTCACGTGTCTCTATAGAAAACGGTGGGTTCAGTTCGCAGAGAAACCACTTTTGTCACTTGGATGCAGTCTCTCACATAAAACTTTTCTGCACCTTTAAACACATGGTTAGTTTGTGTAAACTTGTACAAGTTCGTTGGGGAAAACTTATACTCATGTTGCGCCAGTGAGTATTAGTTGATGACGTCACGATCCTAATTTGGCCATCTTGGGACAGACTTGGCTGTGGATTTTGAGCAGGTCCAGCAGGTGCTCTCGTTCTTCCCTCAGTCTCTGCACCTGGTCCTGTAACTTCTCCTGTTTTTCTTCAAGTCGTAATGTCTCCTGTAAAATAAAATCTAGCAAAGTTAACATCGTGTGTTTACATCTAGATGTACCTCACTATTTATTACCCCTTTTTAGAGTTATCGTAATTTGCTGATATATGCAAAGTGTATCATTTATCACTTTAGTGAACTTCTCTTTTTTCCTCTCCCTCCTCCCCTAGTCTCTTCCCCTTTACACCCCCCTTTTTCTCCCATTTCTGACCCTTCATTCCTCTCCCGTTGTACACAAGAAATTCATGATTTTCAATGTTGACACTTCAATTTCTCTTCTGAGAATTGCATACCTCTTCAAGCGTGTCAGCTAGTTTTCTCTTCTTGTTCCGGCATTTTTGAGCGGCCAGTTTATTTTTCTCTCTCTTTATTTTTCTACGTTCTTCTTCCTCGGGAGTTAACTGCAAAAATCAAACAAGTGTTTAGTGATAATTTGACTAACTAATTAAATCAGTCTACATTAATAACTAAAAACACAATAACTTTGCATACCCGTTCAGGAGAAGGCTCTTTGAACTCTACCCGGATTTCTGCCTTCCCTTCTGCAATCCTTCTTGCTTTTATCTTATGTTTGATTTCTTCCTTCAGTAGAGGACTAAGGTCAATGTCCAGGTCTGCCTCCGAGACCTCCTCTGCAAAGAAGTTCTGAGAGGGGTCAAGGTCGTCGAAGGGGAACTGGGTTGTGACATTTTCCTCCAGGTGATGGAAGCCATCAGAGATGCTGCCATGATATGAGGTAGAACTTTGGCTGTTTTCTAATATCACTTCTGGTACAGAATCTGAAGATAAAAAGAACTCAAGTCAATATCAATGTACATCGTTATTTTTTTTTAATTTATATGTAGAAAAAAAATTATTTGTATTTAATTAGTGCTAGTGTTTACTGGGTATTAATATACTGATGCTGCGTTGACTTTCATATATCATATAAGTACATATAGAAATCAATGCTAACTAATTGATCAATGCCTCACCATCTATCACTGGAGGAGTAACCTGTTCGCTGATCTCCACCACAGCCGAGACATTGTCATTCAGAAAATCCACATCAGTACAGAGGGGGTTGTCTAGAACAGCAGTCTGATCGATGTGTGTCTGAGTGCAGGGTGGGACTAGATCATCCATAATGACCCGAGGTCTGGTAAACGCTTGACCTTCTTCAGACAGAAAATGCCCAATGTCCACACCGCTCTCAAGAAATAAGTCCAGGATGTCTACTTTGTCCTGCTTAACCATGTCTTCTGCAAATTAAATTATTTTAAATTAAATAAAATACTGAATGAAATATTTATGAAAATTATTTGGATTAAATATTAATTAAGCATTATCAAAACCCTTTCCTACTATTTTTCATGGCATGTGAAGTCTTTTTTTTTGGGGGGGGGGGGGGTAATTGTGCAGCACAATCATTTGCTCCATAGGAAATTTTACTATGATTTAAAAAAATATTTTTACAATTTCCACCAACAGTTTGCAGTAAGCATGGTAAGACTATTCTTGTCTGACGAGATACCTATACAACCTGTGATTTACGAAGGCGTTTGTTTACAAATAATGTATTGTTTATTTACATTTATCTCCTTGTGTTTTCAAAGCTGGTAAATTAATTTTCATTTGTTAAAAAAACAAAACGGGAGACTCACCACTAGCATCGACAAAAATTCCAAGTAAGCACAGACTACGCTATCCCGTGAATGCACTGTCATGAAACTATTTCGCTAAGATTGTGAAATACTTTGTTATTTAGCTTGCTCGAACGTCCTGTATACTCGGTCATGGAAATAATATCAACACAATATCGGCGTGGTTTAAATACCGGCTCGTGTTTTTCTATTTATAGGCAGTCATATGACGGTGGTACGTCACTCTAAGCCCTAATTAGAATATGTATATAAACTCCCGGCTAACCGTGTGGCTCTTAAGGGGGGTATCACTCTGTATCTTAATGGTGATTCATTTCAGTATTTCATTTTTGATTGTGACTTCACAAAGTTAGTAAAAAATATAGTAAGATACTGGTTATGATTCTAATTTTATTGGAGCGGATCGAGAACAGATCGATAAACAGAAGGAAGTCGGTTATATCCACGTGTGATTGTGTACACTTGGATCGCGCCACGCTGGAACGAATGACTAAGAATCACAAGGGGAGAGCCTTACTCACGCTGTCTGCTTATAATACACACCGGCCGGTGTTGTACGGCCAAAACCTAGGACTGTGGTCCACTTAAAGCAGCTCAAGTCTCTTTATAAAAATTACAATTAAAAAAACTTTCTAATATAGCTGAAAAGTTGAAACAATGTTTATGATATATATGGAGAATTCTTTTTTTCTTTTGCTAATCAAGAATACTAATATTCGCAAATATAAATATATTTAGGTGGCTTATCAAGAAAACTAGAACGTGTTAGCAAAATTAATACGTTCCTATTTTTTCAAGCAACTACTTGCACTTCGAATATTGACGATTGATATGAAGAATAATTATAGGCACCGTTTACTATTCATATTTTACCCCCACCCCCACCCCCGTGATACAACTATACGTGTCTAAATTTGATTATTGTACAAATTATAATTTGCTGTTTAAATCGTGGTATACGGAATATCCTTTTTTGCAATATATTATTAATACCTAAATTTATTATTGTGTTTTATATATTTTCTATTCTTTTTTAAAAACATCAATAATTGCATGCGGCGAAATTTATCAATGAAAACTTGTCTGTTTCAAACTAACAGAGCGTGAATTACCTCACCCCTCAACCAGTCAAAATCGATTTCGTTCTAGCCATGTTTAAAAGTGATATAAATAGATTTCTGGTTTTTCCATCTATTTGACATAGATCTGCATTCAAATAAGGAGGGGCTCCCGAAAGGATGAACAAATCACGTCACAAAATCATTGCTCCACCTGTAGACGGACCAGCTTTATTTACAGCGATGGGGTATAAACAAAACAGGAGTATCCTTTAAAATTAATGAAAGTCCTTACCGCAGAGTAGCAGAGAGTTTACTTAAATAAAATAGCACCTGCAATAATTTAGTCTATTACTGGTTAAGAGGTAATTAATATTATTGACTTTGTTTCTACAAGTCGAATTTTGGTTAAATATTGTCATTAAACCTCGTTTTATAATCTCCATGAATGAATAATCAAATACTAGTATTGTAAGAAATGTCATCGGAAGCAATATCCTAAGATTTTTTTTAAAATATCCGATATTTTTTCCACATTTTTTGCTTAACAATGACCCTGCGAATTTTAAAATCTGTCTTTCCGTGTTGTTAATTAATGGAGCTGAAGTGACAGGGTAGCTGTGTCGGAATGAAGCAGCTTAAAGCCCCGGGTAATGTCATGGCGGGGCGTCAAAAACTAAGCACTAAGCCAGGGCTGTCTTGGGAGCAAATCTCATAATGATCAAGAAATATTTTTTGTTTAGAAAGGGCATATTTCTGTTTAAGATTTTAAACAATCAAATGCTAAATTATCTAAATGTGATTCATGATACAAGAGATGTCAGTTGTTAAACCAGGTCGAATAATTATATGTAAAACCCATAAAATCACAAATGTTCATGCATGCAGCTTTTTATCTGCATTCCTTCAGAATAAATTGTACTAACACAGTCCAAACTCTGTTTCACTGGATATTTTTAAACCAAAGTATTTTTATTTATTTTTACATTCAGTTAATGCATTGTTATGATACTGTTATTATATATTTACCAGTTAGGTGTCATATGCTTGATATTTCTTATATTGTATCTTGATTTTTAAAAGATATATTTTAGTTACTAAACGATTTTATATATCGGCCATATTACATTTTTATGTTTGCTTTTCTTATATTGTATCTTAACATAAATGATTGTGACAGGAACGCAATAAAAGATAGCTGTAGCTAATTCTGTAGTCCTACATTAGTAAAGGTTGTTATTTTTATTATAAAATATTTATCACCTTATAGTGGCTTAGTTTAGTGTCACTTTTAATTGATGTCTAGATAATGTCTAGCAAAAGCATGTTTATTTGCGACACTCGCACAAGTACACAAATAAACTATATCAAGGAAAGTATCGATTGATTTCAACTCATGTAGGTTTCATTACACAGTTTGTAACATGCTTTGTAACAATATGTATAATTATATATTCATGTCGTTACAAATGCTTGATGTTCTACATCAAGTATCTATTTCTTTTCACAAAACGCTTTGTTCTTGCATTAATATTTTTCGATCAGAAAAAAAAAAATTCCTGCAGTCACTCACGTGCGTTCTGGGTTCTATGATTTATTAAATTAAAATGCCATATAATCAAACTGAGGTTAAGACTTACCAATAACACGATTACTGTAAGCAAATGTAAGAAGTCCAAACATTTTGACAAAATGATACTAAATAGCAGAGAAACCGACTTTTGTATATGTTTACATGTTAATTTCTAGTTTCGTCATTTCCTTATATGGCATAAAGAAAAACGGTCAATAGGTGCCAATTGTAAGTCAGATTATGGAACATGGTGTTGATAAACATTGTATTTCTATCCCTATCAATATAGTTTAACATTATCGTTCACTAGACTGTTTTACCATATAGGGCTGTAGAGAATTTCCAAATAAGGGTAAAGAGGGAAAGAGAGACCATATCTGTTATACCACGTGGTTCAAAGGATTTGCTGAATCGAATATTAAATGACCTTGACATTATTACTTGAAGTGGAACGGACAGGTAAATGGCGCTTAATGCCATGACGTTGCTTGATTAATTTTAGACACTTTAAAGAAATGATTAAAAAAAATAACATTTCTGTTTTTAAACATAAAATAAATGATAAACCATACTTTTAAGGATGTAGAAACAAAACTAAATAGAGAGCGGATCTAATAAATATAAACATGTTACTTAAATTATTGACTATCTAAACCTCTCAAAATCCAAAATAAATGTTACACGTGTGAACAATATGAATATACAGGTATCCAATGTTAAAAATGAGAAATAGTACGTTATCTTATGTGAAATGGTAGATTTTTATTTTCTTCTTCAGAAGATCGATACATCTTATCTTAAAGCAAAAGACAAGGTATGCGATCAATGTAGAAGCGCCCTACTGGAAGTACGTGCTTACTCTTGTTCGACCAGAACGAACCCAGAAATTTTGGAAAAACCCAAGAAAATAAGTCGCGTGCGACTTCTTAATCACATGATCCATTAGGTATGCGCACCTTTATTGACTAAAAAAAGAACACTCAAAATGCAAGCCTTAACAAACAAGTAGAGGGCCCCACAGCGTTTGCCTGACGACCTTGACTTCAGAAGATCGATACTAACAATACTTATCAGGATCACTAATGTATAGTATGTTACTTATAGAATAGAAAAGAAATTATATTTGAATATATATATCAAATATATATCATTCAAGACAAAATTTGCTGGTAAAAACTTTAATAACCATGGAAATGGCAAAATACAAGATCAGCACGAATCCCTTGAAATTGGCGGTAAAAACAATTATCTGTTTCTGCTGAATCAATTTAATCTCACAGAAGATAAAAACGCTCCGAGACTGCTGATCTGTGTAGATACACTCCCCCGTCGCGGATGTTTTGAGTCAGTGCGCTGCTTAACTCTTTTGATCATTTTGTTGCTCTATTTTGTCAAAAGGTTGCGTAATAAAGATAGATCCATTATATATTAAAACTTCCTCATAACAAAAGTAAATTTTACTAAACTACATGTTACAAATTCCGAAACGTTCAGAGAATTTTTTTTTGTCAGTAAATGAGGATTTGATCTTTTTCTTTTTGAATATAACATATATAGCTAAAAAATAGGTATGTAAATTAACTTTTATTTTCAGAATACTAGTAATTGTTACTGCATCAATATGAATTATTACTACTTAAGTCATGTATGAAACTCACTTCTGATTAAATAAACTTTTACATTTCTGTCATACTTATTCATTTATATACATATCAGTGTGCAATTTAACTATATAAGTTGAATGAAGTGAACAAAATACTACGATAGCACTTTTTAAGGAGATGGATTTCTTTTTTTTTTTTTTTTTTTTTTTGAAGGACTATCATTGATCATGCACATTTCATTGGTCTGTACGGCATGCAAGGAATGCATACCTTTTGTTATAGACTGTTGATATAAAAAGTCTAATCTTTAAAGTTGAGATGTGAAATAGAATTGAAACATTGGGTTCTTTTGAAAAGCAATCTTTAATTCATTCTTTTTGTTTGTTTTCAATTTAATTGTATGTATTTGAACTAAAGTTATAATTTTAGAGTTTTCTAATAGTCTTTTTTGGTCAGGTGGTAAGTGGTTAAATTAAAAAAAAATTACCAAATGCATATTTGTCAACCCATACTAAAAATACAGGCAATGAAAATAGATGTCTATGTCTCAGCATATTTCTTTAGATAGTGTCTAAATACCTGTCAAATATCTAGTCAATATCTCAGTTAACAAAAAAGTTATGCCCAAAATGATGCTAAAATTGTCAGACATTTGGGAATTAGATCTGTGAAGTAAGAAATATAAACGTTTATTTTGAAAATAAAGACTTTCCTGATAATACTTGTATTCAATGAATTGAGTTTTAAGTGTGGACTCTAAAGTACGGTAACTTTTGTTTAATCTAGTTTTGGTCATGGCAGATGTTTAAAAAATGTTATACCATGTCAGGAGTGCAATAGAAAAAAATGTAGTGTTGCCTTAATACATCAATTGTAAAATTCTGAAAGAAAATTAAGCTAGAAAGAATTTTCTAAGTGTAAAACAATAACTGGTGTACAATTTAAAACTTAAAACTCAAGTATGTACATGTATGCATACCCAATAATGTAAAGACAAAGAGTGCAACATTTGATGTTAATAAAGCAAAACAAAAACTATTATCATTATATGATTTTCTGATTTTTTATTTTGGAAAATAAAGACACAAAGAACATATTTACCAAATACATGTAGATCTATCAATTACAGGATCTGTCTGTGCTTCAGATTTATATTTCTATGATCAGGAGTGCAACACGATTTTTTAAAAAATAGATTCAAGTTGTGACAAAAACACTTCAATTAATTATAAAAAATATATTAATTAAAAACGATCGTTTCGTATAATTTAATACTAAATTATTGGCAGTTTTATTATAAAAATCCTTCCCTTTTCAATGTTATTAATTCATTTATATGTTCTTATCCTTTCTATGATTTTTCAAATGAACGTTGAAAATAAACACAGCATTAGTCATAAAATTCAAATTATTACTCCTCAACTTCACTGAAACAACAGAACAAGCTCTTAAATAATTTCCCTTGAATTGACTTGAATGGACAAAAACGTGAATTTTGTGGAATGTTATTGCTTCATATTTTGTTTATATTAAAACTTTTCAAACCAGAATTAAAAAACAATGTAAAATAATGTTCAGAAAGCCAATTTTTTGTCTCATATACAAAAGAAGAAACTCAACCAATGTCTAGATTTATTCATTTATATCCCTATAACCATTTTAAAGCATAAAAAACTATAATATTTTGTCATTATGTATTTAAAAGGTCTTTTAAGGAATGTTTTCTTTTTTCTAAAGAAATTTTACTGATAAAATTTTTGAAAATTTTTAATTCAATTGTCCACACTATTGTCACTTCAGGATTTTAAACAAGAATGAATGTGCAATATGATGATATAAGTGAAAAATATGTTATAAGTAATTTAATTTAAACGAAGAAAAGAAAATCAGTTTGATGTTTTTTTTTTTCAATTCACCCAAATAAGAAGAGGATTTTCATTTCTTTTTTGCTAGGAATAATCTTTTAAACCACCATTTTTTCTGCTTGACAAATTGGTTACTATTGACCTTAACCTGTTATATTGGGTGATGTAAATTTGTCTACACAAACTATTATAAACAATGTTTTCTGCTGCTGTCCATGAATTTATTGATTTAACGTGTAGATTTAAAATTGATGTGTAAATGAGCTGAATTTTCACTTATGTCACTTTTAAAATATATATTTTGATGTATTATTTGCTAGACGTATTGATAATCTGTCTATTAATAAGGAGGGAAACCAGCAAGTTGAAAGGAGTTGTTCCAATCCTTTCGATTCAACAAAATATATTAAAAACAAAGTTTTCTTTCATTATGTTTTCTTTTCAACCATCAAAAAAGGGACACCCGGAAAATTTCAATCAGTATAAGTAGAAAATTAAAACTCTGCTTAAGGTGTGTCAGTCGTGAAATATCTTAAATCAAGGATTTTTTGAGAAGTATATGTTAGATAAGTACTCATATAGTATGACTCAAAGTTGCAGAGAAAATAGGGGTCAATTAAGTTCACTTTTTTGCACTTAAATTTTAACTCTTTGGTTTATTACTTATCCCTTATTATATTTTATCAGATGTTACCATGGCAATAAATTTAATCTTATTTTACATAAAATGGTTTAAATATTATTTATCATTGAACAAATCTTGCAAATTAATGCGCATTAATTATTGTGTGACCTTTTTGCACTAAAAAGGAACATATTTGGGGTATTAAAAAACTAAATAGGCAATAAAATGTTTTCTTATATCAAGCTTTTTTCGACTTAAGTGCTGATCAGTCACAAGTATCAAGTAGTTTAAAATAATGAAAGAAAAAGTTGGGGTCAGTGATGTTAATTTTAAAATAATGGTCAAAATATGTGTTTTCTGGCAAAAAATGTTGTAAATTCTATCTTGACTTCTTTAATATATCTTCATTTTTTGGCAAAGTTTGTTGAGGGAAGGGTAAAACTTGTTCTAAAAATATAAATTAAGACCTATGTTAAATATTCCTAGCAATATTGTAACTGACGAGTGACATACCTTAAAACGCTTTCTATTTTTATTTGTAATCACCTAGTTTAGGAGAACAACACTGAAAAAATAATTAAATAGTATTTAAATATATTTAAATATAGTAATTGTAGCTCACGTTAATGAAAAAAAATATACAGGTAATATATTTAAAGAAAAATATATACCTCCAAAAAATACACACACTATATATACATTTCACACAACGTTCAATGAATAAGTGAGATAAAAAGTATCTTATCTTATAGGGCTGGGTATTGGCCCAAGATTTTGTATTGCGATATATTGCGATATTTTTAACTGTATTGCGATATGTATTGCAATATTTTCAATGTAATAAAAATGGCATTTTCTTAATAAATTTACTTTAAATTACATGCAGAATGAACATAACTATGATAAGTAACCAACACACAAAAAAAAATCTTGTTTATTTTTTTTAAGTTATGCTCTGAAATGTTACCACAAAACAACTTCTGACTTACTGTTTGGCTTAATAACAAACTTTCATAAGTCCATTTTTATATTTAATGACTAAATTCCTTAATCTAAAAATATTGCCAATATATCGATATTACAAAATCGTATTGCGATACGATATTTTTTGTCATTGTATTGCAATATATTGAAATATCGATATTATTGCCCAGCCCTATTATCTTATATGAAGATACAGTAAAGTATTTTGTACATTTTTCATCAAATTAAATTCAAATCAATAATGAATACTGCCAGAGTATTTGTGAGGACTTCTCTTTCTGAATTTTGCTTCAAATTAACTTTTATAACGTGGAATTAATTTTCCTTTGAAAATTATTTTAAAAAGTACAGTTTCTTCATTAATGAAATTTACCGCGGAATATCTTTCTTTCTTAAGCTACAACTTCGTGGAATTTAATACTTTTTTTTTTAATTTCTTGACAAGATTTAAGTATAATACCCCGAGTCCTTTTTTCGTACATTCTTTTCAGGTTCAAAAATATAGCTTTAATTTTGCATTTAAAAAAGCATATTGACAGTCTATAAATTTTCATATTTACTAGTATTAGATTGTGCCTAAACAATCTTTAAACAATATAAATTTGGTTAAATAAATATATAGAAATAAAAATAAGTTATTTGAAGTCCATTTTCTAACTAGCATAAAAATAGTTCCATATAATTCCATCTTTTGATTATAAAAAATAAATATATATCAGTCTTAACTTTCTTTAAAATTCCTGTCGAAATTGATCATCTATTTAGAAACATCTTCGGTTTGTTTTTAAATTAAAGCATAAAAATACAGACTTTTATTCATTAGATTGAAGTTAAACCTTTTATATACTGTATTTGTAAGCTTTGAAATTCGGCTTTTATAAGTGAAACATTTTTTTTTTTTACCTTTTATGAAACGCAACATCATTGACAATTGATTTTCCCATGAATAAAAATTATGATTCGTTTTACGAGCGATTTAACAGAAATATTGCGATATTTGTAAAGAACGACAAAAAGGTAGCCGCGATGAGAGATAGACTAGTAATCACTCACAGAAGTGCACAAACAAAGATAAACACGTTATTATTTATAGCTACTAAAGCTTTCTGGTGAAGCTGCTTACTACCTGTGATGCTGGGCTCAGGTAAGGGAGGGTACAGGTCCCCCATAACGCTCTTCATTCTCCGGGGAGGATTTGATGATTTGACATTTTTACTAGAACCCTTGGATCGTGACCAAAAATGTAGGTTGAATGGGCCTTGAATTTTGGAATTTCCAGATTTACAACAATGAAATATTTGTATGGCGTAGAGTAAATCATGGCAATGCTTTTATGTCATTAATTAGCCAATAATAAAGAGCAAAAAAACTTATATTGAAATTTTTGTATTATTTCAAAACTGCAGGTTAGATGGGACTCGGGATTAAAAGACAAATGACAGTATTAGTTGTCTACAAGAGGGAAGGTACATTGCACAAGTAAAGGATTTAATGAAGTGCGTTTTACATACCTGTATGTAAATTAAGTGGGGTTTGTGAAAAATAAAATCATAATTAATATGTATCGTATCATACAGTTAAAATTTTCCATTGCGCCACAATATTTTAATGTTTAGTACCAAAATATAAAACCTGCTTGATGAAATACCAATGTTGTAAATACAAGGCGTATAACTTGATCACAAACATTAAAATACACATTTGTGCACGAGAGGGATCTCGGTGTTCATTTGAGAGATTTTTTTTTGAATATTAAAGACTGTCACAAAGAACTCTCATCTTATGGAGGGGGTCACATAAATATTCCATTCTGCAATTCAACAAAGGTATGTCCATGTCATGTCACGTTCGTTATGGGTAACAAGCAACTGGGTGAACTAGATATTCCGTCATTAAAATGTAGCAGGAATGATAATACTTCTAGTCCCTTTTATAACAAGCAACTTGGTGAATTAGATATTCCGTCATTAAAATGTGGCAGGGATGATACTTCTAGTCCATTTTATCTTTAAGCTAGAGATTCCTAATTTTTAAAGTTGTTTCAAATCATATACTATCATCAAGATTAAAAATTAGTAATAATACCAACACTATTTAATCCCTGAAATCTAAGTTTGAAAAGCATTGAAGCTAATTGATACAAAAATTTTTTTTTAAAGAAATAAGATAAAATTTGAATTTTTTTTTATCATGCATATAGAATAACGTATAGACACGTTAATTTTTTTTATTTATTCTAGATGCTAAGGTGAAGGACAAATAACATTTTTAAAATTCATTCATTTATTTAAATACCATACAATACCTTCAATACAAACGAGGGTCAATGATTTTAGCTATCCTCATATAATCTGGTAGTCAACGCCCATCTTTTATTATTTGAAAATAATTCCTTGTCTGTTGATGTGAATAATAAAATATTTCACTGTGTCCAAAAGTTCATTCGTGATTCGGGTAGACTTTGATCTTATTTTCTTTTTCTGTTTCTCTGTCATTTAATCATATACTGTAAACCAACTTTTATTCGCGTGCGAGAAATATCCGCGAGTTCCGCGACCTCCTTTAACTCGCGAATATTCATCGCCACGAACCATTCATTTTGCTTTGTTTTTTGTAGAGAATGTTTCCTCAGTCGCGGAAATTAATCGTCGTGGATTGATTTTAAACTGACGAATCGCGAATAAAAGATGACGCGAATAATAGTTGGTTTACAGTATGTACAACTTTGATTGTTTATGACGTGAGAATTTTACTTGTGATCATGTTTATATTTATTATCGTTATTGTCATATATTTTTTCTTTCCAAAGCATTGTTGTCATTGTAATCATTAACATGTATCATTATAGATTTACACATTGTAAGAACTCTGAATCTTTAGTAAGTATCTTTGAAATATTTTGTATACATCATGTATATGTATAACTTTACATCTTCAATTGTTATTAATTCTTTTGGCAATCACTAATTATTGTATATGTTATAGGGAAAGGTTTTTGTAAGTTGTAAAAACTTGTTATCGATCTCTTTGTTTGTATTCTACATTAAAATATGTTTAAAACAATCTTGTAAAAAGTATCTGTAGATTTTAACAGTGTCGTTTACGCCATCATTTTGTACATATGGTTAGAGAAAATAATTCCCAAGCATCTATAAAAATCTTTTATATTAAGAGCAGTGATACATGTTATGAATAATGTAAATAACTGTTTTATATTATTAAATACCAAAAAGAAAGCAAGCAATGACAAAAGAAAAAATCAAAGGATTTGTATTCTATGATTTTCCATTTACATTGTATTATTTGTATTATTTAATTTTCCTTTTGCATTGTATAATTTGTATTTGTATTCAAGAATTTTCCACTTACAGTGCATTGTATACTTTTTATTTGTGTTCTATAATTTCCGATTTGCCTTGTATTTTTTTTTGTTTGTATTGTGTAATATTCCTTTTGCATTGTATAGTTTTAATCATATAATATTTTCCATTTGGATTGTATAATTTGTATTCTTAAATTTTCCTTTTGCAATGAGGATCATTTTCATTTGTATTCTATAATTTTCCTTTTGCATTGACTAATTTTAATTTTTAGTCTATAATTTTCCATTTGCATTGTGTAAATTTAATTTGTTTTCTATAATTTCCCATTTGCATTGTATAATTTTTATTTGTATTCTATAATTTTCCACATATTTAAAAGAATGTTTGTATGCCCGCTCCCGACCAGGGTAAAATTATTGGGTCGGAAGGTAAGTGGAAAATCTTTCTTCCTCAGAAAATTTTAAAATATTATGCTCAATAGATAAGAGGAATTAAAAAAAAATATATCGTATCTTGGAATGTAAGGAAAAGTTTTGAGTCGGGCCATTTTCAGTCACTCGGTCTGGAAAGTTCAACCAAACGATTTTTCAAAAGATGACCTTATATTGCTAATATTTCCAGTTACTCCTCAGATGTGCTTTTTGCGCTGAATTACAGGTGCTTTTTGAGTCATATCTTTGCCATTGCAAAATATTATTTAAGATATTCTTTTTACAATTGATGTATAATTCAATTCAAAACAAAATATTTTTTTCGTAGGGTCAGTATTGTTTCCTTAAGGAGACACAAACATCAAGTGGTACTTAATAATAACGAAAAGAAATAAGGGAAACTCTCATTCTATATTGTGTAAGATGTTTTAGATACATTATATGTTTAGTCGCCCGTGTGGCATAGTGGCTAGAGCATCTGCTCTAGAGTCGCGGAGTAAGGGGTTGTTCCTGGCGTCGCGTTTTGGAAATCCGCTGTGAGACGTGGAGACCGGTCCTTCTTATATAGGACTGTATACATTGAGGTCCTGTTTCGCAGTAGATGCTGACACAAAAAAGATCCCTCACTGCTTAATGCTGTAGGTGCCGAGAATAGTACAAAATTTGCAGCTCTCCATATAAGCAAAAAAAAACGAGAGTTTATGTTAAAAAATATATACTGTAAAAACAAACGTACAGTAAGGTACAGTTGTATATATTTCATTTTACAATACTTACAATTCAGTATTTTTAGCTCTACTGGTCAGAGACCAGAAGAGCTTATGCGATAGTAAGGTGTCCGTCGTCCGTCTGTCTGTCTCTCTGTCTGTCCCTCTGTCTGTCTGTCTGTAAACAATTTTTCAAAACGCTACTCCTCCTACAGTTTTGGTCTGATTTTAATAGAACTTAACACACAAGTAGACTACACTAAGATACATTTTTTGATTTCGATGAACATTGTTGCCATTGTTACTAAAAATAGAATTTTCTGTGAAATTCCTTTAAAACAACTCTTCTACAGTTTTAGGCTGATTTCAATATTACGTGGCACACAAGTAGACTACACTAAGGTACATAAAATAGTGCATTGGATTTTGATTTCGATGAACGGTGTTGCCATGGTTACTAAAAATAGAATTTTCTGTGAAATTCATTTAAAACGTTACTCATTCTACAGTTTTGGTCTGATGGCAATGGCTTCTTTTCTCATCCTTTGTTATAAGTACAAACCAGTAGAGCTACAGTCTCGACAGAGACTTCTGGTTTTTATAATAATGAAGTACATGTATATTGACATGTAAATAACGAAATATAGAATTAAAACTGAACTGTCCTGATTGAACTTCCTGGTAGTTTAAGATTTTAAAATTTTATACGTTTTGTTCATCTGAATAGCGAATGACAAGTAGGTAGATAGTGCAAAAATATAGCAAGACAAACGTATCTAGTATGTCATACCTGTCCTTATTGAAATTATCTTTCATTAGCTTGTAAACAATGAATTACCTAATATTAGTTGTGATGTGAAATAGGTAATATTTATTTGTGTTTGATAGACAGTCACTACATTGGACAACCCGATTAACGGCCGACCCTGCTTGTCTGGGGGTAGGTTGACATTGCGCATCTTGTTTGTCCTGTGTTTAGTAGAGTCATGATTTAGCAGATAAGGTGTGACTAAGAGAGAGGTACCTGAGTCAGAAGGACAGCTGATAGTGTTCTAATACACGGACAGGTGAAAATGACAGGTAGATATATGAGCCATCATCAGCTTTTTTTTCGTACCCACCCTTCAGCTATAATCACAGTGATTGGTTTGTGTCAATACAATGATACGGTTATTACGCAACATTTTTTTTTGTTATAGCCGCACTATATAAAGCCCAGATTTTGCAAGGATGAATAAAAAAATGTACTGAAGAAGTTTTTTCGTGCTGCGTAATTTTTTTTCCAACTGAACAGTAGTAAAATCAGTCCGCAGATTAAAAGTAAAGAAAAATTTCCCTGAATTTTATGAATGAGTTTTACAAATAAACAGTAAACTTATCATGTGTTACACTGTGTAACGGTCTGTAAACTTTGTATGTGTTGGTAAAGTAAGGTAAAATACCGAAAATATTTATTGAATCACTTTATATTACCTATGACTATTTTAATTACTCTTCTAATTTTCGACAATATATAATACATCTAAAAATTTGCAGGCTGGTTGTATTACTCACATTATGGCATGAAGGATATGGAGATAACGAACAGTATTCAATATCAAAGTTCATAAAACAATACAAAATAGGAACGGAGCAAACACGGACCTCTAAAACATCAGAGGTGGGATCAGGTGCCATGGAGGGGAGAGCGCATACTGAATAGAGTGTTTGTGGACATTAAATTGGCGGTAGCGGCCTTGCAACTGATCTCATCCCTTACGATTAAAGAGACCTGTTTTTGTTCTATTCTGTCAGCTTAGTCTGTTGGTGGAAATACTGTGGGATATTTTCAAATTTCGAGCTTGCAAAAAAGGCATTTTCTTGGAAAATTGCAAAGTTGAAGTTCTGAAGGGTAGAGGCAAAGGTTTATAAAAATTAGAAAGAAAATGAATATGAGATATGAGCTTATACAATAAAGCTGTCAACAAGGAAAGGTTTGTTATGTTTCTGTAAGACCACGAAGTAATTTTGTCACATACCAAGGTATGTGTTTTAGTATTTGCCTTTTGAAATGAGTACAGGTTATAGTTGGCAAAAGACATGCCACAATAAAATTACAAAAATGAAATTTAAAACATTTCAAAACCTTAAAAATCGGTGAAAAAGAGTTTGACACATCTGTTTCATACTTGGATATTTTACTTGAAGAAGACGTTAATAGTAATCTAACAACCAAGCTCTATGATACACGTGATGGCTTTAACTTTTCTATCGTCATCTTTCCTTACTTATGCAGCAATATACCTTCATCACCTTCATACGGATTTATATATCTGAGTTGATTTGATACGCAAGAGCATGTGTAAACGATTTCTTAAGCGAGGTAAATTATTGACAGATAATGAAAAAAGAATATACGCAGTCTCGTTTAAAGTCATCATTTCGTAAGTTCTATGGTCGATACAATGACCTTGTCAGCAAATACAAATTAATCATTGAGTCGAATGCTGACTCACGTACTTATTGTTTAATCCATTATTTACGCACTGAGTTGACAACGGATTTCCGTTATTTCCCGATCATGACAAGGAGCACACGGCGGGTGTGACTGGTCGACAGGGGATGCTTGCTACTCCGTGGCACCTGGTCCCACCTCTGATGTTTTGGAGGTCCCTGTTTGCTCTGCTCCTATTTTGTTTTGTTTAATGAACTTTTGAGTTTGAATACTGCTCATTATCTCCATATTTAATTAAACCAGGTGGAAGTAAATACACAAATATACTCAAAATTTTCTTGATAGAAAATTTCGCCCATATTGAATGCAGCTTTATTTTATGAATATCATAATATTAAGGAAAGTCTAAAACTAACCATTCATATTGTCCAACTGTTGTTTTTTCCTCCTCCGTATATGCAAATAATTATAATAATAAATTTTAAAAATACTTCAATTTTCTATATTTTGGGTGTGCTCAATGAGAGAGATAAGAATTAAATGAATTTGCCATAGCACAATATATTTATTTTTTAACAAATTGTAGTATTTAATGTATGAAACTTATTTGTATTTTATATATAATACAAATGGGAAAATAATGAAATGCATATGCAAATAAAATTTATACGATACATATGAACAATTATATAATATGAATAAAAGCGAAAGAACAATAAGATGGCAAATAATGCGTTTTTCTTAAAGTTAAATACTGTAACGTTGGACATGCCATCAACATTCAAATTGTGGTAAGAATTAAAAGTTTAGACTTTGATAGAGTTTGATGGACAGCCTTTGATAATTCTTCATGAGGGAGACAACAGAGTAAACGAAGTATCAGTTCATTTCTAGCTCCAGAGTTTAAAGTAAGAAAAGAAAGGAACAAACTGTTTGATGTCAATTCAAAGAAATCTTCCTTGTTCAAAAAATTGTAAAGAAATTATCAATAAATTAGCATAGCTTAAATATTTAATTTTTTTTTCTTGCATGGGAATTTTATTTTTCGAAAACGAAGATCTTGTGTCTTTTCCCTTTAAATAAAACTCTTGAAGAGGTAATACTTATCCAATAGTTATAAGTTTTTTAAAGTGAATGTTATAAGAATAATTCACTTATAATTCTCTATGCAGGTAATTAAATAAACGCCACTTATCTGAACATAGCAACAGTAATACCACATTTATAAATATACATGTAGTAATGCCTTCTCAATCGATTCCAGACTCTCTAATTTTACTCGCCCAGATACGGATGTGTAACATATCTATATATAATCGGCCTTTCATTCATAGTTCCAGCTTTGGCTTTTTGTCAAATGGAACGAATTTAACCATTCTAGAAGGTCTTAAAATTCCACATAGGTATTTAAAGTTCCTTGCGTCTATTTTGTCAATGCTATGACTGTTAAAGACAGGTTACTTTCTCCCCTCTTGGTATTGTAACAATTTGTTAGATTATAATAAATATCTATAGATGCAACATTGATACAATGAAGAATATGAATGACGTTCGTTATATCACCTATTTTCATGTCACTATAATAATCCATTTACTTACTAGTAAGAAAAGTAAATAAGAAATAATGCTGACAAGTGCAATAAAATTTTGCACATTCGCTTCTTATATCCTTGATGTAAATGGAAACAGAACACCCGCAGTATTAAAGGTAATGATATTGTACAGAAGATAACAAAATTGAATTTCTTCGCATATTCTTGATACAACAGGGCTGTGTAATATTTGAACAAATCAAAATTTTCATAGTGTTAATTGGATTGCAACTGCAATAAACCAAAAGCTCAAAGACCAATTTTTACCATAATTATTGTAAATAAGTATATATGTACCTCTTGTACCATACATATGGTTTTTTAGAGAATAAATGAAATAATTTGCACTATAATCCTATAATTAATTTTCAATTAAAACTATAAGAAATCTGTCAGCAGTGAAAAAATAATTTCGGTCGCGCTTGCGCGGAATTTCAACTTCTGAGTAGAAAGAAAAATATTTGGATCTTGGTTTTATAATTCGTTACATGTTGAACACTTGTTTGTTATAGTTTGTTATAGTATACCTTCAATATAAGAATTTCGTTATAATTTGAACTATATTTTAAACTTATTTTAGCTATACTTCTGAAAGAAGTCTATTATTTTCCCTTAATTTTAATAAGTTTTATTTTTAACAAGATAAATTAAGGCCTGTCATTAAAATGTAGCATAAAAAATTACCTAGAAAACTCTTGTTTTTTAAAATTTGTTCAGTGTTTTAATTGTCATGAAAAGTTCTTATTATTCTTGATAGGAAGCAATGAAATTCTGTTGAATTCTGTTGAGCTTATCTAAATTTGATGTTATTTATATGATAAATAGATAATTATAACAGTGTTGTTTTGCTGAGTTTTGAAAAACTTCATATACAATAAGGTTTCAAACTATTTATTTTAATGATACATGTATATTAAATAGTTTAAAAATAAATAGAGACTTTGTAAGTGTCGATGTACAATAATATTGATATAATTTTATCGATATATTCAAAGAAATTCCGATAAAAGACAGCATGGAGTCTGCTCCATCTGTTTCATATTTGGAAGATGACTTCAACAATTCCATGGCCAGCTTTGTTTATTTGTGTAGTAATATATCTCGATTTTACCTGCATATTGTGTTTACACCTCCCAACTTATTCACTAATCAAGAGCATGTTCCAAGAACAATCAATTTTTTAACCGAGGCAGGCTGCTGACAGAAAAGTTGATGTTACAGGGATGTCAACAATCTCGTTTAATATTTGCATTTCGAAATTTTTATTTTCGTTATATTGGCATTGTAAGCAAAACTATTTTAGCTGACTTGTTTCATATCAATTTTTATGCCTTTGTTTTCATCCTGAAATGAGTACGGATAGTTTTATCCACCTGATCAATACACAGAGCTCACAACGGGTGTGTCCAGTCAAAAGTGGATGCTTTCTCCACCTTATCCCACCTCTAGAATTTCCAGGGTCCTTTATTTATGCCTCCTTCGCGTATTCGTATTTTTTTAATTTTTTTTTTTTAAATCGGTCACTCTTTGTTGTTTTTACCTTTTAAATTCTAATATCGAGAGATAAGAAGAAAAAAGAAAAGGCGCATTTAATTTTTTACTTAAAGAAGTTTTTATATTTTAATAAATGAAACGGCTTAAGGGAAGCAAACACTATTTCATTAAAATCATACAGAAGCATTGAGTTATCTTTCTTTCAATACTTTCTCTATCCAATGCTATGCTTTTGGGATTATATTTTTTTCTATCTGTCATTATTCTTTATTTTCAACCACAACTAACAATAAATTTTAAATTCCCGTGCGTATATCATTTTTTGTTGTTGTTGTTTTGTTTTGTTTTGTTTTTGTTTTTGTTTTTCTTTTTTTCTTTGCAGTTTGTGTACATATATTTTCATTCACTAGTATTTGACAGTATAACAATTAAGCACTATAATAATTTTGTTTCAATTACCCTTTATTGCTGAATATAATTATAGAAAAGAATAACAATGGAGATTCAATAATAGTAGAATATTAAAATGGACGATAAATTAAACCACACGTAAATGAAATATTTTTTTTTCAAAAGTAAAGTTGTTGGAGGCTGTTACCTTCAACATGACATTTAGATACTGTTATATCGACCACGTATCCAAGTGAAAATTTAATTAAAAAAAAAAAATAACGCAGCGTCTAACATTTCTGTTCCATATTTTGATATTTTACTTGAAAAAGACGTTAACGCTCACCTAACCAAAAAAATGATAGAACTTTTCCATCGTCAAATCCCCTTACTTATAGCACTGTTCCCTTATAACTTGCATTTGGTGTTATTTGATCCCATCTGATTCGATATGCAAAACATTCTGTATGTACGAACACTTTCTAAAACGAGACAAGTTATTTACGAACAAGTTGATAAAAAAGAATATCAACCGTCTCATTTAAAGTCAACCTTTCGTAAGTTCTATGGTCGATACAATGACCTTTAACAGTATACAAGGCTAATACAAAACGCAATGTACATGTAGCTCCGCCCTCTGTAGTGCCGTTCAGAACAGCAAACTTAATACCTAGATTTAATCATTTTAACATTTGATTTGTTTTGGTTGAAAAATCAGCGTAGACTGCCCTTTGTTTTGAAAAGTCCGATAGGTGGCGACACCTCTATCCTCTGTTTTTAGAGGATAAAAACTATCCTCCAAAACCAGAGGCCGCCTAGACCTGTTTAACGTCAGCAAATACAATCTATCATAATGTCGAATTCTGGCTTGCGTTTTTCATACAAATTATTAGTCCATTATTTATCCCCTATCTACAGACTTCTCCATTTCCCGATCATGACAGGGGCGGATTTGATCGGTCTTTACGGGATGCTTACTCCTTATTGGTACCTGGTCCAACCTCTGATATTTTTGGAGGTTCGTGTTTGCTCTGCTTCAGATTTGCATTGTTAATGAACTGCTGAGCTTGATTACTATTCGTTATCTCATTATTTTGAGAAAGTTTGCTTTATTAATTTTCTAAAGTTAATGTTTTTAGTTTCAAATTTTGAAAACGCCTTTGTCCTTTTGTTACATGACTGACGTTTTTCCTACTAATTGTTTAATCCATTATTTATACACTGAATTGACAATAGATTTTGCCTTTGTTTCTCAATCATGATAAGGAGCACAGGGCGGGTGTGACCGGTCGGCAGGGGATGTTCACTTCTCCATGGCACCTGGCCCCACCACTGATATTTTGGAGGTCTGTGTTTGCTCTGCTCCTATTTTGTATTGTTTTATGGACTTTTGAGCTTGAACACTGTCCATATGTTTATACAGTTTTTATTGTACATTTATCAGTTTTCTTAATTTTTGCAACTGTATTTTGAGACGATAGATTTTTTGCATAATCTCTGATGTTTGAAATACATTGTATATATTTAAATGGACATTCAGAATTGTTTTCGATCTTCGCTTAGAAAACAAAGTTAAAATGGATTGGAAAAACAAGAAAAAATTATTTTTATTTAAATGCTTTATACTACGTACCCAAGAGATCTTAGGTCTTTTGGTTTCATTTCTACTTACTTAAGGAGGAAAAACACACCAAAATTTTATTTTATAGATCTCTAAGTCATCCCTTTTGAACAATGGTTTCAGCATTAAAAGACCGATATTAGCTCTCAATTATCTTATATGATTTTTTTTTTTGTATTTTTTTTTCAGAGAAAAAAATGTTTTATTTGAAAAAAAAAGGGTTTACGGTTTAACATTTGCTGTAAATAATTTCATAATATGAATGTCTAATAAAATATGTAAAGAAAAAAGGCAGCATAGACATTTAATTTTCTAATAAAAAATATTTATGAAAATAAAAGACTTTATTTTCAACCTATATGTAAAAACTCTACAAAACTAGGCACATTTACGGAGACTATGTTTGTCAATCACATTTTTAAAAAGAAATTGAAATGAAGTTGTGAAATTTGAGGGAATATAAGCTTTTTTGGTACGTGGAACAATTCCGATCAAAATTTGACTTATCCCGGTCAAAATTATATTTATTTTCAATAATTGTACAATTCTGGTTGGAATATTAACGGTTTTTATTTAATCGGGATTGACCAAAATTAAAAAAATAATAATTTCTGTAGATTTGGCAATATCATTTAAATTTCTTTTATAAATATAATTAACTAACACTTTCTCCCCATTTGTGTTTTTGTGAAGATTTTAACCACAGGTTTAAACAATATTGACAAGTGATGTATTTTATTTTCATAAATATTTTTTATTTAAAAAAATTAAAGGTCTATACGGCTTTTCTTTAAATATATTTTATAAGATATTTATATGATGCATTCATTTACAGCAAACCTTTAACTGTAAAGCATCTTATATGGATATAAATCCTTTTTTTTCATTTCCTTTGAAATAATACAAAAAAAATCATATAAAATAATAGAGAGCTAATATCAACCGTTCAATGCTGAAACCATAATTCAATAGGGATCCATTAAAGATCTATGAAACAAAAAATTTTGGTGTGGCATTCCTCCATTATCTCATTTATATTGTTTATTTTGAGGAAAATGATTCTCTTCATGAAGATTAATTGCGGTTTGAGCCGACTTTTTGTTATTTGGAAAAGATTATTTATGTCCACAACAGCTTCACTTAATTTACTTAAAACTTAAATTTGCTAACATGTTCGTTAAAACTAGCCTTAATGATTCTTTTAAATTACCACAAATCGAAAAGTAGACAAAGTTTGTTCCTTGGAAGTAACTTTATTAGTAATGATTAAAATTTCCATAAAATTGTATTCCCATTGTGTATTATTTAAAAAGCTTACAAAATCAAGGGAAATAATCTCTCTCCCATTAAAAGTATAAAGTAACACGGTGTTATGTTCCCTTCATTATTTCGTACCGTATACAAACGTATTTATTCAGGCCACCTCTTTTTATGTTTATCAAATGTATTTAAAAGCTATATGTGGGAAGGTACAGGATACCTTGCTGATTGAGGACATAGAAGCTCAGATAAACTGGTATGTTATTTTCATTGATTACAACAGCAATTGATATGAAACATGTCGCTCAACCTACCACCAACCATCGTTTTATTTGAGATAATGAAAAGTATTCAAAATCAAAAGTCCATAAAACAATACAAAATAGGAGCAGAACAAACACGGGCCTCCGAAAAAATCAGAGGTGGGATCTGGTGCCATGCAGGAGTGAGCATTCCCTGCCGACCGGTCACACCCGCCGTGTGCTCCTTGTCATGATCGGGAAATAACTGAAAAATCAGTAGATAAATAATGGACTAACAATTAGTATGAAAAATGTCAATCACCATTTGACTCAATAATAAATTGTATTTGCTGACAAGTTCATTGTATCGACCATAGAACTTACTAAATGGTGACTTTAAACGAGACTGCTTATATTCTTGTTTCATCAACGTGTTTGTCAACAATTTACCTCGTTTTAGAAATTGTTCATACGTAGAGCATGCTCTTGCGTATCGAATCAACTGAGATATGTAAACTCCGTGCAGGTGATGAAGGTATATTGCTGCATGAGTAAGGGAAGTTGACGATAGAAAAGTTAGAGTCATCACGTTTATCATAGAGCTTTGTTGTGAGATTACCTCATATATGTGGTAGGTTTTTGAAATAAATTTATCGGTAAAATATGTGTTTTCTTAATTAAAACAGCATCGGAGCAGCGATCTGTGCTTCGAAATCAACTTGCCTGCATGACTTGAGAAAATAAATAAATTTATAAGATATTGTTCAAATACAATTAGAGCCGTAAAGTTTTGTGCTTTTATCAACTCATTTCAGTTTTTTTCTTCTGAATACAGTCTTTTGAATCATATACTGTAAATAACTTTTTATTCGCGAGAACTTTATTTCATTACGCGAGGCAGTGTGCTCGCGAAAATTTAATTCTCGCATTAATAGTATTCCTTAAGATTATATAGAGCAATAACCGCTAATCAAGAGTCAATGACTATCTCCCGAAAATAAGGTGTCGCGAAAATTTAGTGATCTACAGTACTCAGCTTATTCATAAGGAGTTAAAAGCTAATTTTTAAATACTCTCAAGGAGGTACTTTGGTCTTGGTCTATAAATATGCAGATGCATGTACCTTATGGGTATTTTTAAAAAAGTAAATAGCATTTTTTGCTTACACGTGTATCAATAAGGTACATACATATTTATAAACTAAGAACCAAGTACCTCTGAATTTTTAACCCCCCCCCCAACCCTAATCATTTTATCAGTAAATGTGCATATTCGCTGCTTTTTTCCTTCATGGAAAAAAAATAAAAAGCATCCATTACATAGTAGAAAAGGTTTCACAATTAATATCAATTAATGAAATTGTTATTTTTTAAAGTTTGTACAATAAGGGGTGGGGAGCATACATCTATGCGGATTTTGAACAAAGTATTTCTTCCTTCTATAAGCCTGCAGGCTGTCAGTAGAATCTGTTGGTAGTGATAACTATAATTTCAATTCCCCGCGCTTTCGTGGGTTTCATCTAAAGTAAAGTTGAAAAGTCGTGAGTTTTAAGCTGTTGATTTTGGTAAAATCTTGTGATTTCAAATTGTCAAAAAGTTTCTTGGAATTTTTAACTATCCACATGTGAATTACACCAGTTCTTGAATATATTGTTGCACAGTACTCTTGAAGTTTCTCCTTCACTTCTGTTAATATCTTAGTGAGGATAAAAAAAGAGGCTTGGTTTTAGTGGAACTCAAGTAGTTCCAGTTTAAAAATAGAGGTTTTTTCTTTAAAATTCTTTGGGGTGTTTATGGAGTAGAATGGGGTTATTTTTGGGCATAAATGGAAAGGAGAGGGTCTGAAAAAAATTATAAAAATGATAATAATGGGAAATTTTGCTTTTAAGTGCGTAGTAGGAAGGGTGTAAAGAGGCCCATATTTACCCTTTCCTCGAAGAGAAAGTGAAAAAAGCAGGGTAGGGGTTATTTGCGATGCCATAAAAAGGACTTGCAGACTATGAATATTCATGAGAACTTGGTAAATTTTTGGACTTGAAATGGTCTTACTCTGTGCCAAGTTTCAGGTAAGTTGAACCGGTGTAATTTTTTAAAATATTTTTTATGTTATAAAGGAATGTATAGCAAAATAATTGGTAGTCTGTGTCCTGTTAGGATTCTTATAAAGATTCGGAATCCGATACTAGTATATAAGGTAATTCATTTTGGTTCTTTGGGATATTAACATGCTCATAACTTTTGAAATTATAATGTTAAAATTTCTGTAGCATTGATTTTAGACAGAAGCTTTTTTTAGATTAAAAATCGATTGTACTTATAGCATGCTCTTGCTTATGAAATAAGTTTAAAACATAAACTTCATGTACAGATGATAGTTATATATACAAGAAAAGTTGAAGATGGGAATGCTGACGTCATCCCCTTTTGTTATAAGTTGGTCACCAACGTCTAGATAGCAATCAAAACAACTTGTGGTGTCCTATTTCCAGTTCACTGGGGTTGTGAATGAAATTTATCATTGTTAATTGATAAACATATTTTTAAAAAAGTCTAGATGAAAGTTGCAATCAGAGTTTCTTGTGTTTATATGATTGTTAGAAAATTTACGAAGACTTAAAACTAAAAATGAATATAAATCTATAAAATAAATAATAAATCGGCTTAAAATTACTGACAAAATATTATTATATTACTTCAAAAATTATACTACATTCAAGAAAAAAGAAAACTTGTAAAATTACAGTTGTAAAATGGTCATATATATTTTAGAAAGGGGATGGGGCCCCGATTATCCATTGACTATGTTTGTCAATGAGAAACCCTGGTTTTTGTTCCATATCAATAAGAAAGTTTATGTGAAGAATGATAAATAAATATTCCATCTTAAGTGCTGTATTTAGTGCAATTTTTGAACATTTATGAAAGTATTTCACCTACTAGTATTTCAGAAAGAAAGAAATCTGATAGGTGTGTTCTGAAATAACCAAATACTAGAATCTTAAGGCTTATTAATTACAAATAATAATAATGATACAAAAAGGCCTAAATTTTTATTTAATATATATCTATAATTAAGGGAAAGTATAATAAAAGAAAAGTAATAATGAGCATGAATAGAGGTTAAGAAAAGAATATTGTTAGATGTTCCAAATTTTCAATGAAGTTGAGAAATAAATTCTAATAGATAAAGTATAAGGAAAGTTAGACAAAAACTATTCCTTATTACTAGAAAAAGAAAAAAGGAGGTCAGAGGGTGTTATAAATGTATTTATGAAGATATTTCTTTTGCTGTCTAAAGCGTAGGAGGTTGGTCATTATTTTTTTTTTCTTGTAAGATTGTCAACATTTGTTCCAGCGTTATTAATTTTGAATTGTGTTGGTGAGAAGAAATTTATTAGAAATGATAATTCTGTTTATATATTTAATTTTAAAAGAACTTAGAATGAGGACTTGTCAATTATTTTCTTAATCTTCGTATATACTATTCATAATTCGCACAATGTGCGTTGTCACCTTCCTAAAGGTAATAAATTTTCATCATATTCATGACATATGAATTGCATGCATGACACGTCACATGAAACACTACACTAGTACACACGCACCAAGAAATTAACGGATGTGTCCTTATCATCACGTTGTTCTGCTTTCAGATATCAAGCAATTTTAAAGAATTCATATCGTAGACTAAATTTTCTTGGAAATTTAACCGTTGCTGTGAATACATAGTATACGATAGTAATAATTATTATATTTCTCTAAAAGATAAAGTTCGTTCCCGAACCCTGCTTTTGACTGAAGATATTGCTAAGAACTATTTTTAAAAGTACTGTTGAAAAAATTAAGAAACAATTCATCATTATTTTCAAAAAAAGGAAATAGCACAAAGTATAATATAAGAAAGAACCAAATAAAGGTAAAGGAGTAAAAATTGCTAATACTTTATATAAATAAAATTACATTAATGTATGCCTTATAAGGATTTATTATAAGTAATCACATATGGTATAATCTTTTGTGGTTATTTTCTTTCTTATGCCATCAAGTTTGATTTTCTTTTTTATGAAATATTGAGACAGAACAGTAGTTAGACTCGAACGTCTGTTAAAGATCAGGAGTAAAGCAAACAGATACCGAGTACCTCTAAAACATCAGAGGTGGGATCATTAAGGACAAAATTGGTTAAAATAAATCTCACTAGTATCTTATTGAATCTGGATTTATTCTAAATAAATATGTAATACGTTGATTTGTGGATTGACATTTTGATGGTCTATAAACGTTTTAGTTAAAAACAGAAATAAATATCAGACGGACGGACATCCCGATTTCTCTATACCCTCCCGCTTTTCAAGGGGGGTCAAAAATATATCAGATTTGGGTTTTTTTCTTTTAGCAGAATTTCACTCACAGAAATCATTATTAGAATATCAAAATAAAATAGTCTAAAAGACTAAAACATTTTTTTAAATTATATTTTAACACACACATGAAAACACTTGAAATCCCATGAGGGAATCGTCTATTCAACTAATAAATCTTATGATTTGTGATCCTGAGCCATCAACTGTCAGAGACATGGCTGCATTATCACTTCCGGTACACAAGAACCTAAATAAGAAGTCGGACCTTCATTAAGATTTTCCTGTGAAGAGGCGTTAAAGGAAATCGTGCGGTTATCTATCAATAGTGTTATTCAAATTTAAAACTAGGTATGGACTGCTCATTAAAAAACACCGAAATATTTAATGAAGAGAAAGTTGGTTTGCAAAAATAAATTTGTATTAATTTATGAATGTCAGAAAGAATCTTGCATCAGACATGCCTTTAAAAACTGTGCTTTACCACATTATTAAGACGTTTTTTTTAAAATTGAAATTGATAAGAAAATGAAATCTTTGGAAAATATTTTTGCAACCGAATATGTCTTATATGTTTCACACAATTACTCTAACTGCATGGAAAGAAAACCATCAAATTTTAGCAAAAACAAATTACATAATAATGTAATAATTTCTAGCAGAAATATGAATGTAAAGAACAATCATCAAGCTCAGAAGTCAAGAACAGATCAAAAAGAGATCTCTAAAAACATAAAAAAAAAACAACAACAGCAACAACAACAACACACTTTTAAGGGTATGACTAATGGCCCAGGTCTAACAAGTAGTATGAAAGCACCCGTCAGAGTTTGATTTAATGCTAGACTGTATATTTGCCGACAAACCATTGTTTCCACCAACTTGCGAAATGATTACTTTAAACGCGACTGTGGTTATTCTTGTTTCGTCATCTTATATTTCAATGTCTTCCCTTGTTTGAAAAATTGTTTCTACCGAGGGCATGCTCTTGCGTATCAATACAACTGGAAAATATAAGTTATAAGGGTATATAAGTATGAGTAAGTGAAGTTGTCAAGTCATACTTTTGATGTTACTGCACTTGTTAAAATTTTGTGATTTCAAATTTTCTGAAGTTCCTTTCTTTAAATTTTAAAATTATCTAAATTTGATTAACGTCACTTCTCGAAAAAATTACAGTATTGTACACCCTACATTTCATCTTCATCGTTGTTAATTTTTTAAAGAGGAGTAAAGAAAGAGACTTGGGCAGAACTTTTACTTTTAAAAAAAAGATTCAAAGGATTTTTCTTAGGTTTAGGAATGCAGTATAGAAAGGGTAAATAAATTATACATGTATTTTTAATGTTTGGAATAATAAAATATATTTTAAAGTGGCATATTGTGAAGAACTTCCTCATTAGAAGAGAAACCATGAGTATAGCTCAATGGATAAGATTTACTTAAAACTTTGATGAAAGGAGATAGAAAAATTTAAATGTTGTTTTGAACATATTTTACTGTGTAATTTATACAAAGGGATTGGTTACAAGTTCTTGCAACTTAAAAAAACCTTTCCCTGTAATATATACAATAATTATAATTAGTGATTGCCAAAATAACAATTGAGGGTGTAAAGTTATACGTATACACGATAAATACAAAATATTTCAAGTTAAGACACTTACTAAATATTCAGAGTTCCTACAATATGTAAATCTATAATGTTACATGTAAATGATTACAATGACAATAGTACTTTGGAAAGAAAAATATATGACAATAATGATAATAAATAATGAACATGATCACAAGTAAAATTCTCACATCATAAACAATCAAAGTTGTACAGATATGATTAAATGACAAAGAAACAGATGAAGAAAAGGGGATCAAAATCTACCTGAATCACGAATTTTTGGACACAGTGAAATATTTTGTTATTCACATCAACAGACAAGGAATCATTTCCAAATAACAAAAGATGGGAGTTGACTATTGTCAAGTGATTATATTATAAAATATTGTTTAAGAGGCAATTTCTTGGCCGCTCATAAATGTTCCAGATCTTATTGTTGTTTTAGACAGATATTTTAGCACAGAATAATAATATTGAGCACAGATCCAATTATATATAAGACTATGGTTTACATATACTGAATATTCATTGCCCTTAGCGTCCATATTCAGTAAAACATTTAAATATAAAACAGATATGAAAGATTCTTTGGTGTCTTTTATTTTTATTTTTAAATCGGGTAAACTAATGTCTTATAGATGGAAATAATTAAAATAAACTTGTTGACATAACTGAATGTTGAGTTGAATGCAAAAGTTGATGTGTTTTTTTTTTCAGCTTTTCCACCCTAGAATCAGCTGTGTCAGAGTTTAGAATTATAATTTCTCTCTTACATTCATTCAATTAAATATAAGTTCTCTAAACAAAAAAAAATTTCTTTTTGGAAAAGTATTTTTGCAAAACAAAACCTAAATATAGCACGCCAAATTCACAAAAATGAGATTTTAACAAAAGCTGAATGAGTATTCACATTGGTTACCACGAATACTACAGGAATTTTACTAAAAAAGGAAAATCTTATCTTATTGTAAACTAAAAGCATTTTCAAAAATATTATTTTCATGCTCATAATGACAAACAATTCATTTGTTCAATAAACGTTAATCATACTGCAAAAGCGATTTGCGTCTGTATTAATTTTTGTTGTACATCTGTAAATCATAGTTAACGCGATAAACAAAGTTCTGTCCATTTAAATGCATAAGAGATGCTGCGTAAACTTACCTTTGAAGCGCTGGTGTTCTGAACACTGATTTTATTAACAATCATAAATTAAAAAAAAACGCGATTGCAATTTTATTATTATTATTTTGTATTCCATTGACATGTTCATAAATTGACCTGAACCACGTTTCACATGTATTTGTAAACGTTGCTATTCATTCCAACGATTGGTACAAACCGTTTATAACAATAGCCATATAAGGCAAACAAAGGTTTGTCATTAAAAGATAAAACACATTTTTACCAGCGAATCGGTCACTGTGAAACTATGATACATGTATATTGCTATTTTAACTCTTAACCCCCTTTCTGTTGAAAATCATGAGAGTCTTACGATTGTAAACTTTATAGTTTACAAACGTATAGCAATATCCTGTTTATGTTTTATCAACAAAACCTTTTGTTAACGCTTATTAAATCACAATAACATTAGATAAACTTAGATTTTTCATACGTTAGTCAATTATTTATACACTGTTAACAACCGTTATTTCCTGAATATAGTTTTACACCTCCATGAAAACTGTACTTAACGAATCGTTTATTTTGTACTGTTTTATACTTTGAGACGAATACTGTTAACTATAATTATATATAAGACGGTTTGTAAACTATATTCAGTTATTTAAATATAAAACAGATATGAAAGATTCTTTGGTGTCTTTTAATTTTTAAATCCTAGTTTTATCAAACTGTGAATAACTGAATGTTGTTTGCATTGATGTCTTTTTTTCCTTTTCATGTAGAAGTTTAAGTATAATTTCTGCTATGAATATAAAAACAGAAAAATATGTTTTGGAAGAAAAACCAACAAAACAAAACCTAAACCAAACTAAACACGAAAAAGACAAGTAAACAGAACACAAATTCATAGAAAAGCTTATAATTGTTTTTTTTTTTTCAGTAGTACATGTATACACGAAGGCTCTTATAAGCTCTCAGTGTTCTCATGTTGTTGTAAACTATTTACTAGTATTAATGTGTATTTTAAAGTAACTTTTGTGCATAGACAAGGCCTTTAATAATAATGAAAATTTTATATTGAGTATATCTCATACTAGTATTTTATTGAGTAATCAGATTTATAAAAATGAATCTATGACAGTGTCCATTCGTGATAATCCAACTTTACCACAGATACAGTCTGTCCATGACGTTAACGTGTCATGTTTCTACGGTGTTATATAAGATGTTACGACGTGATGCATTGTAGATTTTTAAAAATGCAAACATCTTGTAATTTTATTTTTGCAAAAATAATAAAATACACAACTATACTAGAATATTCTTTTGTAATTTACCATTATGCTAGAACATATGAAATATAAGGAGATAACGAACAGTATGCAGCCTCAAAAATCTATTAACCAATACAAAACAGGAGCAGAGCAAACGCGGACCTCCAAAACATCAGAGGTGGGATCAGGTGCCATGGAGGAGGGTGTATTATTTCGTTATACTGTATTTTTTTATATTAGAAAAAGTATAGGTCTTTTTTTTTTTTTGCTGCTTGTAAATAATGAAAATTTAGATATTTATTTCTAAAATTCCTTATGGAAAATGTTGTATTAATGATATGATTTATAAGGCATTGAATAGTCCATCTCCCCTTTTTCTGGAAAAGGATGCAAAATGCACTATATAACCTTTTTAAACGGACATTAAACTTTATGCGTTCGGTACATCGAAACTTCCTATTGGTTATTTATGAAGTGATCAATTTTTAATTATGCACGATGTGGAAGAAAATTAAAGAAATGGCGTGATTTGAATAGATATTGATAATAAGATACTGTTTTATTTTTCAATTATACTTTTTTATCGTCGATAAGATCCTATTTTTACATGATCCCAATAAGTATCCCTGCCCGGTATCCTGTTCGCTTTGTGGTTACCAGACACTTGATGTAAATGATGGAGATTATAACTTTTAGGGTCTCCAGTGTGCACTGCGTAATCGCTAATCGGTTGTTGTCATACGTCCGTCTAGTTTGGAACAACTTCCCGAAATTTTGAGGACTTTTTCCGGATATTCTAGCGTTTACCAGCTTAAAGAAATAAGTGGTTACATCCTGACATTTTACTAAGTCACGTGATTGTTTGAAAGTGAACTTCTATTTGGGCATGAAATGCTTTATTTCTTCTAGCATAAGGTAGCTTAATTTAATTAAGATATTTAATGTAATTAAGCGTCATCAAGAAAGAGTTTATCTCTTCTATTAATAGCGAGCGCAGCGAGCGTCGCAAAGCGACGCTCGTAACTGCGAGCTCCAACGACAACGCCTGGGCGAAGAGAAAATTCGGACTACTGCACATTCATTCTTTAGAATTTTTTGCCGCAGTAATTTTGACCTACAATGCATCACTTAGTAAAGTTGCGTTCTCGCGAGAATGAATAAAAAGTTTAATCGCCTTGATTAATTGGATACATATTGAAGAGAAGTAGTAAACGTAACTTTTTTCATTAACTTTCAGCACTGTTCAGTTTTTTCTTGGTATATGTAACTTACATACGACGTCATGTGACGTCAGAGTCTAGACGCACCAAATGTCACGTGCGGTTTGAAGAGCCCGATCTAAATTAAAACAATAGAAGAGTTAGCGCTCGCTCTAACGGTCGGACCGTCAACATATTAGCGAGCGCAACGAGGCGGCGCACGTAGCGAGCTCAATAGACTAACATGTACGAACGGAGGAAATTCGGGTTGAAATCTGCACATTGTTTCAAGAAATTTTTATCTCACCGCGTGAAAAAATTCCGAACTCCCAATAATCCTTTGCGGTGCATAGCAACATGGTGGCTAAAACATAGCAACAACTTACTTGAAAAAAATTACAAACAACGATTTAAGATTCAACATCCATGCCACGAAACTATCGTCTGCGTTCTAAGTCAACAGGACTTTTTATTTGACGTCATACTTTCGTCACTTAACGGCTCGGGTATTTCCGATTTTGTCAGAAACTTCTGAAAAATTCGGAATTTCGATCCCGACGCCTGAGAAGTGATTTCTTTTTATTCTTTTTTTTTTTAATGAACTGAGGATAGGCAGTGCAAGTAATAACTGTGCAAAAGGTTTTTGATAGTAAATAACTGCGCTCGCCCCAACGGTCGCACCGTAGAACATATTTAAAAAAATACAGAAGTTTTAAGTGTTCATTTTTAGCTCTGTACTAATTGTTGCGATAGATATTAAGAAAAGTTTATACGAGATGTTTAATTTTGTATTGGAATGCCGTTGCACCAAAAATATAAATTAGATTTAAGTGCTTACTTTTACTGCACGTTAAATGGCTATAATTAAACACGACGGACTTGTCCTTTTTTAAAAAAATTTGTTTGAAAGTCTCTATGCTTGAAAACAGCATCAGTTGAGATGGGCTAAAGCTTGTTAATTAAAAGTCTTAATTTGGATGTGGATCTGTGGAGTAGCTTAAAAATCTACAATTATGTTTTATTTCTAATTAAACATCCTCCTTTGTAAAAAAAAAAAAAAAAAAAAAAAAAAAAAAAAGGCTGTGTTTTCTTTATTTTCCTTTCGAAATAAATGTTTAATCCATTTCTATTTATAAGATTACTAGTATCTCATTTAGGTAGTGAAATATTTTTCTGTATTGTGATTCAACATCTACAAGCATATTGTAAATAATTGTATCAGTAGAATGTTTAACTTATCACCGTCTTTCCACCTGAAATACTTTAAATTGGCACTTGAAATACACAGCATTACTACAGTACATCTAGTCATGTTGTATATTTTATTTTCTGAAATAAGTAGTGTATTAATACTTTACGGTGGCTGGTATAGGACATGGTTTGAGATTTTTTTTAATAATAAATTACCACGAAATTTATTTCGTTCCCACGGATTTTTATTTCGTGGCCACGAATTAATAAAAAAAAATCTCGAACCATGTCCTATATCAGCCACCGTATATACCAGCCACCGTATTATTTTGATAACCTTTAAAAGAAGTGTTTTTGAAGAACATGTAATCCACTTTTGACATATGAGCATTATTCTGTATAAGCCTGTATACATAATTTGTGTTTTATATACTTTTTGGAAATAAAGAAAGCGGAGAAAGAAGACAGTATTTTACTTATTTTTTCCTGCAAAAATACCATTATGAAATCATTGTCAAATCAGAACGTCAGTTCAAAAGTCCATTAAACATTACAAAATAGGAGCGGAGCAAACACACACCTCCAGAACATCAGAGGTGTAATCAGGCTAATAGCAATGCTAAATATATCAAAAGAAGTTATTTAAGGAATCGTTATGCATTAATTATTCCACCATCGTTGATGTCCCTGGCATACTATACTAACTAGACAGTGATTCCTTATATTTCCATTTCATTGTGAAATAAAATTGTAGATTTATACTTTAAAAATGTAGACATAGATTAAAATTACACGAGGACTCCCTTGCCAATTTCAATAGTCCTCGCCCACTGACGTCAAACACAAAGGCAGCCGCACGAGATATACATGCATATTTGGCTTCCTTAGCGTCAGACACAGAGACAGATGCGCACGAGATTTGCATGCATATTAGGCCTCCTTAGCTCCTGACCTATCAACCTGCCTAATTTACATTCCGGTAGAATTATCAAGAAATCAACCCCTAACTTTTAAAGAGTTATCACAGAGACAAAAATTAGAAATGGAAATATATCTGCCATTAGCAATAATTTTATACAATGTTACACTCAACTACAATAATTGTTTTAGAGAGGTGAAGATTTTCAATGTTACACTCAACTACGAGTACATGCAATATTTCTAATCGGTATGTTATATTGAATGTTTTGTACAAATACTTAGTAAACCTTGCACGCATAAATTCTGCGCAATCACTTTTTAAAAGAGAGGCTGGGGGACCAAAAATTAACCATCAGATATAACTTATTTTTTTAGATACAATATCATAAGCTGTCATCTGTCATTTGGCAAAGACAAATTTCAAATATTTTAGTTTTAAAATTTGATCACTTTTGTGTGTCGTTATATGAAGCTCTTCTTCTAAAGGAGATCAATATAGTCTAAAAATGGCCACAACCACCTAGCCCTCTAAATATCACTCGAGGTAAATGTTGACTGTTGCTATACACTGCAGCGTGGAAAAGGATGATCTTTAACAACTGTTTCTCAATAATTCAGATTCAATTAATTTACATGAAAGTATAATAAAATGTAAGTTACAAACATTAATCTATAAGTCCAAGTAAGAATAACGGACCAACTATAACACGACCAGAAAAAAATGAATCTTTTAAAGTCTCACACTGTCGTATTTGTGTTTAACAAGATTTGTTATCCCTGTCCTTTAAATGCAGTAAATACTGATAAACAAGTAAATTATTTGCGCATCTTAACTTCGTGTCTGATCGGTCATTGATTCCAACGCGTGCCTCACAGCACAGAGAGTAACGGCGTGTAACAAAGTTACAACACTCACATTACAACAGCTTGTCAATTTCTTAACTACAAAGTTGTGTAAATTAACGACAAAACGAAAGTTAATTACAACATGGACCAATCTTCAAACATCATTTGTATGAAGCTATGTTTTCATTAACAGTTTCTGTTTAACAACAGGAATAAAATCAGCAGTGAAACGTAATATATGCAGAGCAATTTTTTATTCCTTATAGCCGAAGACGAATTATTTTGTCGGACCCTCCCTTTTCTACAAGAAATTTTTTTGTTGATTGTTATTAAATTTATTTTTTTTTTTAACATAAACAATTATTATTTAATTTATTTAATTATCCAAATGTTGAAAAATAAGTACAATGTACTTATTATAAGAAATATAGTTTTTTTAAATCATCCGATTCTTACTTGGCTTTTTTTGCTGTTGTTTTGTTGTTTTCTCTTGACTCAGTCTAGAAATACACACTTTTAAAAGATAAGTTAAATAAGTAATCCTTTAATATGCTATAGAGACGGTATTTATAGGCTTTTAGTCTGTTGCCCAATCTATTCAGTTTATACTGAATATATATTGTTTAAATATAAATATAAAATGCTATACCATGTCCCAACACACGACAAACTGGTAAGCAAAAGGGGGAAAACGTATTTATCAATGCTATTAGCAGTCTTCAGAAATTTCTCAAAGACACGGAATAATAACTTATTATTTTATCAAATAATTCACTGCTTATTGTCATTACAAATTAATTTTTATTATTGTCTTTCTATAAAGTAGTTTTGCATGAGCTATGAAGAAATAAATGCATTTATAAGTGTTTCTTAATTCCTCGGAGTCATTATGAAATAATAATATAAAAAATTGTATTTCTGATTTTTTTTCTTCATTTATTAACTTCTTGCATAATCTTTATTTAAAGGCACTGTATTTCTAGTAATTCACGTGCTTCTATTAAATTAAAACAATGAAATAATCTCGAGGTGAGTTCTAAGTATATTTTCCGAGCCGGAAAAGATCATATCCTTATGTTAATTCCAAACCCGGATAAATTATGTTCTATTTGTTTATTGTATTTGCTGGACATTCCTCGTCAAAAGCAGTTTCTTTTCGCGGTTGTAGATAAAAATGCCTCTTTTCCAAAGTTCCATGTAGTGTACTTCATCCCATCCCTAAAAGATCTGCATGTCATACCCTATATCTTACTCGTGTAGTTTTTACCTTGCAATTACTCCCAACAAATAAGCAATGTTCTGAATTTTCAACTATCAATACATATATTTATATACATTTCTCAGATTTATTTATAAATTATTTAAACTATGAAGACCTGAATTTTAAAAATAATGAAACATTTTAAAAGAATTATCCTTGTTTTTTTCTGTTTATTTTATGCATTTTTTCCCCCTTTATTTTTAATTAAAACTTTTATCGTTTGCTTTCAGAATTTTTTGAGTCCTTATGTAACATTTCCTTTAATTGCGTGTTGTATTGCGTGCATGTATTATATGCAGTGGAATTTCTCAGTGTTTTTATGTGTGTTGTCCTGACACTTCCCTGTGTGGGTGGTTCCACGCAACTGGGCGCACGATTTCCCGCTCCCGGGGATAGATGACGTCATTATAAGAAATAGGTCCCATTCATTCACAACTATTATTATCCGTTATGTTTATTATTTAAACGTGATATATTTATCGTCATCATATGCTGTACATTGCTATAAATTAGGTTTATAAGTACTCCATGTGGACGAAGAAGTCTAATTTGTTTAATAACATACAAAGATTTCATTCCTTATCTATTAGTTTTGACATGTGACTTCGGTGCCAAATGCAACAATCCAGAATCAGAAATTATATCTTTCGCTCAGTAAACAACGTCACCATTTTTCTCAATGCAATCTTATCCCTGATAAGGCCAACTGACAAGTGTACGCTAATTTATTTTCGCATATCTTTATTCAAAATGTACAAAAAAGTATAAATAGTTTGGAACAATACGTTCCGCTGTAACTATGTACAATACAGAAACGGAAGCACCTGACGCGCTAGGCACGAATACCCACAGAAGTTAGGAACACAATGGCAAAAAAACATAAACAGTCATAAAATGCAACAACGCCTTGTTCTTGCATCAAAAATAAATATCCTGTACACAAAAATTATAACATTTACATATAAAACGACTGGCTTTGGAGACATGATTTAAAGAAACAGGTGGCAAGCATCAATAGATAACTGAAAACCGTCCCGCAGCGAAATAAAATGAAATGATGCTGTCGTTGACTTTTTATAGAGGCGACGGATGATATATCTGAATATTCACAAAGAAATCAAGGTCGGTGAACTGGCACTTTCCGAATTGCTTTCACTTGAAGTCCTATTCACTTCACTGCTGCAAGAAGAGGGTCCATTCGTTATAGGTGTAAGACCTGTATGGTCCACCATATTGTCTAGAGTAAACATGAAGCCACTAGAGGGCGTTGTGATTGGAATTCCAGTAGCAGAACTAACAGAGACATCCGTGTCCTTCTTCTCTCGTTTGATAAGAGGAAGTGTGCTAGGGCGCACGCTGGAACCCGCGGACGACACGGAAAGTTTACCAACAGCACATTGATTCAGAGAGTTTTCGGACTTGACCTTGACAGGGTTGTGGGGGGTGTCGACCTTACATAGGGGCTGGTGGGCCTGCAGGACAAACTCCAGCTGGTCTTTCTGTTGCTGCAGAGTCTGGATATCCGACTCGATCGAGTCTCTCTCTTTTTCAAGTTTTTCTGTTTCCTGTCATAGAAAAAAAAATGTGTCATATAATTTTCAATTTCGATAAAAAAAAAAAAACGTTCGTACAATATCTCTCACTGTAATAAAAATATGAGAAATAATTTTACTATAATATATTCATAAGCTTACCAATAGAAGTCTGTTGGTGTGGTCCACTCTTCGCTGCCTACATTTTGCTGCCGCCAATTTGTTTCGTTCTCTTCGGACTCTTCGTCTCTCTTCCTCCTCGGGACTTACCTGTCAAAAAGAAACAAAATAAAATGAATAGATATTCGAAAGCATGTAAATCAACATTGTTTATCATTGTCAATTTTTTCACACTAAAGTATGTTAACGCGGTAAGATAGTTTGACAGAAAGCAAACATTTTTTTTCTGTCATCTGACAATGTGATTGATGGAAATAGTCGAGGGGCCCACTAGTACCCGAAAATATGTTGACATAAGCATATACACGATAAAACCCCCTTAAGCAGTTACGTTACTGGATGAATTCTTTGGCCAATAATCATACCATTTTTTATGCCCTGAAGACAGGGTACAGGACTTGTTCTGGTTTCCTGTGTTTTTTCCGTTCTATAATCTTATCTTGCCGGGATCTACTAAATCCCTGTCGTCCGACCAACATAACGCTTTACAATTACAAGTGTATCATTAGCGAAGTTAAATCTCTTTTTGATGGGCCTTTGATCCATCCGTGTTAGTTAAATAATCAGCTTAGACTACGCTGTGTTTAGCCCCCAGATGTTCATGTCATTACACTTTCGGCCACTTGATCTTTACTGAACATTAAATACATGTTGTATATTAAATATAAGAAAACAATTTATTTGGGTGACCTCCCTGCATTTCAGTCCTCACTAAAAGAGTTCAATCCAACATGTATTTGCCTTACTACTTAATCTTTATTTTCAAATGAACATGCATTCCTTGAAAGTTGAGGAGGAAATCCGTTCATCTTCTAAATAAATAAATTTATAGAATAAAAATACTTACTTTTTCATCACGTTTATTTCTTTTCCGTCCTCCTCCACCCACGCTTGTGGTCATGTCGTATGCAATGAGATCCTGGCCGTCAGCGCCCCGCCCCCGTTTGTTGGGGGGCCAGTCCGCATCACTCATGTCCGAATAGTCATATCTGTCGGAGGAGCGGTCGCTGCCCGCGGGGTCAACGATCGGGGGGACGAAGCCGCTCTGTGTGAGAGGGTCCTGCCCGGAGGAGAGGTTGGTGGGGACTGACTGGAGCTCTATGAACGTCTGCTCCAGGTTGGCCAGAGTCGTGGGGGTCAGGCCTGTGGACGTGGCTTGGGAGGTGATGCCGCTGACGTAGGATGCCGGGATAGAGTACTGTTAAAGAAAATAGAAAACGCATAAGCTTATAAATCCAATCTGATGAACTTTTCTTTTTCAAAATAAAAAACAGAAAATATTAACATCAAACTTTTAAAACAATAAATAAGCACAAATGTCCATGAAACGAAATTAAAAGTCACTTTGATATCATTTCTGTGAATGAATTCCAGAAGTTTGTGGGTAAACTTTTAATTCCACTTTTCAAAACTAAATCGGAATGCAATAAAACACAATTTGCACGAAAGAAAATGCAACACATGTCCCTGCAGTTTTGCACGTGTTTGACAACATACCGGCCGGTGGTGGGGGTTCATGTGTGGGGTGTACTGGTGGTGGGGGTGATAGTACGGGTTAGGGTTATAATACTGCCAATGCCGATTATCCATGGTAAACTTAATCCGAAATACTGTCAGCCAAAGTATTCTGAACTATTTGTACAAGTGTGCATGGATGGTTGATTATGAGCGTCTAACTCGGAAATAAACTTATATACGTACTATCAAGTACACAGTGATGTCACATGCATACTATGTCAACCGTGCGCATGCGCCACTTGACCCAAAATATCTTTCCCCATTGTTAGATAAATTTTTGCCGGATTAAGAAACTGTCGTACATTTCTCATAAAAACTTTGTCAAAACAGGTTTACAATGTCAGGAAAAGTAAATTTTAACCATATCTGATAGTAATTTTCACTTACCGTGGTAGAGGCGGCACTGGCGCTGGCCATGGACGAGAGAATGTTCGCCACGTACTTCGACTCGTCGCTGTAGTCGCTATTCTCCCGACTGTACATCGTTTTAAAAAGTATTTTTGCAATTTTGACGATTTAAGTGGAACCGCTCAAAGAAAAAAAATGGTAGTGTATGTCACTTTGATGAAACTTCCGGACTTTGGAAGAATTTCTCTCCGAGATTTCCAGTGTATGACTCACTCGTCACTGCTTGTACTGAGAAGGAATATACCCTACGTATAATATATACAGGCTGAGTCACATATGACTCATGCTTCTATTTTAAGAAACATTACTTCATATTTATCGGTACTTTTGTATAGCATCGTATGGTAAGATGAAAAAGCACGAGGATTCCGCATAAACTTGTACCACGTGACACTCCATATTTGGCGAATTCTTGACGTCACAAACGTGAATGGATAAACATAGAACAATTTGTTTACGCATATTTACAACAAGTAGCATAGTTAACCTTTCATGTGTGACAGAATGCACAATATTACTAAACACAAAAAGAACGACTATTTTTGTGATTTTTAAGAACTGACTTTTTGGCTATATTTTCTGTCTAAATGCAAAATGAATCATTACGAGTTAAAAATATACTAATTAAAGAATCGCAGGTAGATTTTACATTATTTTGTAGAGTAAGCATTTTAACACAGGTAAAGCAGACCCCCGTCATGTGTGTAAATGGGTCAATGGCTATATTCAAATTAGACAGATCTAGGGCCAGCATGTACAGGTGAAATATTTCAACGATGATGCATCGTTTTTGTTTGTAAAAATTATAAAATTACATGTCGTTTTAAATGTTCTTGGCAATGCCATAAAAAGTGTGTTCACACAATGTTTTGATTTAAAAATATCTGTAGAGAATTCTTCTGAGTCATACGTGAACAAAATCTTTTGTCTTTTAAACTTTATCAAATTCAATATATGAAAAATAAAAAATGTTATAAATAAATAAAATTTCTACTCCAAAAAATATTTCTTTGGTAATATTGATATGTATACTTATTTTTTTATGAAAAAATTCGTATCTATAATCTGCATCATAAACACTAGATATTTTTATTTGAATGTAACGTTTTCTTTGATTTTAACACTAAGGAAACCTGCTACATGTATGCACATTTTGTTACAAAAGAAATTAGTTTTTCAGAATAAAGTATATATGTTTACTAGTATATGAACAAATATTTTCCGTGTGAATGCCTTATTATACCGTTGTATTCATGTATGATGAAGGCTGTATAAAACTAAATTAGAGTTTTTCCTAATTTCAAGGAAAGTGCGTGTTGAAAATTTTGGACAAAGTTTATTTCCATCATATGTGCTTTTCGAACATATGCACATTTTGTTACAAAAGAAATTAGTTTTTCAGAATAAAGTATATATGTTTACTAGTATATGAACAAATATTTTCCGTGTGAATGCCTTATTATACCATACATGTATTTAGGGTTAATTACATGTATGATGAAGGCTGTATAAAACTAAATATATCCTGAGTTTTTCTTCATAATTTCAAAAAGAACAGTGCGTATATGTTGAAAATTTTGCAGCAATATACAATCAGTTTATTTCCATCATATGGGCTTTTCAATTTCTTAACATAAATTATTGACAAGCAAGTATTAGCCCCAGTAGACCTTGTCAGAATACAATTTATCATTGAATGAAATGCTTTTTTTCTGTTTGTCCTGAATTGCTACAGCTTGTTAGTCGGTGTTTTGGCACCTGGATGTTTCGGAGGTCCGTGTTTGCTCTGCTCTTGTTTTGTATATTTGTTTAATGGACGTTGAGATTGAATACTGACAATTCACTGCATTTTAAAAACACCCTATTTAAATAAAAAATTCCCTGATAAATGTGCACATAAAATTAAAAGGAAATATTTTGAATTTAACATAATCGTTTTATAGTTATTTGATATGACAGTATTTACCAAATATACATTTAGGCGGAACTGCCATAGAAGAGGTGTTTATAGACTTCAAGAAAGCGCCATTGGGTGGGGCGCACTTTGTTTTAGATACGTAAAATTGACAATATCAATGTTTATATGCAAACTGCAAATAGAAACATGTCAAAAGAAAAACCCAAGAGAAACATGCGGGTCTTCTATGATACGTTTCTTAAAGAAGAACGTTGTCTTTCTTAAATAAAAAAACAATAATTAAAGGTTAGTGTCTCCTAGCACGTAATGAAAAGGCATACCAACTTGCATTTAAAGCTTGCTATTTAGAGTACGGGTTAAAAGAAATGAAATAAAAAACACCTTCTTCGATTCTGGCGGAGAAGTTCAACCTGGAGGTCTATGGGTTTTTTTTTTCTTTCTAGTATTCGTGGTAACCATTCATAATTAAAGTTGTAAATGCGTAAAAATTAAAATATCAATACCCAAATTTGAACAGCATGTAGGTCTTTTTCGATATGGTAGCTTTTATTGGTTTATTATTGTATGCAAACATAAAAGTTACATTAATGTAACTGAAATACGTGTGTATTCCCTTTATAACTGCTTTATTTTTCCAAATAAGGATATATGATTTCTGCTAAGCACAAACATTATTTAAACTAAATCAACGTCCTGTTCATTTTGCATAATTACGATACAAAATATTACAGTTTTTTAATTGTCTAAACTTTTCCAGCCACATGAACAGGGCCTTGGAGAGCAGGCACATAGTATGGGGTGGGGCGGGACTGTCCCTCTTTTCCTAAACATGACATTTTACTATTGAAAATGTACATTGAAAAAAGTTGAAAGTAAATAGAATGTTTCCTTTGACTGCCCGAGGTGTGGATACGGTATTTTTTCCCGGGGGGGGGGGGGGGGCATCCCAGTAAAAAAAGAAAAGAGAAAGTGAGAATGAGTATATATATCATTTTTTTTTAAAAAAAAATCTTATGTTGTCCCTATCTGAATTTATGCGTTTTTCTATTTTCTTTGGTGATGAATTTAATATAGACGCCAGAGATTGCAGTCCAGATGAATGCCCGCCCATTGGTGCAGCACGGTGACTGGGGCTGTCTTCCGTACGTTCAAGAGGCTGTATCCTCGCTTTGCGTACTCTTCTTCTGCACTTTTATGATTAGAGGAAAATTTGATTATTTGTGCTACATCATATTAAGCTTAATAAGTGAATTTCGAAATGGATGCAATATGGTGATTTGATGACCTTGTACAAAATAGACAACTAGAAGTCTCCTCGCACTTCCCCTACTTGGCGTTTAGCAGGCACCACATGTAAAAACCGGAAACCATGAGTCACAAGACTACCGGAACTTATATATTGTACGTGTAATTTAAACCTAACTATGTAACCACTTGGAATATTGATAATCGAAGACTATCTTCTGTCTTCGCTTCTAATGCCCTTTCTTTGACGTAAGAATCATCAAAAGTCCATCCACAGGACGAATTTACGGACATTTGCATAAAATGTTGCATTTTAAAACAACTCTATCAGACATAATTACATTAGAAGCTTTCATCACATTAATTTCACAAGTGATTTTTTTTTACCCCGAGAGATCATGAACAAATCGTCTCACTGATCGTTGATTAATTTTGCAAGTGTATCTAGACAAGTCTATTAGCGCTTTTTTGCATGTAAGACCACAGTCTGCCCTGTGTTCATGACCGTGAGACATGTATGTCCCATTAACCTTACAAGGTATTAGTCATTCATTCAGAAAAAAACCTTGAAAAATAAACATAAGAAGAAGCGCGCTTTGACGACAGAACTTTTTTATATATCTAGACAGTGAAATGCGGTCACTGTCACATCAAGCAAAGAACCCCGAAAAGAAGCGCAAAGAACCACTGACCCACAAGTTACAGTAGAGATGACTGCTAAAAAAAACCTTCGAAATGGGCCAAAACATTCACATACAAGAAGGACATTATTCAATTGTTTTAAGTTAATTTCAATGCACAGTGTACATGTTTCGGTTCAAAACTTTGTAAATTTTGAAATTAATTCCCCAAAATAAAATGAACATTTAATTTATTAAATATAAAATAAAGTTTTTCAGTCGAACCATGATTGCATGATCGTGTCAACAATAAAGGGAAAGAAGCCAACCAATGCAGCATAAAACCGTGTTAGTGTATATAAATGTGAAGACTCTCTTTCATATCAATCACTTCGCCGTAACAAACTGAATAATTATTAAATATCGTGTATTACGCCTAGATGTGTAACTTTATTCAAATTAATTGACATGACAGTATTTATATGTACAAAGTTTTCATGTCTGATGAGTCACACCAAACTTTTTTTTCACACGTTTCACAAATTTAAAACACCCACTCCATGATTAAGCATGTTCTTATTTCATTACTTTATTGTTTTAAAGTGCTTAATACCCCTCTTCTCAAGGACTGGCAATTACTTTGTGTTTATATTGCATTTGTCATGATTTTTGTTAAATACTTATATTAGAGTGAAGAGATTCAGAGGATTTTAATGTTTGTAGAAGCACACGGAAAAAAAATTATTTGTTGAGTTATAGACACGCAGTAGCATCGTTTTCGAATGTTAAAAAAGACTAATAATTTATAACTAATTAATTAAAATAAAGAAATGCCAATTTTCTCTGCAGCCTAAGTTTGTGACAAACTTTTATCTGTTTCTAGTCAAATTCAGGAAGTATCGGTAATGTACTAAATTCTTTGTTTACTATACAATGTATTTAGTATTTACCGGTCAACAGTAAATACACGGCTTCTACCAAAATTCATCCAATAAAAAAATTTAATAATAAAAAGTTATCAACAAAATTTTCTATCCTAAAACTTCTTTTTTTTTATCTTTGTCTCAAATGTCATTCAGATACATGCAATAATTTTCCAATTTTGAAATTATACAGAACGTCACAATAAATGTAGGTCTGGTTTACTGCCGAACGACAAGAATTTTACGAACGTTGTAACGTACATAAAATCACGACGCTTCTCTTCGATATTTTCAGTTCACCCATTAATCTATATTAAATCTCTAACATACATTTTAATTCATGTATACTCCCAGCTTAAAGCGTTCAGTTTTAGGTTAATTTACTTTAAAAATTGTAAAGGTTTAGCTCTGGTGTAGCGACGGATTTTAAAAAAGCTACTTGATAGAATCATAATCAGGCAATTCGTTTTCCTCTGGAAAGTAAAGAACAATAATCGATCTAAAAAAAATCTATAAATAATACTAAACTGTAAAGAGGGCGTAAACATAGACCCCTGGAAATTCCAGAGGTGGGATCAGGTGCCTAGGAGGAGTAAGCATGCCGGCCCTGTTGACGAGTCAGAACCGCCGTGAGCCCCGTTCTTGGCCCGACAGACAGAACATTCCGTAGTCAAATTCAGTATAAAAACAAAGGTCTAACAATTGGTATGAAACAAATTAGTCAAATTACGGCCCCATGAAAAGTTATATCTGCTGAAAAGGTATATTTAGCGACCATAAAACTTACGAAATGCTGACATTAAAGGAGATTGTTTAAATCCGTGTAATATCAGCTTATCTGTCAGTAGCCTGCAATGGTTAAAAACAGATCGTACTAGGAGTATGTTCTTGCATGAGTATCGAATAAGTTAAATGATGTAAACATCATATGCAGGGATAAGGAAATTTGTTAAATATCAAAATACGAAACAGGTAAGGCAGACTCAGTGCTATCATTATTTTTTTTTAAAAAGAACACTTGGATATAACGAATCGAATTTCAAACGTGCTAAAATGTCTAAATTTATAAGAGGTACACGTAGTTAATGTTTTTTTTTTGGCAGTCGTTTATTTCATAAACTTGAAATCCATACCATTCCAACTTCTGTTTTAAGATAAAGCTGTTCTCCATATACATGTAAAAAAACAATCCTGCATTTGTTACATTAAAATTCTATATTTTATCAAGTTATATCTCCAACTGTTTCTAGATATAAGTTTTATAAGGTAGAAGATATATTAAGAAATCAAATTAAGGCAAATTTTCTAAAAGAATATGTCAAAAAGATTTTTAAAAATCAAATAGTATTTTATATAAAATAATCTTTAATGTTTTAAATCATTATTATTATTATTATTAGCCAGGTGTTCGGATTGTTGATACTGCCCGTGTCAGTTTGGACACTTTTTCTTTAAAATTAAGATCAATTATCTCTTATTTGTTCCTAATTACCACCTGTTGTTTCCTTGTTTTAATTAAAACAAATAAATAAACTGCCGTCTCAATAACTTTTAATTACGTCTTTGATCAGAGGCAAATACTTTGTAATGAAATCGTGAGAAATTGCATTAATTAGCGCATAAATTACGATTGACAAGGAAATATAGGTTAACGGTAATCACGGGCTGTGACAATGCCAGAGTGATTGGGACCGGGGCTGGATTTCTTCATGTTACTTCCTGGTTCAGGACAATACACCACAGCTCACGTGTAAATCGGCGGCATCGCTAAATCGGAACATCAATTTACTGGCTGTTTCTTGGTTCTGTCATTACCATGAGATGGACTAAAATGAAAAAGCTGTTGCCCCATTTCATTTCGACCTCAAACACGCACCTGCACAAGCACCATTTTTTTTTATCTGCACGTTCAAATATTCATTTAATTTGGAAAAAAGGATGTAATTTGCAACAAGATGCAGATTTTAATGCATATAACTATTTTTCCTTTCTGACAAATAAAAAAAAAACAAAATTAAATATTCACAATTCCATTTGAGATTCACAAAGGAAATAGCAATATTCACTTTGCATTGCCTGGAAATATAGTAACGTATGTAATATTGGCACACCAAAAAAAATCCTTACTCTGTCTTGTAAAATAACGTATAATTCAGTAGCATCTTTTCAATAAGATTTAACTTACCAATTATATGAAAATAATTTCGGTAACATAAGATTGTGACAAACATATTGATATTTGCACTTGAATTTCAAGTAAAGACGTGCTCAAGATATTGATAAGAGATTTTACGGTGAATTTAAAGGTCAGGATGGATCGGCTTAAATCCCTTTTTATTGACACCGCAGGTAGAAAATCAAATGAATAACAAATGAAACCCGGTTTCTATTATAATGTAAAGTTTACCTTCACTCCATAGATTGAAGCGTTTTACAACAGATGAAAAAAATTGGATTCATTCACTTATATATCTTTCAACTGTCATTATTGACTCGCTTAGAAAACGAATGTTACAATCGTTCTGCTTGAGGACAGCGGATAATTAGATTACAGGACATAATAATTAACTTAAGAAGTTGTTGCTATTTTGCAAATAAGGACGCCAACAATTAAACCAGGGAAAGAAAATGGCGACTGTTGCCTTTCGCTATGGAATGGGGGCCTGTCTGGCACTGATTGGTCTTCTGTCGGTTATTTTGAACTGTATCCTGTTCTTTACCTGTGTGAAGAGGAAACGTCTGAGAAAGCCCCCTCAGTTTTTTCTGATTTCTCTGGCCGTGGTGGACATTTTGGCCGTTCTTGGATGGTTGTCTTTGACCGTCGTTTCCTTGTTTAACGATGGATGGATTTTACCTTCCTGGGTCTGTAAAGCTCAGGAATACTTTATGTCTTTCTGGTTGTTCCTGAACACTCACTCATTCGTTCTACTGGCTTTTGACAGATGCCTTTTATTTGTGAGACCATCCAAACATAGTGAAATCTTCATCGACACCGTGGTTTTCATTATGATCCTGGCTCTGTGGTTCTTTGATGGACTCCTCTCGGCTTTCCCGTACTTTGGATGGGGAACAGTTAGCTATTTCTCAAATCAATTTCAGTGCGCCATGAATCACGAGAAAAACATAAGGGAGACAAATTTTGTGACGGCCATGTGCTTTGGGATCCCAATTACTCTTTGTATGGGAATGTATCTTTTTATTTTCATAATGATTCGAAAAATTAAGAAACAAGAAGATGACAATGGGGCGCTTATAGTGGAGAGAAATAGGAATGCAATCGGTGATTCCTACTCTCAGAGGCTCCGCAACCTCCAATACAAATTCCAGAACGCGGGAACCAGAGCAATCAAACCCAACATCGGGAAAAAATTCACATACACCGAGGACGGGTACATCCATGATGATTCGTCCGATGATGAAAACACCAATGATGTCCAAAAGGGAATCGAAAAGCAAAAGGTTCAACAGAAGAAGGTATATCACATGGCTAAAAATGACACTTTGCTCACAAAAACCTACGTCATTATGACGTTTTCAACATTTTTTCTCTGGCTTCCATATGTTGTTGTTACGTATATTTTTCTTAAGGATAGATTCGCAAATATCAGTGACGAGTTGGTTTTTGTGGTCATCTTTTTGTGCCACTGTACTACGCTTATAAAACCTGTGGTTTATGTAACATACAATAGCCACTTCAGAAAACACGTAGTAAAATTGTTTCGTCGAAAAAGAAACAAACAAATTGACAGTAACGCCAGTAACTCACAGACGGATGGACAAGGTTATGATAATGTAGCAATGCAACAATAAGTATTTCTTAATGCAAATGCATTTTTTAAAAATTTTAACAAAGTTGTGCTTCTTTATACATATACTGCATTTTTATATCACGTCACAGTCTTATACAAATCTTGTGTGAGTTAGATGAAACTTGTGATTGTTATTTAAATCCTGGAGACTGTTATTCGAACTCTTATGATTTATATTTATAAACTTTTGGTTTATATTTAATTATCTTGTTATTCATATGCAATAATCATTGTGAATTGTATACAATCTAGAAAATACTATTTTAAAAACTATCTATTTTTTCTATTTTTATTTATTGACAAAAACGACATAAAATGCAAGACCCAAGTCAAACATATTATAGTATGGCATGTCTAACGTTGCAATATTTGATAATTTCCATTTGCATTTGTAAAATTTTTATTTATATTCTATAATTTTCCATTTGCATTGTAAAAAATCCATTTGTATTTTATAAATTTTGTTTGTATTCTAAAAATATTCATATATATTATATAATCTTTCATTGATATTGTATAATTTTTATTTATGTTCTATAATTTTCCATTTGTATTCTGTAATTTTCAATTTGAATAGTATAATTTTTTTTAATTTGTATTCTATATTTTCTATTTTTATTCTATATTTTCTATTTGTATTGTAAAAAAAAAATCATTTGTATTGTAAAACAATCGTTTGAATTGTTTAATTTTTCATTTGCATTCTATATTTTCCATTTGCATTATATAAATTCTTCTTTGTATTGTAAAATTTTTTATTTTCATTTAATACTTTCTCATTTGTATATATTGTAACCAGGAACTGATTTTTTGTTTTTAATATTTTGATTTATTTTCAAAATCGTCTTTTTATACATATTGGTTCTCTCGTCTGAGAAAAAAAATTATATCAAACACAACAGCACTTCATTCGAATATTTAAGAAAAAAACCCAACTAGTATGTGTCTGGCATATCTTCATATTTTTTTAATATGAAATGTTAAATGGGAAGAAAAAGAACAGTGATCCAACATCGACTTTAAAAAATCTATAAATACAAAACTGTGAAGAAAGCATAAAACAAGGACATCTGGGAATTCCAAAGGTGCGATCAGATGCCTTGAAGAGGTATGCATTCCCTGTAGACCGGTCACACCCGCCCTGATCCTCGTGTATCGACCAAGGATACATTGTGTAATCAAATCCAGTATAACAACAAAGGCCTGTCAATTTGTGTACAACAACTCAGACAAAATACTCCCCAATGATAGGTTTTGTTTGCAAACAAGGTCAAAACAACGACCATAAAATTAACGAGTGCAGAATTTAAACGATGTTCTTGACAACAATTTATAAGCTGGCAGCCTGCCTCGCTTTAAAATTTGACTGTATTCAGAGGAACCTTTTGTTAGTGAATAAGTTTGGAGAAACATACAGCAGATGATAGTGGAATATTTTTACACGAATAAGGAAAGTACATGTACAACTATATTTCCCATCGTCAACAGTTGTCCCTTATCGTCCGTAGTAAGTAAAACATCCAAATATAAAACCCTTTTGGTAGACTCTGTGGCATTTTACTGTATTTTTTATTTCAAGTTCACTGGTATATATCGAGTTGCCATCCATACACAAAAATAAATATTGTAAATTGATAAAACATCTTCGATATATCTGAATGTCGAATTGTAAGTCACACCAAAGGTTTTAAAACTCTTCTCATGTAGAAGTTTTAACTGACACATCTGTTTCATAGTTGGATATTTTAGTTGAAAAAGACGTTAATGGTAAACTAACAACCAAGCTCTACGATAAACGTGATGACTTTTAAAACTTTTCAATCGTCAACTTCCCTTACTTATGCGGCAACATACCCTCATCATCTGCATACGGAGTTTATATTCTCGGTTGATTCGATACTCAAGAGGATGCTCTACGTATGAACAATTTCTAAACGAGGTAAATTATTGACAAACAAGTTGATGAAACAGAATATCGGCAGTCTCGTTTAAAGTCATCGTTTCGTAAGTTCTATGGTCGATACAATGACACTGCCAGCAAATATAATTAATCATTGAGTCAAATGATGACTGACGTCTTTCAAACTAATAGTAAGGCCATTATTTACATACTGAATTGACGACGGATTTTTCCATTATTTCCCGATTAGGACGAAGAGCACACGGAAAGTGTGACCGGTCAACAGGGGATGCTCACTGCTCCATGGCACCTGATCCCACCTCTGATGTTTTGGAGGTCTGTGTTTGCTCCGCTCCAATTTTTTATTGTGTTATGGACTTTTGAGCTAGAATACTGTTTGTTATCTGCATATGTTTCACATTGTCGCAAGGCACGGGTTTTGTGTCCATTCTGTTTGTGGAAATAGAATGGACACAAGACCCACGGCTTTCGATGATGTATATTTCATGGAAATATAAAAACTGGTAAGCAATAACAGGAGCACAATACGTGTCCTTCGAAATTCAAGCAGTGTGTTGTAAGATCTGTCTCCAAAGACTAAATGTTACACAAATATTAATCAATCAGGACTCCGAAGACTACATAAATATTATCAATGAAGAACTCCAGCATCCTTTAAAATGAACTTCAAAATACTTCTGTATACAATCAGAGTGGATTTTATAAAGTAATGCAAAACGTCCGTTTTTATTGAAGATGTAGTTGTCTATGATTTCAAAAAAGAGAATAAAAGACTTTAATTAATTTTTTAAAACTTTTTCTTGAGGGATTCCTGCATAGAGTGTTGAAAAGTCGTTCGTATTGATATTAATGACTTTTGAAGAAATTGGTGATTTCGAAGGTTCTAGAATTTCTCAGGGTTTTTGAAGTTCGTCATCTGGTCCAAGGATCATGAAACAGACTTAGATTTAACTCAAATTTTCAATCACCTGTAAAATGTTTATTAAATTTTTAATAAATCTCTAATTTTGCAAATAATATCACTTTTGTTCATCAAAATTGACAAATATTTTAATATTTGTCTGTCTAATAGGCCTATCCTTATTGTTTATGGGGTCAAACTTTCATCACATCCGATTAACAATACAAGTTCAAAACTACTTCGTAACTTATAAATTGTGAAGTGTGTAGACTGTAGAAGAACGTTACGATATTGGCATCACCAAGATCAACGACCAGCAAACAAGAAATGACCAAACGGATGGTGATTTTAGGATACGTGATAGTGGACAAAGTAACATCACTCTGTAAGAGTGTATATGTTATATTCTTTACAGGGAAAAACTCCATCATATATGCACGTATATATAGTATTTAACTGTGCCAACTGTTGTGTTAAAATCAAAAAATAAAATGACGTATCGAAATACAGGTATAAACTTTCGCTGTCTGTAATTTTTATTGTGAAGAGAAACTTCAATGCGTTCTGAATATAAGTACCGAATGCACTATTACTTTGGATATCTTACCCTTGTTTTGTAGGAACATCTGTACACCTAGAGTTTGGCTTGTGTACCTTCATTGTTGGCCAAAATCAACAGACATTGTGGTCGTAAACACATCTGTTTGCATCTTATTCACCAAGGGGATTTTTTACTATCCGTCGGAGCACTGGGTGCAATTGTCAACAGCAATTGTGTGTTTGTAAGGTTTGACAAAATATGAAATATCTGTTATACTCCAAGAATGTCGAATACACACATAAAAAATCGTCAAAGATAACTTGAAAACTGAATACCGTATTATCTTATGTGAAATGCATGGTTGTCGTCCGAAGGTCAAAAGGATCTCAGAAAACTTAAGAATTATTTTTTGTATTTGTAAACACATTTCAGGAATTAAATTAAATGAATTTAAATACATGTGGTTTTAAACTACTTCACTTCGTGTCGGCTTTTTCATGAAGTTCCTAGCGCTTCATGTAAAACATGCCTTCATGAAGCGTTACAGTTTAGTTGATGTACCTCATACGTATGTATTCAGGCTCGTCCATAATAGTTTATGATTTCTGAATTTAAATTAACATACATTTAAACTAAGGTTAAAGCGGAACACGGTAAGTAAAAAGAATATAATATTCTTTCGTTCAGTTGTTTTATATTATCTGAGAGCCCCTATATAAGCCATACAGAAAGTCACTGTGCAGGAATGAGTTGTAACCCGTGTTGATGGACGTATGCTTTAAATATCATTGGGATCAGCGACGAAAATTGTCGTTTACTTCTCCCACAGCAGGAGAGAAAAGGTAAAGGTATATCCCCGTGTTGATATCGTATATAGTCTTATATAATATGGAGTACGCTTATTTACGAGTCATATGTTAAAACTCAAGGCAGCTATGTTCTATAACTTGATCAAATTTTAGATCTAGAGGCAAAGACAAAACTCTCTGAACATTGAGTTGTCCCTATTAAACCACTTTGACAATACACTTATTTGGCTGTTGTATATCTGAGGATACACTTTGGTAGTGTCATCTAGATCTAGATTTCAATTTAGGTCTATGATAGTGCTTTGTTTTATACACAACAACGGTGACAACACTCAGATTATAACCTCAAGATGAAGGCTATTTGGTTTTATTTGTTAAAATCACCAAGACTATGCAGTGCTGGTAAATGGTGAGTACTAAATTAGTATGGTTGATCAGAGCTAAAGTCAAGGTCTGTATATATATATATATATATATATATATATATATATATATATATATATATATATATATATATATATATATATATATATGTAGTATGGAAAGGAGGAATGAGTAAACATACATTGAAAATTCATAAATACATATATATTGTAAACATATGGCTGGACCGGGAATCGAACCCGGGACCCCTGTATTTCTAGTCAGGTGCTCTAACCACTGAGATATCCAGGCTGATGTTCTCAGTCCAGCCTAATTTCCTACATATATATTCAAGGACAATGTAGATATTGATTCTTTCTGGCTCCCGAAAGCCACAAATACGAATACTTTTAACCGTGTACTATATTAACTACATGTGATTACATCATGTTACAATTGTGACATTATGAAATCTATTTCTATATGTATTTATTCGTTTTTATTTATTTTTTCATATCGTTTTGAGAAATATAATCTTAAAATTTGATTAACTAAAAGTTCTATTGCGCACCTGGATTGAGTTGCCTGAGTAAAGTTTTATTCTATGATTTCATTGGCTCTTTCATTTGATTGGTTATTTACTATTTTTTCATCCAATAGTACATTTTCATTATAAGTATAAATTTACCGCGCTTTACCTTGTATATCAGAGCAGTAATACGTTTTCCAGAGATAAGTATATTTTAAATCCAGTGTCCATCATACGCTTCTTAAGGTATATAACGTGTATATTTAATTATGTGTTTCATTGCCATGTAATGATTTGATTTAAGTTATTATTTTGATTGCAAACTTTTTACTTTATTGTATTTTTGCATTCAAAGTTGTAAATGAAATGAGTCTGTAAGGTTTCAATTTGAATTGTTTACAGAACACAATTTTTCATAGAGTTCATTTTTCTTAAACGTATACTGTAAGGTATATTATCTCATACGTTATTTTCTCAATTTTTGTAATTTTGACTTATTATGTACTTTGTTTATTTTAGATCAATGCCTTTATTTCCTGAATAAATTATGAAAACATAACATCTGCCTTACTGCTCGGTTACACAATAAATTAATGTTCAGGTTTCTTAACATCATAGACAGCTGCTCTTTCAGTAAAAATGGAACGCTTAAATAAACTTACCTCGTCATTGGTCATCTGCAAAATTATTTTGTTAACATTCTCTTTGTACACACAAGTAATCTGAAGTTGATTTTAAAAAGATGCTTGAGTTTCTGATTGATATCATCTACAGTAGATTCGGAGATCAAGTTTTCCAAACATGTCAGAATTCCCATTACGCCGTTATTAACAGATCGCTTAAATTTCGATTAAAGTCATCATTCCATAAGTTCTATGGTCGATACAATGATCTTGTCGGCAAATACAATCTATAATTAAGTTACACACTTAACTGTTTACCGATTTTTTTAATTTGCCCGATCATGAGAAGGAGCGCAGGTGGCGGATGTGATCGGTCTACATGGAATGCTTACTCGTTCATGGCACCTGATCCCACATGCGGTGTTTTAGAGGTCTGCGTTTGATCTGCTCCTGACTTGTACTGTTTCCATGGACTTTGAGCTTGACTTCTTTCGTTATTTCCATATTTCATTTATAAAAGGAAGACGTCGGTTGAAAGATCTAGGCTCCCTAAATTTTGGCCCTTCTAAAATTAGTGATTTAAGGCACACATATTTTATTCCATTCTTATTCAACGACTTCAAACTTAAGTTATCATACAAACTGTGAGACAACGTATGAAATTAAATTACCATCGAAATACAAAAAAAAAAAAAAAAAATACTGAGTCCTGTAAACGAAATTAATATTACTGGTCTAGTTTTGCCATTCTAATGGTTTTAGCAAAGAACTTCAAAAGACGGCTTAATTGCCATTACCCTGATTTTGTACATGTATTATAATTTGCTGTGCAATGTGACGCTTGAGATGGTTTCAATGCAATTTAAAGGTAAATGGACATGTATAAAAATTTCTTAGTATAATTTGAGGCGAGATATATAAGTGTCATAGGTCGTAACTCTTGCGTGGGTGACGCAAACAATTGAAATCATTTTTTTAACGGAAGAGGAAGTATGAAGAATTGATAAAAAATTGACATGAACAAGAATACCTTATAACGGGTATGATATGGAAGCCTCAATGTTAACAAGATATGTCCCATCAGTTGCTCGTCATACAAGAGTCTTACGATATGGAAAGTACCATCACATTTATTTTATTTATCATCATATGGCTTTAGCTTGGGTACGAGAAACGGTGGGAAACTTAGAAAAGATTGGATTTATATGTTTTTATGAGGAGAGAGACGTGTGCCCTGGAGAAAACATTCTAGGGTCGGTCCTTCAAAATATGAGAAAAGCGTTAAAAATCGTCATTATTCTCAACAACGAATTCTTATCATGTAAGAAAAGTCTACTGAGGGCGAATTACGCAGTGCATGAAGACTTGTCAAGGGACAAAGAGGATGATCCGGATTGTTTGATTCCAGTCCGACTCGAAATATGTGAGCTTCCAGAGGTATTGGTCCTCGTTAAACCCCTGAATATTTATGACCACCCAAAAAACTGGATGGATATACTTGTTGGGTCGATTGATTCAAATGCAAAAACTTCTCAAAGTACCTCGAAACCCAACAATGACACTGCTGTAAATTCCCTAGAAGCAGCTGCAAACATATTTGAAAAAGAGCTGAAAGAAGCCCAAATAAAAGAAGTGCATGCGTTTCTTCTGACCCCAATGGCGCTTAATCTATGCCACTTTCTCAACCAAAGTGGTCGATCGATGGCTTTCCATCTCGCCGTGGAAACTTTGGGTATTCAAATCAGTGGAGAAACTGTTTCCTTGTCTATGAATGCCTTTAGAACATATGCCTCTAGGCCCTATCAAATAGCAAACATTTTCAGGCAAAACATGGGAGAATTACCAAATGAGTTAACAAGTGTAACATTAGAGGTATCTCTGGAAGATGATTTGATATGTCGAGAAACTGAGAGTGACGTTAAAGAGTTCAATGAATTAATGAGAATGGTTTTAAGAGCAAGAAGTGATCATTACTTGACCGATATAATGTACAATGTCGAGGGTATTCCGAAATCCCGAAACATAAGAGACAAATGTCGATTCTTGATTCATGACGCATTGGTGGAAATTATTCCAGAGATAGCGGCTCATCCACAATTCGTTTCCTACGATGCAAGGCTGGACAGTTTTCAAACTTGGCATGCCAGTCCGCCACCTTCCAAAGAGGAGTTCGCTGAAGCAGGGTACTTTTGTGAACAGAATGGTGTAATTTTGCGTTGTTTTTATTGTAATGGAGTGGACTGGGACTTTAAGCCACATGAGGACCCCTGGAAGCGACATGCTAAATGGTATTACAACTGTCCATTTATACGACAGAATAAAACACCTGACTTCATTTATCAGAGTAGATTTGGGAAGAGTACTCCGCGCAGGGTCTATAACTTACGATTTGTAAGATTTCTGGATCGACTTATCTCATACCAAACTTGGAACCACGGGGAACTCCCACACGCCTTAAAGATGGCGGATGCTGGATTATACTACACCAGACTGGAAGATAAAGTGTGTTGTTTCTACTGTGGGCATGGTTTTAGGAACTGGATGAAGTGGGATGACCCTCGTTATAAGCATGCTCTATTGTCTCCACAGTGTAAATACATCAGGCAAATCAATTCAACCGTATTTTGGCAAAATGTGTCAAGGGAACGAGATAAGATGCGAGCATCTGAAAAGTGTCTCTTTACCTATACCATCAAAAGGCGCCTAGCGCGTTAATATGCATTTGAGTCTGTTTACAATCAATGAATATAAAACACGAGTCCTATAAAAGTTAGGATAATACCAACGGAGAGATGGAAACTATCACCAAATTGACTATTCTACTCTTAATTTTCTTTACTTTGATATTCATAATTCTTGAAATATTTTGTTCTAAAAGCTGTATTTTACGAATCTTTCAAATTCATTGTCAACATTTCTTGCACCTTAAATTCCATAAAAAACAAACAAACAAAACTTGTATATATCTTTTCGCAAAATTATTTATTATTCGCGTGATTCAGGTAATGCTCCATTATTTTGTTTATCTGATATCCATTACATTTTTTTTTTAAATCCAACACCCCTCCCTTTTCTGAAATATGGTGACGGCCCTGTAGGAGGAAAATTCTGTTCAAAAGAAGCACTTTAACAATGATCATCATATCAGAGTCTCCATGAATTTTTTCTAGCATTTAGTCCTATTGTTGTGCAACCTGATCCTGGTATGTATTAACAATAAACAAGTGAATATGATGTGTTTTCCTGTTTATTTACAATGACATAAAAGAGTACACCTGACACAAATAACATGAATAATAACAATGTCTAGAGAGAGTAATCTACCCCTGATGATATCCCCTCTCTCATTCAAACTGATTTTTGTTCTTCAATAAATAGGCTGCGAGGTATTCTATAGGGTTAGGTGGTCTGGAAAAAAAAAAACACATTTAAAACTTTTTGGCTTTAAATTCTTCTTATTTTATTTTTAAAATTTTTCTCTTTAGTTTTTACTTACAAGTGTATTTCATGTCTGAAGTGAATAAAAAATTCAAACAGTCTTGAAATTCCAGCAATTTTCTTATTTCACTGTGATCAGTTAAATTTTGATTCAATTTTTTTCCAGTTTTCTAGTCAAAACTTTTTTTCGTAAATCTAAATAAAAATTTTCTTACACTTTTAACGCGCATTCAAATACAGAGAGAGATCATTTGAGACTCTTTACCTTTCTTTGGCTAGAACCGACATTCCACTCAGCAGTATGGGGACTACGGTGGTATCCAGATACGCTCTGGTAGGAAGAGATTGTAGGTCAACTCGTGGTCGCTTTGAGGGATTCTCCTGAAGTTCTTTCTCACTTGTTATTATTTTCTGAAATTTAATCAGGCAATATGAGTAAATTTTCATCATTAAGGACTAGCATGTATTTCTTAAGCATTAGTGCAAAATTAACTTTAAAATTATTATTTCCTTTGTTTAGATGGAATGTTTTAAAGTTTTATGAACACAAATAAACAAAAGAATTTGTTCTTGTATTTGTCATGCAGCAAAGTAACAAGGGACAGATAATTCAGATTTTTTTTTATTCCAATGTGATAATTCATGAAAATCCACCTAGCTTTACCTGGATCTATCCATTTGCTTTCCAGGCTCATGAATTGACTAGGTGAATATATGTTAGTGGCTAGTGATCATGGTGCTAAAGCATAGAAAATGTGAGCCTTTCTTCAACATTTTATGAATGTACCTTAATTCAAACCAAGAACTTAATAAGCACATTTAATACGTTATATCGCGACTACCAATGAGTACCTCGCAGTTATCTAACTTACTACCGCTCTTTTGCGGGGGAGTCGAGAAAAGTCTACATTTCTGGGGGCAAATGACATTGTTTACAGTAGTGACAATCGAATGATTCGAACAATTTAATGCCGAAATCACGATGTTTTGCCAGATATTGAACTCCAAATAGTAGAATGTCAAATAAGGAAAGTTAGAATATTTTATCTGCTTAAAAATGTGACGATTTTCAATGAAAATTTAACGAGAAGAGTCCGCTTAATTAAAAATATCGTTAAAAATGTGACAATTTAGGATTTGCTCCTCTCAAAAATATATTAGGCTGGTTCAGCGATTGTTTAGCGAGGTATTCCACCAGGATGTTTTACTTATCTGTCCTTATAAATGCTACAATGACCGATCTTGCATTGTATTGAAAAGCACATTGCCCCCACCCAACAGACGATTCCTACCTCCTTCGCGAAAGAGTTCCGCTAAGTTAAGTAATCGCGATATCAAGTATTACTCAGAGGAGTCTTGACTGTTTGAAATGAATTTTGTCTCTTCTGTAAGACATTTGCTCGACTCTTCTTGTACTTTAATTACTACTATATATACACAGAAGAAATCTCAGATTTTTGTTTCTAATGCTGTTTCAAACCACATAGTACATATAGTTTATGCTTTTTTTTTTGTAAATTGTTCTTGCTCTTAGTACTCTAAAAAAAAATAATAAATATCGAAAACTGATCATTTCTTTCATTCATTCGACGGGTAGACTTTACTTTACCGGTCCCCAGATCCGCAAGATCCTCGCGCTCATTGGACTGTGACGAAACAACTACGTCACTCAACCGAAATGGGTTAAATTTGCACACTAATAAAGGCCTAGTCTTGCACCCACCTGAGAGATTAGGGTTAGTCCTTGCACTAGTATCACTTTTTGGTTAGTCTCGCGTTCAGAGATTAGGGTTATCCTCGCACATTATTCGACTGATTAGGGTTAGTTTAGCATCTGCCCGGGAGATTTCGTCTGAACGTCTTAGTCCTTGCATACCATACGATGGATTAGGGTTAGTGAATCGTTCTTTTTGTTAAGTTAAGAAATTTAGTTGTTTCTGTAATTTTTCCAAGATCATTATTCAGATTCATAGGCATTTCTTTCGTTTGTTTACATGGAAGATTGACTAAGTCCGAAAGAAATGACACTAAGCATGCGCCGCACGCGCTTCGTTCAAAATATTCTTTGTCGATTTTTTTCCATGAATAAACAACGTTTATTAATTTTTTTCAGAGAACGAGGTTAAAAACTTTGTTTAAAAACAAAGTTTTAAACTAAACTTTTAACCGTAGAATCCAATTTTGGGGTCAAAAGGCCAAAAAAAACTCGTATTTAAAATTTTTTTCGATCGCTCACGCGATCTCATATATACTGAAGTCGCCTTCGGCGACACTACATTTTAGCGCATTTTTCTGGGGACCGGTAAAGTAAAGTCGTTCCCATTCGACTTGGTTTGCTGAACAGAAATGAGATCAAAGACCCGCTTTTGTTACCTGTACGTTTTCCGGTAACTGATCCTGTGTTGATTTGATCTGAAATCGTAAGTATGAATATCACATCAATTATTGAGGAAACTCGGGTTATAAGAGCCGACAATTTCTATTAATTTTACACAAGTAAACATTTAACATGGGCTTTGGCAATTATTTAAATACAAGAATAGTATATATAATTTTTCATTAAATGGTTTAACGCTTGTACATCCATAAATTATACGATCAAACATAACAAAAGCGTCTGTGTACAAACAAAACTTTACCGTCCGCCATTTTCAGTGTTATGGTCGCCAATAGTAATCTCGTGAATTACCGCGAGTGCACCTGTCTAGAAAGAGGGACAACTCTGAAACATGTGAAAACTACACTAAAAATAAAATAATAAAATCAACTATTAAGAAAAATAACTTTTTATATAACACTCAGAACTTTTCATAAAAAATCATGGATGGTAAAAAAATATTTTAGAGAAATATACTGGTATTTTTAAACGTGTATGACAGTCCGTTTTTTTTTTTGTTTTTTTTTTGTTGTTTTTTTATAGATGTATTTGTTTATTATTCTACAGGTAAAAATAATTTTTATGCACCATTTATGTTTACAATTATAAAAAGGGGGTTAACCAAATAAAATAAATGAATAAATATTTAAAAAACAAGACATTGATTGTATCATTCTTTTTTCACTACTGTCCAAACCCATCTTTAAAATGCTGGATTCTTATTTCATGAATTTGTACAACCCCCCTCCCCCCCCCCCAAAAAAAAAGCTAAAAATTACATGATTATATTAAGGTTTTCAAATGTTTTAAAAACTTGTTTATCTTTCAGATAATAGACGTACTACCAAAGTAGGCTTAATTACGACAATCTGTTGCGGAAAGAGAAACAAGAGGAACAAAGTTGAAATCAGGAATTTGCAAACCGCAGGTACTATATATATATGTTTGATGGATAAAATTTAAATAATGTATCAGTAATCGGATAACAATATTAAAAAAAGTAAAAAGAAAACACAAAAATCCTCAGTTAAGCTTTAGCGCTTTCATTTTCAATCTTCAGAAGCTTACAATAGTATCATAGTAACAGTGATTATGACGTCATGTTAAGCGGAACGTTAAATGTCTATTATGACGTCATAGATACAATATGACAAAAGTACGGGAAAATCACAAGTAATCGATGTTCTTGTAACAAAGGATAATACCAGCTTAAGGATGACGTTTACTCAGGTTTCAGAAATCAGAAAGGAAATTTTATAAAGTTTACAATGTTGAATAAAAAATTGTTCTAAATGGATGAAATAACTAAGTTTTATCTCAATATCAATTTAAAAATTTAATATGTTAGTACTTGAAGAAAATATACAGGAGCTAAACTCAATGTATGGCTATGCAGAGGAAATTCGGACTAAATTTTTAATTTTTGATTTTTGTCAAAATTTTTATTTCTTGCAATGTTAATCACAAAGTAAAGGTTACATGTATTTTAAGACATCATTTTGCAAATTTTATATGTGTTTAAGCTCATAAATTATTTTAAATAAATGAATGCTATGAAATAAATAAATTAAAAAATATGTACAAAAACCACTCCAGACAACATATCTCAATAATTTGATCATTGACCCCATACAATATTAATACCATGAGAATTAGGGTAACAAAAGTAACCTGAGGCTATAAATAATTTAGAGTTCTTATCATTCAGATTTTTGTAATATTTGATTAAAAATAGGAAAAAAATATAAATATGACAGAGGAAATTCGGATGTAATAATTATCACGTTTATGACCCAAACTCTACTCATTTCTTTATATAAAGCAACTCTGTTCCATTGCTATAATATTTCATTATTTAAAGAGCTTTGTTGCTTGTAATATTTTGTGAGTGAAGAAAAAATTGGTCATAGTGTGAAAAATTGAGGTATTTCCCGAGAAAAACACAGGGCCACTATCATGAAAACGAGGTCATTGACCTAGTTATTTGAAATTGAAATTTAACACAAGAATCATAGTTGTACAATGTGCAATAGGTTGTTTTTCGTTCTTATCAGTGGAATGTTTAGTCATCTGAGTAAAGGTATACCTTAAATACGGATATTTACTATAAAACAACCGACACACACCAATATCGGCATTTTGGATCGAGCCATCCCCATTACACTAAAACAGCTATACCATATAACCTCGCAAGAAGGATATGCACCATTGTGAGTAATACCAATATCAAGGATATTCGACTGGAGGAATTAAAATTGTATTTATTAAACCAAAAATATCCAGAACAACTTGTAGATAATGGTATAAAGAAAGAGGAGTGCGATAGAAGTCAGTTACTTTTAAACATACAAAATTGAAATAATTCCATTTGTGCACACGCATAACCCGAGAAATCAAAACGTGAGTTCAATTATTTATGAATTGAACAACGTACTTAGAGAGGAAGTTAAACAAAAACGTATACAAAAATTGTCGTTTTATCAACAGTAAACGCCAACCCAAAAACCTAAAGAGAATACTTTGTTCAATTCAAACCATACTTATACAGTCTCTAAGTGTAAGAACCCTCGATGCGGTACAGTGAATACATTACAAAATGACCAGCTATAATTTCAATGGGCGTGAATTTAAGTTAACATGTCATGCGATACAAAAAATGTCATTTATGTCATCACATGTCCTGGATGCAAGGAATATTATATTGGTGAAACCGGCAACACTCTCCGTGCCCGTGTACGTGTACATAAGCAACACATTAGTACACCCGAATACAGACAAATTCAATTAAGTTCGCACCTGGAGGCGTGTGGTAAAAACAATTCAAAATTTTCCCTTTCTATAAACTCAGTTGTGCAACTGATATCCAAAGACGGGAAAAAGAAAAAACATTTTATTAGTATTTTTCAGCCAAAACTTAATAGTGTTTCATAAATTACTTGTGATTTTCCCGTACTTTTGTCATATTGTATCTATGACGTCATAACAGACATTTAACGTTCCGCTTAACATGACGTCATAATCACTGTTACTATGATACAAAGCTTCTGAAGATTGAAAATGAAAGCGCTAAAGCTTAACTGAGGATTTTGTGTTTTCTTTTTACTTTTTTTTTAATATGTTTGATGGATATATCGTAGTAATTATATTCTCATGCATACAATCGACATACATTGTATAGGCTTTGCTTTATTTCAGAATACTGCTTGCATGAAGATTAAACCACTGAAAGAAATCAAGGTGACTGTCCTGAAGAAGAGACGTATAAGTTAGCAATTCAAAATGAAGTTCCAAGAGACGTATAAGTTAGCAATTCAAAATGAAGTTGCAAGAGGAATAAGTTAGCAATTCAAAATGACGTTGCAAGAGGAATAAGTTAACAATTCAAAATGAAGTTGCAAGAGACGTATAAGTTAGCAGTTCAAAATGAAGTTGCAAGAGGAATAAGTTAACAATTCAAAATGAAGTTGCAAGAGGAATAAGTTAGCAATTCAAAATGAAGTTGTAAGAGACGTATAAGTTAGCAATTCAAAATGAAGTTGCAAGAGACGAATAAGTTAACAATTCAAAATGAAGTTGCAAGAGACGAATAAGTTAACAATTCAAAATGAAGTTGTAAGAGACGAATAAGTTAACAATTCAAAATGAAGTTGCAAGAGACGTATAAGTTAGCAATTCAAAATGAAGTTGCAAGAGACGAATAAGTTAACAATTCAAAATGAAGTTGCAAGAGGAATAAGTTAACAATTCAAAATGAAGTTGTAAGAGAGGAATAAGTTAACAATTCAAAATGAAGTTGCAAGAGACGTATAAGTTAACAATTCAAAATGAAGTTGCAAGAGGAATAAGTTAACGATTCAAAATGAAGTTGCAAGAGGAATAAGTTAACAATTCAAAATGAAGTTGCAAGAGGAATAAGTTAACAATTCAAAATGAAGTTGTAAGAGAGGAATAAGTTAACAATTCAAAGTGAAGTTGCAAGAGGAATAAGTTAACAATTCAAAATGAAGTTGCAAGAGGAATAAGTTAACAATTCAAAATGAAGTTGCAAGAGACGAATAAGTTAACAATTCAAAATGAAGTTGCAAGAGAGAAATAAGTTAACAATTCAAAGTAAAGTTGCAAGAGGAATAAGTTAACAATTCAAAATGAAGTTGCAAGAGACGAATAAGTTAACAATTCAAAATGAATAAGTAAGTTAACAATTCAAAATGAAGTTGCAAGAGGAATAAGTTAACAATTCAAAATGAAGTTGCAAGAGACGAATAAGTTAACAATTCAAAATGAAGTTGCAAGAGAGGAATAAGTTAACAATTCAAAGTGAAGTTGCAAGAGGAATAAGTGAACAATTCAAAATGAAGTTGCAAGAGACGAATAAGTTAACAATTCAAAATGAAGTTGCAAGAGGAATAAGTTAACAATTCAAAATGAAGTTGCAAGAGAGGAATAAGTTAACAATTCAAAGTGAAGTTGCAAGAGGAATAAGTTAACAATTCAAAATGAAGTTGCAAGAGAGGAATAAGTTAACAATTCAAAGTGAAGTTGTAAGAGACAAATAAGTCAATAATTCAAAATAAAATTGCAAGAGACGATCCAACAATAATTAAAAAAAATCACTCCATCAGTGGCAGAGAGATACCATGAAACTAAAGCAATGTTGATGGAGATGTTAAGAAGTTGAAGATGCCAAAAGATTGAGCGCCGCGGTAGAACATAGTAAGCAGGGGGGAGTCCTGGATGAGATGGGGGATTCAACAATGCAACATTACATGATCTGATTTGCAAAAGATCTCTAGCATCTCAGGATTGCGTTTTTACTGTGAATTGTGTTCGATACAGTCTCCTCGAAAGGGAGGCTACGGCTCTCTGAAGATCCTGCATGCAAGATTTGTGGAAAAGGGACCATCATGATGCACTTTTTACCTGGGTTCTCGATTACTTACACTGATGCACGGCTTATACAGGCGGAGACATATCGTCTCGAAGGAATTGTTTGACGCGGTGAAGAAGAGAGCAGGAAAGAGCAACAGCAGCTAGAAGTCAGGCGTCCTCAACTTTGCCGGGGGGGGGACTAGACTGACGAACATGCGAAGATTGAAATCATCGGTGTTTGACATAGGAGGGACTGGAATCTCAGGGTGTATCTATAAAGAAGATTTCTTTCTGGAGATGGTTTTCACAGCCTCTGAGACTAGATAATGCATGAGATCAGAACCCAGTAGCCATAGTGTTGACATTGCCATGGAGGCGCATCGGGAAGAGTCTGAAGTATGCAGCTTGCAGGGAAAAGAGTTAGACATTGAAGTTGTTCCCTGTAGTCGGGGAAAGCGGATTTATTTTTAGACAAAACAGTTGGGAAGCTGCTTGTTGTAGACCTTAATTAGGAATGATTTCATCATTTCATCCTTCTTGAAAGCTGGTGTACGCGGAGTCGACAACTGACAGAGGCTAGGCAGCAGTGAAATCATCATGCTTAGTGTAACAATGACAAGAGGAGCTGGATACCCGGAACTGTTAGTATATTTTATTACCAATGGTGGTAAATGGTGATAAACAAACAAACAAACAAAAACACGTCTCTTTGAATGAAATATTGTACTCTCGGATCGCCTCTCCATTTGTCGAAGCGAAATATCAATTTTGCACTTTTGAAATACTGATTACCATTTTTATTTCAATACAATATAAAGGCAACAATTTACAGTAAATTCTCTCTAACTATATTGTAGGCTTCTCCGTGAATTCCAGCAATATTTAATAATTTTATACAGGCTAACAATTGTCTTCTAATTGTGTTATTTGGTAATAAATAAATGTCTTTATCCTTACAAAACATTCACATACTCAGTTACTCTAAAGGGACTTTTAAAGCCCCCCTTTTAGTACCGTTCTGTTAAGTTATACATGTATATTGGAAAGTGACTGTCCATCCGGTTCACTGGGTCTGACTCATGTTAGTCATAGTAAGTGGCGAAACATGCCCCCACGGCCCTGTATTCGGGCCCTGAGTACGATGCCGTAGCAAAATTGTCAAAGATAGGGTTCCAGAGACACCGGCTACCATATTGAAAACCCTGTCGTTTGTCTTCAAATATAACAACGTGTGTAATCAATTTATATCTGGGAATTCCAGTCGCTTTGACCTCATCTTTAATCAATTCTGCAAGACGGACGCACAAGTTTAAACAGTCGTCGTGGTTGTATGATTCGTCCTTAAGGTTTTCTGACAAAATGCGTTCAATAATTTCTGAGATTTTTGATTCATCAAAAGCAGTGTTTTTATCCGGGGATAGTTTGTACGTATTTTCATAATTAACATTATGTTGAGGTCGCACACACCCACTAGGACTTTTGATCCGGTCTAAATTCTGTTGCAGGCGATTTGGTCCTTTAAGCTTGTGGAACTTCTTTGGAAGTGAGCTGGAGACTACACTGCTGGTGTCGGATTGGGCGTATTCCGTTTTCACTTTTCCCGAACTGGACACCCGGATCTGTTGATTTTCTCTCTTTCCCATACTGGGAGTCCGGATCCGGAAGGCCTCATCATTTAGGTTAAAAGTCACACTGCTGCGTCTTCCGGTTGGAAAGTCACTCTTTGTTGTCATGGTAAAATAATGAATTTTAAAATTCCAAACTTTAATAATGAAGAATTGGTAAACTTTGTCTTGTCGTCTGCGCGATGACTAATTCGTGTATTGAGGACTGCTTTATATGTCTGATTGTAAAGAACTTCGCCTTTTGTTCATAAAAGTGAAACAAAGGTATTGATTGCAAGTGACCAAAACAAAAGCTATTTTCGCTGTCTGCGCATCGGAGATAATACGTTTAATTAGCCCTTTTAAAATTCTCAAAGCGAATGCATGTTTGAATAGTAATCTAAGAAACTGTCAATACGTATGTAAATGTTTTCCCTGATTCTAATGGACAACTCCGATAATACACTCTCCTTATCTATCCATAAATATAATTAACTTGGAACGTGTGTATATCGCCAATAATCATTCACGAAAAGATCAATATAAAATCTGATTTGTGTCAGTTCTTAATTTCGGTGGATTTTCCTTAAAGCGTAATTTCTGACAGGAAAGGAAAATAAGAAATCTAAACAGCGCAAGGATGCTCATACAGATTCAAAAGCGCGCCCTTATAACTCATTTAATTTTGCTTTCAGGTGTTAGGATGCCAGAAAGTCCGGTCATTTCTACACGTGTATTTACAATGATATTTCAAATTATCATATCTTTCACTGTATAAAAGAACCGTGGTACACTTTTAGTGTAGATTCTTTTGAAAATGACATGAAAATAAAAGTCTCAAACAGGGTACTGTTACAACGCAAAATATAATAACAACGCGAAATGTAATAAACCTGGGTTATTACATTTTGTATTATACATTATTTCAAAAAAAATATTTTTCACGCAAAATATAAAACATGATTTTAAGATTATTACATTTTTATTACATTTTTTAAAAAAAATAACATGAAACATTTTGAATTATTTTATTTTTGCACTGAAGACAACGCAAAATGTAATAAAACAAATTACAATTATTTTTTTGATTGCGTTTATCAAAAAAGATCATAATTATTAAAACTGATTCAAATATATACATGTAACCAACATGGGAAACACGCTGTACAACATGTTTAGAACTAAAACAATGAGACCAACGTTAGCGCTTTTACAGGCAAATAAACAAATGTAAATAATATTTGACATTACTTTAGTTATATTATTATATTACAAATAATAAAGCATAATTTAAATTTGATATATTCTTATTATTATATATTGAATTTTTAACCAATAACACATATTTAATTACCAAAATTTGACTATAGGTTCATTAAAAGCTCTTGATATGCATTTTTACAGATTTAATTTGTGTGTGTCAAGCTAGGGTTTTCTCTTCTCTTTGATTGGCATTAAAAAGCACGAAATGAACATGTAAATTACATATTAAAATATTTTATTTTACAAAGAAAAAATATTCCCTGACTGAGAGTAGCGATAAAAATATCAACACACATGGAGATCGGTAACGTTGAACTTTAAAAGGACAATGCTTTAATATGTACGTACTAAACAAACAATTTAGATGAACGAGTGGCATTGCTTTTCTCCCAAGGGCTGTTTCTTAGACGACCAGCAAACATTACATCAATTTAAAAGGATCAAACGAGAAGAGGCATTAAAAACCAAAAGCTCGAGTCGTTTACAAACAAATTATGATTTTACGATCGCCTTCTTAATCTGAACAGTCTCCCGGGTAACTGTAAAGTGTTCGATTTTCTCCGCTGTTAAATCCATGATTTATGTGTGCACTTTTTAATGTAATAAACATAAAATTATAGTTTTATGTCGACACGAATTAAATTTTCATGTAGATAACGTTAAGTATGTCACTTCTGAAAAGGGCTTGGTTTGACATTGGGCGAAGTGCGGATTTAAATATTTGAATTATCTAGAGTTCGATTTTTTTCCGAAAATGACTCTCCTTATTTCTATCCTTCAAAAATTTATGGATTTAAATTAATTGAAAAAAAAATCATAAGGGTTGGTATAAGAGTTACCTAAAATTATGACTTAATATCCATAAGTTAAAAAAATTTAACAATGTTACATTCAATTTTTGAAAGTTTTTTTCTTCAATCTTTTGAAAGGAGAACGCGGCTAGTGAATTTAATCAAGCAATTTTTTTTATTACAAAGAACAAAATATAAATAGAGGAAAAAATCCTAAATAATAAAAAGTAGTACATGAATGAAAAATAAATAAATAAATAAAGTAAAACCAACAACAACAGTAGAAAACGTGATGCAAACAAAAAAAGTTCACAACTCTCATTTAAACAAAGGATCATCTATTTTCTCAATTTCAGTTAAAACTGCAGGCATGTGTAATTTGATAAAAATATACCGGTATACATCAGGTCACAAACTGTAGGAATTTTTTAATTTCGTGGCGTGTCGAGTATATCCAAACAGCTAAAACATTATTCAGATATTTTTATTTAGAATTTTGATTGATTTTTAAAGATAATTGTAAAATAATAAATATTATATATGCAAATTAAACACTGACGTTTAAAACTTAAGTTAAACTTTCCATACTTTAAAACTGTATATTTTCTATAATGACATTTTATTTTGTACAAGTAAAGTATGATCATGTGTTCCAGACAGAGAAGTGTACCTCCGTTAATTAATCACAAACAGCACTAAATTCAGTCGTAATAAGTGGCAAAAACAGTTCCTATGGCAACGAAGTCAGTTCCATTGTACGTCGCGGAGGCGTAGTTGTCGAGGTTCGATTCCCAAAGACACCGGCTCGTGTAGTGAATACTTTGCTTCTTATTTTCAAACACCATAACATACGCTATCACCTTATACCGTTTGAGTCCTGAGAGTTTAACACGCTCCTTGATTAAATCAGACAAGGTTTTACACAACTGTGGAAACTTTCTCTCGTCGTAAACTCTATCCTTCAAGTACATATTAAGCACATTAGAAATGATCTGTTCTCCTTTTTGAGGATTGAATTTAGTCCCGTCCTCCGGACCCACTTTGTATGTATTCTCCAGTGCCTTCGTCGGTCCTCCCCTTTCGGATCCCGACCGTTTTGATAAAGCACCACCAAACAAGGTATGTAACCTTAACTTTGTCCGGATTCTGGAGAATCTGTTTCCAGGAACAAGGGAAATTTTACTACTTGTTTCCGAGTGTTTGTCCGATCTATCCTGACTCCCTCCTCCCCCACCCCCCAGAATCCTGCTCTTCATACTCAGTCTGGTCGTTGTTGGACCGCTCACGTTGCTGGCTGAAGATGCCATCGTGCCCTTTTCTGGTGTGTGTTCTCTCTTAATATTAGCATTGTGAACTTTCAACAAGTCCGCACTCAACTTTCCGTCCATATTTGAAATATTGCCCCCTCCAGTAAAAGGTTTGTTCGAGAGCTTCTTGTCAGTCGCTTATTTACGTTGAATCCTTTTATCGCAGAAGATAGATTGATTTAGCAATAATCGGGCCTGACACCAATATCATAAAACGATCGTCAGGCGAGGGCTAAACCACACCGATGGCTTCACTTAAACAAATTTTTACGGGGTTAGAATAAGAATGTAAATATTGGTCCTAGTGTTTAGAATACTCCACAAGGAAATCACCCGCGGATGTAATGATACGCACAGATTTTCTCTCTAAGTCAATAAAGTTATTACTAAAGCGGCCTAATAGATTTGTCCTGGTGACACAATGCCTAATTTGAAATCCAGATAGTATGTTTGAGTAATATTTGGTGAAACTACAAACAGAAAAAGGCAGCAGACTTTCCATTAAATGGCTATATACCCACACATCATTCCTCCAATCGATACAAAAGAAACCAGCTCCAATCAACAAGTAATCAAGATAAAAATGAAATTTGCCACGACCTCAGACATTTAAAACACGAAGTGAAATCAAGCACAGACAGAGGAATCTTAATGTTACAGGATAATTAGATGGAAGTGCTCCCCAAGTTTCGGAAACGTTCTGGTCTGGCGAGTCCTTTGGTTCTGAATTCCATACTAGTGTCGGGATTCTTTCTCTCTCCAGGGTCGCGGACGTAGATCTGAGTGATCAATACCTCTTCATCCTTAACAGGTGATGCAGACGATTCGTTCTCCGATCGAGAGAGAAATGTTACACTTTTGTGAAATATCGATGGATCGACAAGTTTCCCATGGTAATTAATGAGCAACTTCAACAGCCGATAATAACTAATGTCCAATAAGCCTTGGTGACGGAACATTAATTCATAATGTGCCTTACCGCAACACTACCGAATTGTTTTCCACGGTAAAATGAAATGCGAGAAATCAGTATTCTCCCAAATAATTAGCAATAGGATATTTTCTGTGACACTTCTAGGTCTTTTATTCATGTATGAAATATAAATTACAGGTATCTAATTATTCAGAAAATGTAGAGTTTACATCGCATCCCAGTGCGTGTCGATGTGAAATTATTTTCAAAAGATTTAAATACCCAGTTATTATATTTCATATAAATGGCTGTTCAAAGCGCCGATAGAAAATAACAACTTCTTTATTTCCCCTTAAATCCTGACATTAGATACTTTAATCACAGAAATGATATATCAGAATGAGCATAGAGTTAATGATCGAACCTAGCTGATCGTATGACACCCATTTTACCCATAAACTCTTTTCAAAAATATTTCAAACAAAAGCACTGCTTCATTGAAATCGTCGTATTTTCTATAGTACACGGAATCTATCTGGATTGAATTCTGTACTGGTATTTACATCAGAATGAACTCAGTAGAGCAACATGTCAACAGTCTGCAGTGTATAGAGTATTACAGAAGATGACTCACTTAGAATTTTGAATCATTTATTTTTATATTATTCACTTGTAATGACCAACATATCATTAATATATTAACTACAATTTACAATATATAACATTGGATTTACAATCACACATGTCACAACACTGTTGGCCAGTGTACAAAAATACTGCACTGATAGGCATACGGACAATATAGTCAATCTTATTTAAAACAAAGTCATGTATAGGTAGGTATACAAGGAAAAATTGAAAATATTTAGAAAAAAAACAAACAAACAAAAGGTAGAAATGTGACCAGAGAAAGTTGTGTGTTATAAATAACTAGAAAGTACAGTGCAGTTAAAAAAAACTCAAGGGAGATAAACCTGCTTCTTAACAAGAACAAAACTTCATATCCAAAGAACAACACTTACCCACCAGTAAATAACTGACTACAGTGTTATTAATATTATCTCCAAACAACTTTAAAAGAGATTCCACAGTAAATGTGCCACATTTGTAAATGTGTTTCATGCAATATACAATATGGATATACATTTACTCCAAGATTGATTGGTGAATAATGTGTGTATGACTGCAGAATGGTATATATGTAGGGAAACAAAATTGCTCCTATCCGCATCTTTCCGATGAAAAATTTTCTTTTTAATTTTCTTAATTATAAGGACTCAAATTTATGACATACTTTACATACATGTATGAAAAATCAATGCTGTTTCTTATAAGGGGAAATAGTATTTCATCATCATTTTTCATTAAATACTTGCCAAAAATTATCACAAATGTATTAAATCCTAAACATGCATATACACATTTTTTGGTTAATAAAAAGTATCTAGACAATCAAATATTACTATAGAAAAATTTACATTTCATAATTTTCAGAAATACAATCTTTTTACAGCTTAATAGGCCTTTAATACTTTAACATGAGATAATATTAAAGAACAATTACATTAATTTTATCAACAACAATGTGATATGTAAATAGAGAGGCAGTTTAAAAAAATTCTTGGACAACACTATAAATCACATTAAGATAGAGAAATCAGCTTTATATTTTTCAAGTTGAAAAAAGAAAATTGGGTTATTTCCCTTTTCAACCATATATTCCTTTTTATTAAAATGTTGAATAAAATTGATTAGTTTACCAAGTATCAAATAATATTAAGAGTAAAAAATCTAAGATTCCCTTGGTATTGATCATATGTTGACAAGAAAAATATTCCTTCAAAACATTTCTGAATTTTTGACCAGAAAAACTCAAATACTTTTCCCCCTGTTCACAATGATCTTTTGGAAGGATAAACATTCTTGGTCATCTACTACAGCAATGAGATTGTGACCTTTTCAGGAATTTGATCTGGATCAAAGATGTCATAATTCAGGTCAAACATAAGTCAACCTTTTGCCCCTTAATAGGTAATAAATAACTTTGTTATATCTATCTCTACAAAAAACTCAAGATATTGTCTTGATAAAATGAAACTGATAACATTTTATGTCTAATAATCCCCCATCAGCTATAAAATGCCTAACTCTGTGTAACATATTGTCCTGAAAACCCCTATCTTCCATTTGACCTTATATAAATGGTTATTTATATATTAATATTTTAACCAAAGACCTATGTGCATCATGCCAAAGATCCACATAATAAGAGATAACTGCTTAAGATTTGATCTTAATCTATGATGAATTGAAATTCAACAAGTATTTCATAATAAACAACAATGATTTGATAGCACATGTTAAGCAAATTAAAAAAAAATGCTAACAGAATTTTTTATGAAAAGAATACAGAAAAAACATTAATTAAATTAAATTACTATTAAATGGCAGAATACTTTATGACCCAAATTGTTTAAGTATAGTTTTTCATAAATTTCATATAGTCCAATATTTAGAAATACCATTTTCTTTTTTTATTGAAAACAGAATATCCCCGGCATATCCGAGACTAGAACCATTAATTTACAACAGGCAAGAATAAAATCAATTCTGAGTTTAACAGGATATTATTTAGGCATCGCTAAAACAAAAAAGATAAACCTTATACGAAAAAAAAGCCACAGAGCTATAACATATAGCCTATAACCTTATAAAGCCATAGAACCACTGCTGACCCGAATCAGCTCTCCATGAAACTGAGGACAGTCCGAGGCCACTCTCACAATGTACTCTATCATAAAAGCTTAAGGTATCACATTTGGCAACACGCCAGTACACATAAGAGTTCCCAGAACAATATTTATCTGCTATAATACACACGGTAATACAGTGTCTTTGATCTCCACAGGGAGTAGGAATTGTCAAATTTCAATAGATACACGCCCTGGCCTGGGTAAGCGTGGCTTCCACAATACACCTCCTCGTGGCAGTCGCGGCGATAAACCGGAATAATCTCGTCAGTTGGTGGACGGTCGTCTTTCTTAGCACCTTGCTCCACATCATTCTTTGTGTCTACAAGCAAAAATAGTACTTGTATAATATAATGTTATATAAACATAACCAAAGTTATGGCCAGATTTAAAGTTGGGAATTTTTTGGTAACAGTGGGTCAAACTCCAAGGTCAAGAGGTAAGATTTGGTGGTACCCAGAGTTTTTGAAATCCACTGGTCCCACCGGCAAAACTGGTAAATATTTCAAAAGACTGGTAATTTTCTTCATGTAATTGGTCCAAGGGACCGATAAAAAAAATGACCCTTCCAGAATTTTAACCTCTTAACCTGTGAATGTTAAGTTTTTTTTGTGAGTTTGTCAAAAGGATTGAATCTGTGTGTATGATAGAATAAACTCAAGGGCTTTTATGACAGCTAGTTTTTCATAAAATGGAGGCGCCATGGCCTAATAAATTCCATAAAAGAAAATCAGACCCATTCAAATCATTCCTGGGTGATTTTTTTCTTCAATATCTGTGTTTTTTCTATCAGCTGATTCAATTTGTACAAAAAAAGTTAACTGTAGCTTTATTTAGGATACAACATATGTCAACTTTATTATCATTTACCTTAAATATGAAGAGTAATAACCATTATTGTAACAATAAACATCTCCCCCCAACATTTAGAACTTCGTTTTCTGCGGTAGACAGCCACTTTGGGTAGCCACTGTAAACATCACACATGGTTAATTCTGTTCGGGGATGTTTGACCCTATTAATTTTTTAAGTCCCAACTGGAATTAAAATAATTTTCAGTTTTTTGAATATGCATGCTGATGAACCAGTGAATATTTGTGTGGACAAGTGAATTTCACTAAATCACTAATCCACTTGACCAGTAAATTTTTTTTTTATTCAAAAACTCTGGGTACCCTGAGAAAGATCTTGTCACAGGGAATTTCAGATGTGATACATAAAAGCCATAGTCACACACCACTTAAAAGTTATGGGTAAGATTGAAGTTTTTGCTGACAGACAGACTGAGCAAAAACTACCCCGAATCTTTGACTAAAGGGGCATAATTTAATCCCCTTAAAAAACAAAATTAGATAAAATACAAACCTTGTTCTTCATCGAATTCCTCCTCATCGCTTGACTCACTGACTGTCACACTGACAGTAGTACTGGGGGACACGGTCCACTCAAAGTAAACACCGAACCCGATGTCGTAGTAGTCCGTGGCGAACTCCCAGAACAGGCAGGTGCCGTCCTCATGTGTGGGCACTCTCACCTGATACAGGTAAAAAAAGTAACATAAATTATATACAGGATTTATAAACAGCAAAATTCATTCAAAAATGGAAAGCTGACTACCTAGAATGGATTAAAGCATATGAATCTTTAATGTTCCCCCAAATCATAAAGGACTACATACAAGTCAGCTTTGGTTAAACATTGAATGATAATAAAGACATACAGAAATTGTAAAATTGTGATATAATAAAGATGTTTGTTTATTCATTCAAGCTTTGTTTTTTTTATAGATTAAGTTCACAATCATTCTGAAGTGAGAAATTCTAAACTACAGTGTAGGTGGTGCTGGAGATGATAGTATTTACACAAACGGAAAGAGGAATCTGAAGCTACAAAGGAGGTAGGAGATCAAATGCCCAGTCTTCTAATTAAATTGAATTAAAGCAATATCTATTCTGCTTATTCTAATTTTAAAGGGATGATGAGGGTAGCAGGTAGAGTTATGAAAAAGATGAAAATAAAAAAGTGTGAAAGTTACAACAATTATTTGTATATGAAATGCATCCAGTTAGATAGATTAAGAAGCTAAAGAAGCTAAGAAGCTACTGTTAATCTAATTTAAAAACCTATCTTGGTTCTAAGTCACAGTCAAAAGTAAAATTAAGGTAATTAAATTAATATGTCTTAGACTTCAAGGATCAGCTCTGACCAGCTCTTGGTGCTGTATAAATCACATAACAACAAATCATACACTCTTAGCGGACATATAAACTGTACATTATGTTATAGGCTAAGAAATCCCCTTTAGATAATGACACACAATGAAGATGTTAGAAGTGTTTTCTTATTTAATTTTTTCACAATTAATTAATAAAAAAAATCAATTCAGTGATTACAAAAGCAGCCATATTTCTAGATTATTAGCAGAAAGCCACCATATTAAGTGCGGGTTAGGCTAATTGCAGGTTAGAGTTGCCAGGTTTGCCTACTTACAGTAACGGTCTCTCCAGACCCTATCTTTATTACTGAATCCTTATCTTTTTGAAGTGATTCTTTAAATTCTTTAATGTCTTTACGAGTCCACATTGAGGCAGCAGCAAGGGGAGGCATTTCATCTACAAAATCAGTGAGAAACGTAGCAGACCAACAAAAAAAGCCAAAGGTTTCTTCTACGTGCCTGCAAAGCCTGATGGGAAGTTCCAGAGACTTGCACCATGCTCTGCATCTCGAAAAACCAGCAAGTCTTCAGATAACGTTAGACCACAATGTACAAGAAAAATTTATAAGTTATATTTAGAGGTAACACATTTTGAAAAAGGTCCGACTTTTCAATAATCATTTAAGACTATTATAGACTGAGAGATTATAAAAAGAACATATTTATACAATACATCCAGAGCATAGTACTTGTATTATTCTGAAGACTTGCGGGCCCAGGAAACCATGCAGTGATACACCAATAAAATTCTGAAGGGCACTCACAGTCGCCGTTGCTAGGGACCCAATCTTAATAACATTTTCTTGACAGTGTTTGACACTGTCTTTGAATGATTGGATGTCCTTACGAGTCCAGACAGAGGCGGGCATTAACAAAGCAGGGGGCGGAACATGGCCTGAAAAGTTCCCAATCATACCTTACAGTCTCTCTATTGGAAATGTACAGTAAAACATGCTTATATCGAAGGCTAGGGACGGACGATTTCACTTTGCTATAAGCATAATTCATTATCTATTACACACACTTACAAAATATTTTAAAGTCAAGGGGAATGAAAATCACTTCATTATAAGCATGTTTGCTATAACCGTGTTTTACTGTAATCTGTTAAATCTCAGATTTTCATTAGAAATTCTTGATAAACTGAATGTATTGAAACATTAAATTAAAACTGAGATTATCACAAATTTGATATGAAGCTCACCTTCAGGAATGTTATCTATAAATAAGGCAAAGTCTCAAACCAAAGGTATGTACAATAAAGTCATCTTTAAAATCATTATTTAAAACAGGCCTCTCATATAATAACTTAAATAAAGAATACTTGTAGAGTCTTAAATAAAGCATCACTATATATTTCTATGCATTTCCAGATTCATTAATCATCAGCAGAACACTCTTGTACTTGGATCTTGTACCTGCTCAAAAGAATTTGACTTGTTCACTGAGGCTTATGCCAAAGGTATGACACAAGCTCAACAGTACTTATTCATTGGGAGCTAAAAATCAATACTGGTCTTCAAGATTTTAAAAGCCCAGATTTTTCTTTTAAAATGATTATTAATCAATATTATTCAGATTGGTTGCTGTAGTCCTAATCTAGATCAAGATTGGTTGCTATGGGCTATGGTCCTAAACAAAATCATGATTGGTTGCTGTGGTTCTAACCTAGATCATGTTGCTATGGTCCTAAACTGAATCATGATTGGTTGCTATGGTCCTAATCAAGATCATGATTGGTTGCTGTGGTCCTAAACTAAATCATGATTGGTTGCTATGGTCCTAACCTAGATCATGATTGGTTGCTAAGGTCCTATCCTAGATTAAGATCAGTTGCTGTGGTCCTAATCTAGATCATGACCTAACCTAGATCATGATTGGTTGCTATGGTCCTAACCTAGATCATGATTGGTTGCTATGGTCCTAACCTAGATCATGATTGGTTGCTGTGGTCCTAATCTAGATCAAGATTGGTTGGTATGATCCTAACCTAGATTAAGATTGGTTGCCGTGATCCTAACCTAGATCATGATTGGTTGCTGTGGTCCTAACCTAAATCATGATTGGTTGCTGTGGTCCTAACCTAGATCATGATTGGTTGCTGTGGTCCTAACCTAGTTCATGACTGGTTGCTATAGCCTATTTTTAACCATTAATTATGTTCCCTTGGTATGGGCACAAACATTTTAAATTCCCTTTAGTAAAAAAGTATTGGACTTAGTTTGCTTGAAATTTGGCTCTAAGAAATAAAATCCAGAAAACTTAACAAACAAAAAAGCAAACTCTGATCATAAAATCTCTTTTAAGCCTTGGGCTTTTGGCCCAGTTGAGTTTATACTTAAAGATGAAGAGTGTTTATGTAGTATACTTGATAAGACTACTATTGTATCAGTGATATTTATCAAGTTATGCAGTACCTTCTCCCTCTGGCTTTTTCTCTGTTGTCCCTTCCACTGGGCCATTAGGCGTGACATTAGAGTTAACGTTTGTCTGGGGAGGAGCCTCGCTCTGCTGACTGGCTGGCTGTTGGGTAGGGGGCGGGGCCATCTGTTGACTGGCAGGTGTGGGTTGTGTTGGTGCTGGTGCTGTGTTGCTGGCTTGTTGATGCATCTGTTGGTACTGCTGTTGCTGATGTAGAAGCTGCTGTTGATACACTTGTTGCATGTACTGCTGGTAGTGTTGCTCTTGCAGCTGTCGGATCAACTCGTCTTGCTGTTAATAAGATAAATGTACTGTATTTAGATCCGTATAGACATTAAATTCCTCCTTGAGACTTTCTGCCCATGCAAAATTTCAGTTAATCAATAGTTCATAACACTATACATGTTGCTGTTATGTAAACAGAAAGAGTAAGATTTTTTTTTTCTCTTCAATAAAAAAGAAATAAATACAACTGTACATTATCAATGATCTAATTTTGAATGTCTCTGTATTGCAACTTTCATTCACTAGAAACATTCTGTGGCCAATCAATACAGAACAGGCTTTGCATTAATACTAATTCTCCCTGTCAAAGTATTGAAATATTGAACCATAGAGTGACCTGCATGGACTTTATCTGACAATGTTATATTAGTTTTTTTTCTACATTATGTAGCATCTGAAATCAGATTGCTTCACAAAGAAGTAAGTACACAGTGCTACAGTGTTAAAGTATGTAAACAGAATGCATAAAAAACCGATGTTCATTCAACAGGAAATACAAACTTGTCAGTCAACTTATATCTCATCTCAGACGGAAGTCAGAAAAAAAATGTAACTACAACATACTGCACTGAAATATTTAAAACTGACTAGCATGATCACAATAAAGATTATCCTCAAATCACAAAATCAACTTCCAACAAAATATAAAAATCTGCCTGACCTGTGAGAATGTTTTCCTGTCACACGACTAACAGTGTAGCACGTTTACAGATTAAACACAGACTATTAAGAGCCCAGATATACAGCCTAGTGAACATTTAACTTCCCTATCCTGGGATTTGATAATTATACTGGATAAGTCAAACCAAACACTTGTCTGATCAAGTGAATCTGTAATGCTCGGACAGTGTTATACAGTCTGGAGCATTCCCATCTGATGATATTGTAATGAAATTCCATCCACCTGCATCTCGTACACTTAAAAAACGTGTACTTACATCATCATTTCCTGTTTCCAGAAGTTATAACAAAGAACTGAAGATAACAGTCTCCCTCACTCACAATGTGGAAATTACAACATTACAGTAACGGTGGAAAAAAGTCAATACAGTTAAAAAGAGGAGGAATCAATAACCAACGCACGAGTACAGAGCCAGCAAATCAATACCTGGTCCTCTACTGTAATACGGCACAGGAAACCGGAGACAACGGGAAGATAAAACAAGAGGCCCATGGGCCACATCGCTCACCTGAGTACTGTAGCTTAGAAAAAGTAGAAATTGGTTTATTATTGAAAAGTTAAAATCCAAAAGTAATCCCACGATCAATCATGGATTTGCTATTCTTACCCATAAGAATTTTCCCTAATCATATATTTCTATGTAAAACTTTGGTGACGGTTGCACATTTTTAAAAGGCCCCGCCTATCAAAAAGTAAATAAATGTTTTATAAATACAAAGGGTCATGATTTCAAAAAATTTGATATCTACACTACCTGAAGATGCTTCCATATAAATATGATGAATAATGGCTTTGTCATTCTTGAGAAGAAGATTTTTAAAGAATTTTCCCATTTATTTCTATGTAAAACTTTGGTCGGCCATTTTACCCCGCCCCACCCCCGGGGGCAATGAAAAAATTTGAATTTACACTACCTGAAGATGCTTCCATATAAATATGATGAATAATGGCTTTGTCATTCTTGAGAAGAAGATTTTTAAAGAATTTTCCTATAAATTTCTATGTAAAACTTTGGACGGCCATTTTGGCCCCGCCCCACCCCCGGGGGTCATAAAATTGAAAAAACTCTGAATCTTAACTACCTTAGGATACTTCCATATAAATTTGATGAATTATGGCTTTGTCATTCTTGAGAAGAAGATTTTTTAAAGAATTTTCCTATATATTTCTTTATGTAACAGCTTGAAGAAGATTTTCAAGGTCATTTTTCACTATATAATCAATAGCCCCGCCCCCCCCCCACACACACACACAAGAAACTTGAATCTTCACTACCTGAGGATGCTTCCATATAAATTTGATGAATTATGGTTCTGTCATTCTTGAGAAGAAGATTTTTAAAGAATTTTCCAATATATTTCTATGTAAAACTTTGGTCAGCCATTTTGGCCCCGCCCTACCCCCGGGGGTCATGATTTGAACAATCTTGAATCTTCACTACCTAAGGATGCTTCCATATAAATTTGATGAATTATGGCTCTGTCATTCTTGAGAAGAAAATTTTTAAAGAATTTTCCTATATATTTCTATTTTGTAAAACTTTGGTCGGCCATTTTGGCCCCGCCCTACCCCCGGGGGTCATGATTTTCAACAAACTTGAATTTTCACTACCTGAGGATGCTTCCCTATATGTTTCATCTTTCCTGGCACAGTGGTTCTTGAGAAGAAGATTTTTAAAGAATTTTCCAATATATTTCTATAAAACTTTGGTCGGCCATTTTGGCCCCGCCCTACCCCAGGGGTCATGAATTTCAACAATTTTGAATCTACACTACCTGAGGATGTTACCCCATAAGTTTCATCTTTCCTGGCACAGTGGTTCTTGAGAAGAAGATTTTTAAAACATGCCACCAAATTTTCATTAATTCCCAATTATCTCCCCTTGAATGAGGGCGTGGCCCTTCATGAAATTCAACAAACTTGAATCCCCTTCACCCAAGGATACTTTTTACCAAATTTGGTTGAAATTGGCCCAGTGGTTCTTGAGAAGAAGTCGAAAATGTGAAAAGTTAACACACGACACACGACACACGACACACAACACACGACACACGACGGACGACGACGGACGAAAACGGATAGCAATAGGTCACCTGAGTTTACTCAGGTGACCTAAAAAAAACAAGACACCAAGCTCTGACTTAATTCAGCTGCTTACATCTCTTAATGCAGATTAACCCATAAAATCATTTCTTGTAAATGACTGTAGCAGCAGGATCACTATTAGACTATTTAATAAAACAGTAAACACATGACTAGACTGTCCTGTAGGTTAATTCTCTGAGACATCCACGGTAAACAGGATGCTGCAATCTTTTAGTTTAAATGGTTTTGGTTTTTACACATCCACCCCCTCCCCCTTTCACTTCTTCACTTCATACTAAATTCTTCTCAACTTAAGGGGAGGCAAATTCTTGAACTGAAAAAAAGTCAATTTTTTTTTCTCATATTTTGTATATCACTAATTTAGTATGTCTCACTTTTTTTAAAAAGTAGTTTTACCACTAGTTTTTTTATCTTATTATTGAGGTATTAAATAATACAATGTCCGTTAGTGTCTAAATTGAGTTTTAATTTTCCATAATTAGAGCCAATAGTTCTGTCCATAATTGGAATTTTCAGGCATGGACAAAAGATAAATTAGAAAATAAACAAGTTTAAATCTCAGAAAGCAATTATTTTATCACATTGCATTTTGATAGGGAAAATTGTGTATTTTTTCTGACATGCAACTTTTTTAACCCCCCTCCCCCCCCAAAAAAAATTTCTTTAAAAAATCCATCATTCAATATTTAAACATTTACATTGACATTAAAGTCCTTCATTTTGTTGGTAAGTTGTAAATAAAATATCACAAAGTGAAGATTACTTCAATTTCACAGGACCTAGTTAAACAAAACATATATGAAAGCAAGGTAAAATGCAATGTTGACATTTCTCGAGTAAGACAAAACCAATTGGAACATCACACAAAAGCTTAATAGTTTATTTCAAGAAAGTTTGACCACAGACCAGGGACAAATAAATCAATCAATCAATGTATAAAAACGAAGAACCGTCTACAGAAATATACACCAGTATCCATAAATTACAGGTGTCATGGGACACAAAAGGCAGGCTATTCATCAATTATTTATTTCACCTGTTCAAGGGTGTATCAGGTTATTGAACAATCTAGTATATATATTTATGAAGGTACTGCATCTTCCTTCAAACAAGTCTTGTTTACAGATACTGAGATCTAGAGAAGCAAAGATTTAACTAGGAACAATCAATTAATGGCCAGATTAGGGGTATGGGATTAGGTTATGTAATTAGTAACTAGGCTGCTAATTATCACCCAAGAAATATGTTGCAATTGGTAAATTAATTAATATCACCTATAAATCAATGGATTATAAGCCCATTTTTACCAGGTAGTAAATCCAAGGTGTGGAGGTATAATTTTTTATCAAGATAATGTGAGATATTAGTCTATCTGCAAAGCAGTGATTGGGAAGGGCTTGCGCCACGCGCCATAGTCGCATTGAAGTGAAAAATGGCGCATTAAATCAATCAATCATGGCGCCAAGGTGCGCATTCAATTTTTAGCGATGTTATTTGGAAATATTTTGCGTATGACTTTCTTTCTTGTTTTACTTTCGTTTTAAATACAGTCAATTTAAAACAACAAATCTCATTGGTTGAACCTCGTCAAAAAGTACTTCCGGTTAAACGAAGCACTTACATTAGGTACAATAGTTCATTCATTTGTATTTTAGGGCTGTTCCCTTTCCAAAATTATCGTAATTTTAACACAGAATACGGGTTAGTTGTATTCTAAGCAAGTTCCTTTAAATTTGCTGCATTACATGCGTTAAAAATCAGATTTGGTAAATTAAAAACGTGTTTTCTCTCGTATTTCATATTTGTTTGTCACTTTGTTATTTTTTAAAATGTCCCTTCAGATTATATTGATGGCCCATTTATTTTCAAAATGGCCCATCAAAGGTGTGGACAGTATAATTTTTTATCTCATTGACCATTTTGGCCTTCCCAATCACTGGCAAAGTAAAGCATATAAACTTGGTTATACTGTAAACAGTATTCAGATTGTTGTTCGGGTATTGTTGTTGTACTTGTCATTATTTGTTGAGGATACTGTTGTACAGTTGTATTTGTTATTTGTAGCTAGTTGTTTAGGTACTTCTGTTGTACTTACTTGTCTTTATTTGTTGGGGATACTGTTGTACAGTTGTATTTGTTATTTGTTGTTTGTAGCTAGTTGTTTAGGTACTTCTGTTGTACTTACTTGTTTTTATTTGTTGGGGATACTGTTGTACAGTTGTATTTGTTATTTGTTATTTGTAGCTAGTTGTTTAGGTACTTCTGTTGTACTTACTTGTCTTTATTTGTTGGGGATACTGTTGTACAGTTGTATTTGTTATTTGTTATTTGTAGCTAGTTGTTTAGGTACTTCTGTTGTACTTACTTGTCTTTATTTGTTGGGGATACTGTTGTACAGTTGTATTTGTTATTTGTTGTTTGTAGCTAGTTGTTTAGGTACTTCTGCTGTTGTACTTACTTGTTTTTATTTGTTGGGGATACTGTTGTACAGTTGTATTTGTTATTTGTTGTTTGTAGCTAGTTGTTGAGGTACCTTTGTTGTACTTACTTGTCTTTATTTGTTGGGGATACTGTTGTACAGTTGTATTTGTTATTTGTAGCTAGTTGTTTAGGTACTTCTGTTGTACTTACTTGTCTTTATTTGTTGGGGATACTGTTGTACAGTTGTATTTGTTATTTGTTATTTGTAGCTAGTTGTTGAGGTACTTCTGTTGTAGTTACTTGTCGTTATTTGTTGGGGATACTGTTGTTGTACTTTATTTGTTGTTTGTAGTTAGTTGTTAAGGTACTGCTGTTGTATTTGTTGTTTGTTGTACAGGAACTGCCATTTTACTTATTTGGTGTTGGGGTACTCTTGTTAAACTCATTTATTGTTTGATGTTGAGTTACTGCTGTAGTACTTATTTGCTGTTATTTTTTGGGGCGCTGATGTACAGTTGTTTATTTTTGGGATACAGCTGTAGTACTTATTTGTTGTTTATTTTTGGGATACTACTGTAGTACTTATCTGTTGTTTATTTTTGGGATACTACTGTAGTACTTATTTGTTGTTGAGGTAATGGTGTTGAAATTACTTGTGCTTGTTATTTGTTGTAAGGGGTACTGGTGTCATACTTGTTGTTTGTTGTTGGGGGTACTGCTTTGTACTTATTTATTATTTGTTGTGGTACTATTGTATAATTGTGCTTTATTTGTTGTTGGGGGACATGCTGTGGTACTAACTTGTTGTTGGGGCACTGTTGTTGTACTTACTTGTTGTTTGTGTATTGTTGTTGTACTAACTTGTTGTTTGTATATTGCTGTTGTTTTATTTTGTTGTTTGTTGTTGGGGCACTGTTGTTATACTTATTGTTTGTGTATTGCTGTTGTACTTACTTGTTGTTTGTTGTTGGGGTACTGTTATACTTACTTGTTGTTTGTTGTTGGGGCACTGTTGTTATACTTACTTGTTGTTTGTTGTTGGGGCACTGTTGTTATACTTACTTGTTGTTTGTGTATTGTTGTTGTACTAACTTGTTGTTTGTTATTGGGGTACTCTTTTTGTACTAACTTGTTGTTTGTTGTTTGTGTATTGCTTTTGTACTAACTTGTTTTTTGTTGTTGAGACACTGTTGTACAGTTTTTTGTACTTGTTGTTGGTTGTTGGGGTATTGTTGTATTAATTTGTTGTTGGGACACTGTTGTACTTACTTGATGTTTGTTGTTGGGGTTCTGTTATACTTACTTGTTGTTTGTTGTTGGGGTACTGTTATAAATACTTACTTGTTGTTTGTTCTTGTGGTACTGTTGTACTTACTTGTTGTTTGTTGTTGGGGTACTGTTGTACTTACTTGTTGTTTGTTGTTGGGGTACTGTTATACTTACTTGTTGTTTGTTGTTGGGATACTGCTATACTTACTTGTTGTTTGTTGTTGGGGTACTGTTATACTTACTTGTTGTTTGTTGTTGGAGTACTGCTGTTGTACTTACTTATTGTTTGTTGTTGTGGTACTGTTATACTTACTTGTTTGTTGTTGGGATACTGTTGTACTTACTTGTTGTTTGTTGTTGGGGTACTGGTATACTTACTTGTTGTTTGTTGTTGGGGTACTGCTGCTGGGCATATTGGGCAAACTGGACAGCTGTCTGTTGATTCAATGCTGCTCTTATTTGCATTCTGAAGTGAAAAAAAAACATGTTTATTTGTACAGAAAGGGGAAAAAAATGCAGAGTCAACTTTCGAGGTAAAATAATGTTATTTTTTCAGGCTGATGACAGACTTTACAAACTGTCTGCTGATGTTTGGACAATGACCAAAAGCTGGTTGAGGAAATATTCAATGACTGCTTTATTTGAAAAAATCGACAATAGAAAGGATTATAACTTGGACCGATGAAGTTCATTGACCTATGGAAAAAGAGATTAGATCAGGAAATACAACTGGTGATGAACTGCCAACCATCACCAAAAAATCCCATTTTTGCCTATAAACCCCCATATTATAGAGGAGTCATGTTTGGAAACCTGACAGGGATTTTACTCTTGCTCCTTTATAACCTTGAGATCACTGATCCCCTCCCCTTGACTTACTCTTGCTTCTCTATAACCTTGAGATCACTGATCCCCTCCCCTTGACTTACTCTAGCTCCTCTATAACCTTGAGATCACTGATCCCCTCCCCTTGACTTACTCTTGCTTCTCTATAACCTTGAGTTCACTGATCCCCTCCCCTTGACTTACTCTTGCTCCTTTATAACCTTGAGATCACTGATCCCCTCCCCTTGACTTACTCTAGCTTCTCTATAACCTTGAGATCACTGATCCCCTCCCCTTGACTTACTCTTGCTCCTCTATAACCTTGAGATCACTGATCCCCTCCCCTTGACTTACTCTAGCTCCTCTATAACCTTGAGATCACTGATCCCCTCCCCTTGACTTACTCTTGCTTCTCTATAACCTTGAGTTCACTGATCCCCTCCCCTTGACTTACTCTTGCTTCTCTATAACCTTGAGATCACTGATCCCCTCCCCTTGACTTACTCTAGCTCCTCTATAACCTTGAGATCACTGATCCCCTCCCCTTGTCTTACTCTTGCTTCTCTATAACCTTGAGATCACTGATCCCCTCCCCTTGACTTACTCTAGCTCCTCTATAACCTTGAGATCACTGATCCCCTCCCCTTGACTTACTCTTGCTTCTCTATAACCTTGAGATCACTGATCCCCTCCCCTTGACTTACTCTTGCTTCTCTATAACCTTGAGATCACTGATCCCCTCCCCCTGACATACTCTTGCTTCTCTATAACATTGAGATCACTATTCCCCTCCCCTTGACTTACTCTAGCTCCTCTATAACCTTGAGATCACTGATCCCCTCCCCTTGACTTACTCTTGCTCCTTTATAACCTTGAGTTCACTGATCCCCTCCCCTTGACTTACTCTTGCTTCTCTATAACCTTGAGATCACTGATCCCCTCCCCTTGACTTACTCTTGCTCCTTTATAACCTTGAGTTCACTGATCCCCTCCCCTTGACTTACTCTTGCTTCTCTATAACCTTGAGATCACTGATCCCCTCCCCCTGACATACTCTTGTTCTCTATAACATTGAGATCACTATTCCCCTCCCCTTGACTTACTCTTTCCTCTATAACCTTGAGATCACTGATCCCCTCCCCTTGACTTACTCTTGCTCCTTTATAACCTTGAGTTCACTGATCCCCTCCCCTTGACTTACTCTTGCTTCTCTATAACCTTGAGATCACTGATCCCCTCCCCTTGACTTACTCTTGCTCCTTTATAACCTTGAGTTCACTGATCCCCTCCCCTTGACTTACTCTTGCGTCTCTATAACCTTGATATCACTGATCCCCTCCCCTTGACTTACTCTTGCTACTTTATAACCTTGAGATCACTGATCCCCTCCCCTTGACTTACTCTTGCTCCTTTATAACCTTGAGTTCACTGATCCCCTCCCCTTGACTTACTCTTGCTTCTCTATAACCTTGAGATCACTGATCCCCTCCCCTTGACTTACTCTTGCTCCTTTATAACCTTGAGTTCACTGATCCCCTCCCCTTGACTTACTCTTGCTTCTCTATAACCTTGAGTTCACTGATCCCCTCCCCTTGACTTACTCTTGCTCCTTTATAACCTTGAGATCACTGATCCCCTCCCCTTGACTTACTCTAGCTTCTCTATAACCTTGAGATCACTGATCCCCTCCCCTTGACTTACTCTAGCTCCTCTATAACCTTGAGATCACTGATCCCCTCCCCTTGACTTACTCTTGCTCCTTTATAACCTTGAGTTCACTGATCCCCTCCCCTTGACTTACTCTTGCTTCTCTATAACCTTGAGATCACTGATCCCCTCCCCTTGACTTACTCTTGCTCCTTTATAACCTTGAGATCACTGATCCCCTCCCCTTGACTTACTCTTGCTCCTTTATAACCTTGAGTTCACTGATCCCCTCCCCTTGACTTACTCTTGCTTCTCTATAACCTTGAGATCACTATTCCCCTCCCCCTGACTTACTCTAGCTCCTCTATAACCTTGAGATCACTGATCCCCTCCCCCTGACATACTCTTGCTTCTCTATAACATTGAGATCACTGATCCCCTCCCCTTGACTTACTCTTGCTCCTGTATAACCTTGAGATCACTGATATCCTCCCCTTGACTTACTCTTGCTTCTCTATAACCTTGAGTTCACTGATCCCCTCCCCTTGACTTACTCTTGCTCCTGTATAACCTTGAGATTACTGATCCCCTCCCCTTGACTTACTCTTGCTTCTCTCTATAACCTTGAGTTCACTGATCCCCTCCCCTTGACTTACTCTTGCTTCTCTCTATAACCTTGAGTTCACTGATCCCCTCCCCTTGACTTACTCTAGCTCCTCTACAACACTGAGATCACTGATCCCCTTGACTTACTCTTGCTCCAGCTGCTTTTGTTTCTGTAGCTCCAGTTGTTTCTGAGCTTCCTCCTCCCTTCGTCGTCTCTCTTTCTCCTCGGCCTCCCGACGTAAGCGATCCTCCTCTTCCTGTCTACAGGGGAAAACACAAGCAAGGTCTCAATAAACTTCTTATTTGTATATATTTGACTAATTAATTTGGTTAAAATGTTTTCATCTCCATTAAAAATTACAAATTAAAGTGTGCAGGGTTTGACACTAAGGTTCCTCTGACAAACCCAGACTAGAAAAAAAGTGGACCAGTCATGTAAAATGAAGGTAAACTAGACCACTTGGTGAATGGATGAAATAAATATTTAACCCTCATTTCAGTTGCTATTTTTAAAAGACAAGTCGCAATCAAACAAGCTTCATTTTGTATCAAAAGGTATAAATAGCTACCAATTAATGAATTTCTAAAATTATATTTGCGATTGTACAATTGTGATATTTACAATGGATTTTTTCCCCTAAACTTTTCAATAAAGTACTGAAGATACAAGTTGTTGAATTCAGTGATTTACTTTTTTCTTTGCTGTTCCTGTTTTTCAGCGCTGTGAGCCTCTGTGAAAGGTCTGAAGAGTGGACACAGAGAGTCTAACTGCTTCACAAACTCAGCCATAGCTGTAGTCTGGGACATGTCCCCAAGGGCCTGCCAGGCTTGCCTGTTAAAAAAGCAGACATTCTTAAAAATCATTTTAATCACATACAGTAGTAACATGATATTACATTTAGTTCAATCTCTATGGATTATTCAATGACAAATGTAGCAATAAAAATTTTATGACTATCATGATCAGTGTATCTGTAGTAGCAGGAAAAAGAGGATCGTTTTGAGTGAAATAAACATTGTCCTTTATAATTTCTTTAAAGGTCTTTTTCTAATGAAAAACAATGTGACCTAAATATTAAAAAGATGACATGAGTAGGAAGTTTGTTAACTAGATTTCTAACTATTGTAAACAAAATGGAGGGTGTATTGACAACATAACAAATGTACAACAATCCTTGTACAACATCACGTTCTGTAAACAAGGAGTTCACCTGAGGAACGGTGTGAACTCTAGATCATATATCAATAGACCATGCTAGACATCACAACCATAAGGTCTTAGCTACTCAATCAATGGGGTTAATCTATGTTAAAATGATGTTACATCCATCAGAGAATGTCAACATGCCAGCAGGCTTCCGAAGTATCTGTACTTTCACAAGTCAACACACAAAATGTTCTTCTTTATTAATAGTAGAGAAATGATATAGGATTTAATGTGTTCCTTTGAAATAAACAGCAGAGTAAAACAAGCAGTATTTGAACTAGAGCCGAGCTCGTTGCAAAGCAACGAGTAGGTCTTCCGTTGGAGCTGTGGACAGGAAGTACCGACCTTGGGTCAAGGTCACTGCACTTTCTTATGTAAACAACCTTTTCTTCTCATCATGAGCCTCCACTGAATCTTAATTACAAAGTTATGCTTAAACATTTTTTCTCTCTCAGTGACCTTGATTTGCCAGAAAGACCTTTGATCAGGGTGACATGACACAACCTCCAATCATAAGTAATCTATGTTTCAAGTAAGAGCCTCCAATGATTTTCACTTACTAGTTCATAGCCTGGAGAAGAACAGATTTCTTCTGTTAGTGACCTTGTTTTTAACAGAATAACCTTGGCTCTTTGTCAAGACAAACCCTCAATCTGAAACAACTTTTAGAAATTCATAACTCTGACAGGTGTTTTACAACTTTTCTGTCATTGGCCCTGAATTTGTTAAAATGACCTTATTTTAAGTCATCTGAAAACCGGCGGACTATAAGCAATTTGTATCAAGTATGAACTTAAACAAATATAGTCAGAATGAAAAAATACTATTTTCTGAGTCAAAATCGTAAAAAAAAAACCTTTTTATCACAAGCAATCTCTGTATCAAGCATGAGCTTACAGATATTCTCGATTACATATAAATGAATGCAACAAAACATTGATTCTTTCTCCAGTGATCTTGAATTTCCCGTAATATTGCCTTGAATAAATACAATGACACATCCTAGGATCATTTGAAATCTTTGTATCGAGTACAAGCTTCTGGTTTCTTATGTTATAGCCTGGCCTTCTGGGAAAAACTTTCAGGGACAGACAGACATATGGACAGTTAAACAGACCGTTTCATTCCCGTCCCATCCACACTACCCCCCAAAATACACAATCACTTTGCAAGGGAAAACTCTAGTCATGATTTGAAAAAAAAGTAATCTTTTTTACATCAGGAAGCTTTCATAAATATGGTTTCTCATACTTGCCCTGAAGTTCGTAAGAATAATATTTCAAAACGACCCATTCTTTTTTTTTAACTGACCGTTTTCTTCATTGTTTTCATTTTATATCCCCCAAGGTTGCCCGCATAGCGCAGTGATTAGAGAGACTGCTCTATAGTCGCCAGGTAAGGATCAGCTCCTTACGTCGTGGTTTCGAATCCCACTGTGGGATGTGGGGACCTGTTCTTCCGATGAGACCGTATAGAACAAGGTCCTGTGTCGCTTTAGGTGCTGGCACAAAAAAGATCCCTCCCTGCTCAAAGGCCCTAAGTGCCGATTATAAGACAATTAATGTTTAACTATGGTGCCGGTTATGATTTTAACAGTTTAAATTAGGAAATAAAAGTGTGTAATTACATGATAAATTTCTGATATTCAGTACATGTAGCTGCAGATTGTTATATAAGTTCTTAAATTTTCGATTCCGTACATACGAGGCGGGTTTATTACTACTTACATGTTCATTGTATAACCTGCTACTGATATTTTTAAAATCACGGAACAAAATTAAAATGTTAGCACACTATACTAATCATTTACAGATTTTGAATAAATTATACACAAATTAAATTTATTGCTTTAAAATCTTGAATAATTTTTTCAACTTGACTATTCAACCTGTAATAAAAATGGGCATTGTGCAAGCACAGAAGTCACTTATGAAGTTTACAGGTGCGGAGATACTTATCGATGTTTAGTCCATTTCATTGAGTATTTTTTTTAATTAGATCCTTATGATTCGGAAGATTTTCTATAAAAGTTTAAAACTGAAATAGCCATGGTAAAAATCTGTGAAGAAAATAAAATGTGTTTGGGAAAATTTGTGTTGAAAACAGATTTATTTGTGTGTTAAAAGCACAAATTAAGCTTGTGCATTTAAATCAATATTGATTGAAGTTAAGTAACCGCAGATCACCAGTCCTTAAGCTATGAATCGTCAAAATGAAAAGTAAAATTACACATTGAACTAACGAACTATAAAAATTGGAAGATTGATTTATGTACATATAAAATAAATACCCCAGCGTTTTGTTCTAAAGTCTAACCTAAGATATTTTAAAATATTTTTGAAAGATTCGATTTACTTACAGAAAATAATGTTTTCCGTAAGTTTGTAAAATTAGATTTAACATTCGACCACGCTGTGTAAATTAATGTCAACAAGCGATGGAAGGAATGATTGGTCGCGTAATTGTAAACAAACACAAAGCTTAGATAGCTGTTTTAGATAAACATGTATCGCAATCAAATTTAAAACAAAGATAAGCCAACATATTAATCTCAAATATCCGACAATAATAATTTTCCATTAATTGTCAAATAGTTTTAATACACCAATTATTTTGTCTATGACTACGGGGTCAATGGTTCGCCGCGGTGTGTCGCTTTAGATTTTCTTGGACACGTGTAATCGTAAGATTACGCAATGGTACACACGCTAAAAATCTGGGTTCCAGGTGAATGTGAGAATCGCGCGGTAAATAATTTTGTATTATTGGACTCTTTGAAAGTTCTTTTTATGAGACCCGGGCGTGTATGGTTTTCGTTCATATTGTTTGTGTTCATATTTTAACGAAGAAAAGATACTCGTGCTTTTTTCTAAAACTCTTTCTCTTGGAAAGATCTTGATTAATAAAAGGAAAATGATGCCATTGAATACTCTGAACGGGAACCAAAGAACACGTTTAGAACCTAATTAAATAAAAGAGATATGATACAGCATTGTAAAATATTTATTACTTACGGCAAGTTTACTTCAATTCTGCGCATAAAGACTACAGAGTTTTCCTTCAATAGCAAGATGAGAACTGTCTAGCTTTCTTTCCTATAATACGTTAGACTCAAACAAAATAATATTTTCATAGGACAGAGATAGTATTAAGATACAATTTTATATAGTAAAGAAATGAATTTAACCATTCTGTGTTTTTATTTGTGTATAACTGTGGGTCGCTGGATTACCCACCGATTGATTCCCGGTGACCGACTTTGCCCCGCGCTATCGAGGGAGGCGTGTTATATAATTGTAAACAAACAAGGTGAATGTAATCGGAAAAACGCTACCTGTTTACTTTGCCTGCTTACCACTATTCCCGGCATAATCGAACAAAACAGCATTTTCATCAGATCAAAAAGGTGTAAACGAACAATTTTGTTCGTAAGATCTAGATCGAAATATTTACCGTTTTTGAGTTATAAAGCAAAAACTTTCAAGTTCCATAGAGCCCTAATTATAGGGGCCAGCCCCTTTTGAATATTATTAAATGAAAGCCCTTGCAATTATGCACAACTATTGTTCATTATGTCTTAACAAAATATTTTTAGTTTTCAAGATAAAAAGGAAAATATGTGTAAATTTTCGTTCTTTTCGGCGTTCTAATTTTTGACCCCTATATAGCGCCATTGTTAATACAGAAATCGAAAAACAAAAACCGATGTGCACAACTTCAATCCTTCTGTTACCTAAAATCAGTAAAAATTCTGCTTCAGCCTTTGTGGTCTCTGAGCCTTTATCCGGAAACGAAAGCCTATAAATTTTCGTTTAAAGGAAAATAACTCAAAACCGGAAGTGAATTTTTGAAATTTTAGTCAGCATTCTGGTAGAGTTTATAAACGTCTATAACCCCTGAAAATTTGAGCCAAATCCGTTGAGAAATGAGTGAGATATGAAGCCTCAAAGTTGCGGTCTAGGAAGTAGAAGAAAAAAAAAGAATAATAATCTTTACCATCAGAATCAGTAGAAGGTCTTCCGTTGGAAACGGAAGACCTTAAAAAAAAATCCAGGCAATGCTGTGCTTTAATAATATTCAAGATATATTCTCAATGCACTATACTAATGAGGTACATGAAATTTTGTGTTTGGTGCACCACAGAATGAGAAGAGAGGAAGCAGAGCCAGCTTAATGTAATTAAACCAATTAGATGTCTAATACTGCACCCATATGGAAATAAATTAAAGGAATTCTTATTTAATGTGTTCTCATTTATTTTAAATAATTTTTGTGCTTTTCATCATCATCTGGAGAGACACTGTAATACCCTGGTAATTAACAGTAAAACTTGCACTACACTACATTTATAAAAAACTTGATAAGCAGCGACAGACCAGTTACAATATAGAGTTTGGGAAATGGTAACCATGGATACAATGTCTGTAAATGATGCTGTACTTACCATTCACTGGGATTGGTACTTAAACTAATGGACATAAAAAAAGTTGTCACCAATCCATCTTACAATATATATTGTAAACATTCACAGATGTGTGTACAGATGTCTGTTTTTACAGACATGTACATAGGGATAAGGAGTACATTTGTTATGTTGACATTCAAATTTCAGACTGATAAACATATGATACTAATTACAGAGATTAATCAAGATTTTTGGAAGGAAACAAAGAACTCAAAACACCATTGGGGACTTGGTTTTTCATTCTATAGCCTATATACTTAAAACAAGATGAACTTATAATCACTTTATTCTTATAACGAAATGTTTGTAGAGATATTTGACTACATTGTTTCCTTAAAAATATAACAAGGACTAAACCACACAAGTATAATGATGTCTGGATGAAGATTTTTGTTTTATGGTTGTTCTTGAACTAGTTGTAATGACCTATACTGTCTATACATAATAGATTACTATCCAAAAATGTCTTTGTAAAAAATTTGACTTCCCTTTTTGGTACTTAATGGCTCAATTAACTTATCCTTATTTTCATTTGAGAAATCATTACAAAAAATTACAGTTACATGGAGAAGAAATGATGCTGATATGAGCAATCCCATTTGAATAAATTGGAAAATGAAAGACAAAATGAACTTAAAATTTCAAAGTACAAGTAGTTTTAAAACTGGCAATGGATTAAAAATGTAAAAATTAAATCATCTCCACATGGAAAGAGAAAATCTCTCTTTATTGAATCTTGATTCCTTGTGTCAAAGCCTAAGTTTGGTTAACATTATACATTTATTGACTGAGTTTGAGGGCAACATGTTTTGTAGGACCCAAGAACCAAACTGTCTGCCTGAGGCCGTTAAGCCGAAGGTGGACACTTTGGTTCAAGGGTCAACAAAAAACACATTTTGCCCAAGAACATAGTCAATAAATGTTTTGTTATACCTTTCATTTTATTTTTTTGACACATGTTTTTGTACTGTCTTTCTTGATGTAACCTCAGATCTGTCAGTGTTGAACACCAACGAATAAAAATGAGATTACGCTCCGCCCATTCTGTGACGTAAACGGTCCAACATCTCATCGACCAGTCCAACATCTCACTATCTTGTATAGGAACAAATTTTCAAAGGTATAACAATAGTTGTTTATCCATTTCAATTATCCGTCTCTTGTTTTTTCCCTTTATTTCTCCTTACCTTCTATCATTCCCCACGACATCCAGGAAGCCGACTTCCGGAGAGACATCATTTCGGTACTTCCCGTAGGTAGCCTGCTTTGTGTAAGCCACTAATCGAAGTTTATCCTTGTATGTCAGCTTCAGAGCTTTCCCATCTTTCTCTACAAATTTCAAAATATTCTTATTTAATTAACTCATTATCTCTGAATAAAAAATAAATTGAAAGGTTCATAAGATTATTGCATTTATTTTATTATCATTTTATTTTTAATGGGGAGGCTGGGAAGTTCATTTGAAAACCTAGTTGTTGAAATGCATTGCAGCTGCTTCATTCAATCATTGGTTGAAATAAAAAAAAATAACTGTTGGCATGTATTGTAGCTATTTCATTCAACAATACTGGGGTAGTTGGTTGAAATTCAAATCTAACTGTTGAAATGAAACTTCACCAAATCTTGTTTTTCAGAACCTGCCCAAGGCACCTTCGGCAGGTTTACTTACCAATTACAGTAGCCCGAACAAATATTCACATACCCTGAATTTTATCATGTATTTCATCATTTTTTATCGATCTATTGCCACACTGTTATTGTTCTGGTGTAGGCTTTGTTTTACTCCAATGCAAAAGCATTTCTTGGTAATTGGAACAGAATAAACTGTTGAAAAATTTCATTTTTTCCTTCACTTTAGGTGAACAAATTTTAAGCATATTTACTAATATTGGTGTTGGTAGTAGGTGCAGCTCTTAAAGCAATGCCTGGACGAAGAGAAAATCTGGACTTTGCATATTGTTCCAAATTAATATTTTTCCACAGTTACTCTGGACCCAAAATGCATCGCTTGTTAAAGATATGTTCTGGTGAGAGTAATGCAGCTTACATATGAGTTCATCTGACGTCAGAGTCTAGATGCACAAAATGTCACGTGCTGTTTGACAAGCCCAGTCTAACTTAAAACTATATGAAAGAAAAAGTGAGCAAGCTCACATACCCCAGACTCCCGCAAAACTCCAAGTGCTGAAATTGCCAGGAAAAATAAAAGAATGGGAATTTCCATGTAATATAGGAATGGGAATTTCCTGGTAATATGCATATCTTCAGGCCTAAAATAAAAATAAGTTTGTTTGCAGTTGCCGACAGACCCACTGAAAATACACCCGACCCAAACTTTTTTCTTAGCCATTTTGTAATTTAATTTTTTTTTTCAATTTTTCAGAATATTGAAACTGTATCTTTTTCAAATTTTGACTTCTGTTTTATCAGTCAGTGGTTTAATGCAAGAGTTGAGCTTATTCATGTGTAGTAAGTCTATGAAAACCTCTTTTATTTCTTATCTAACAAAAATCCATTTTTTTTCCAAAAAAAAAAAAAAAGAATGCCTACCTACCGACCCAGTCTAAAAATTATAGGTCGGCAACTGCAAACAAAGAATTTTTTAAGCTTGGCCTCACACATTGTACTAAATATCTGCAAAGTTTGACAACATTCTGTGTTGCAGTTTAAGAGGAATTGCACTGAAAAACTGTTCATCTCTATATTCGAGGCATGGCCAAAAATCTAAGTTGAAAAGTGTAGAAATTCCCAGAAAAAAATTAAGGAATCAGAATTTCCTGGTAATATGCACATCTACACATTGTGTCCTAAATATCTGCAAAGTTTGAGGAAATTCTGTGCAGTGGTTTATGAGGAGTTGCGCTGACAAAAAAAAAAAAAAAAAACAGGACTGATGGACTGACTGACTGATGGAAGGGTAAAAAACATTATACCTCCTGCAACTTGTTGTGTGGGGTATATTAAATATCTGCGCTCGCACAAATGATCCCACCGTCAACATATTACTGTCATTTAATTTTTATGTACTTCATGTTAGTGATGGGGAATCGGGAAAAAATCATAATCGATTATCGGTAATAATCGACTGGGCATAATCGATTAATAATCGATTATAATCGAAATTTTGAACTTTAATGAAATTAATATAGAAAAGTTAAAACTTATTCAGATTTCTGTCAGACTTTTACAAAAAAATCATTTACTTACATAAAATATTAAAAAATGTTAATGAAATTTCTTTTTTAAAAAGTGGAAAATAGTATTGTGTTTACTTTAAACAATATAAGACTATTGAAACAGAATGGGAATTTATTTTTTTTTTATAAAGTCCATGCAATGGGTATTTTACTGATATCAGCCCCACCTTTCATTTAAATACATGTACGTATTTATTTCTTAAAATTAGTTTTAATTAGTTAAAATTGCAAGTTGTAAAAGTAATTATCCAGAAGTTAGACTTGTATTTATGGTTATAATTACGTTTAAAGATTGACTAGACTAATTATGTTTTCCTTTACTTGCAATATTACCGTTTCCTGGTATTAGTCTAACCCCATATTTAATCATGGCGGTAAAAGTATCAACAAGACACGGGATCCTTCCATGTTTTCAACATTCATCACTACTTTTATGCTCTTTGCACTTGGATTTGGTAATAAAATTAAAGTATGACAATTTTATTATTTGTTAGCGATGTCGGCGACATTTATTTTATAATCGATTAGTAGCATCGAAGAGCTTCTAACGACCGACAATCGATTGTCGCCGACAATCGTTCCATCACTACTTCATGTAAATGAAACATCCTATGAATGAATTCTTCATTCAAATCAAAAGTGAAAGTACGTCATATTAAACAATATGAAGGATAATCCTCTATATTTACATGCCCTTTTGGCTTGTAAGTGTGCAGTTTTCACAAGCGTACTTCCAACTTTACCAGGTCCCAGGCATCGGACTCGTGGGATTTGTCAAAGACTGTGCATTATTTTCAGAGGAATTCAAAAGTGTATATCACCACTGTACCAAGATGTGACTTTTTATACATGCAGAGAAATTAACACATTTAAGAAAAAAAGGTGATGAAAAGGCTAAATCAAGCTATCTTAGTATAGCTAAATCAAGAGATTGTGGTATACTGGACCTGCATGTATTAGTTTGAGAGAGTTTAAGCCCTACATTTGTAAATGCATGTTTCTGATTTCCATGAATAAAATCACACCTTAATGATTAACTATTGTCTACAGCCTGAATCACAGATTTCTTGCCATTTATTTTACCCGAGAGGGGTTAACCGGGTTAGAGTCAAAAGCGAATCTGATATTGTCAATGTATAGATATAGTACCTTTAAAAAATCGAACAGCAAGTTTGTAGAGCTCGGGGAGACTAAATCCCCAGCCTTTTGCAAATTCATCTCCGCCCTCTTTGCCCTTATCATTGTCATTAACACTTAAATTGGTGACACCATTCACAAGCGACTGTTCGGCGTCTGCCATCTTGGATTTAGCCACGTCGGGACATTAGTAGATAAGTCGTGCTTATTCTAGATTAAAACTAAATGGAAACATTGCAAGCATAATTTTCAGTGTCTATTTTTCCGTTTTCGTCAATCAAATTAAATAGTAAAATTTCGATTGTATGCATTTTCAAACAACAAAAATAATATCATGAATTAGTTGATTTGAAAAATTTATGTAATCGAATCGAAATTTCTTTTCTTGACTTAACTTTTGAAAAATTCGCGCGAAACATCAAAAACTGCTGCAGCAGTGAAAAGGGCGGCATTGGAATATCGAAGAAGGTATCTTATTAATATGCAAGTTACATGTTACAAACTGGGTTATTTTTAAAGGTGTTTTGTGTGCGTGATTAGGAAATGGATTTTAAAGGCACGTAAATGCATTTTAATCCGAAAATTAAGGAAATTATATGCAACAGAACTGCTATAGTATGCACAGACAGCACTAGCAGTTAGAGTTGAATTCTGAATAATTGCTATATTTGTAAGTAACAGCAATTAAGAGCTACTTTCCAATGATATTTTTATGAAGTGTGTGGACCTAGGGTCAGGGGTTCCTGTGGGGTGGGGGCAGTGATTTGGGAAGCCCAAAAAGGTAAATGGGACCATGGCGCAACTGTCAACATTTTCAATGGACCATTTTGAAAATGAATGGGCCATCATTATAATCTAAGGGGCCATTTTAAGAAATAAAAATGACTAACAAATATGAAATATAAAAAAAAACATGTTTTTAATTAACCGAATCTAATTTTTAACTTATATACTCGATTCTCATTATATCGCGGGTTTTTTTCATTGTATCGCGGTATATTCCGAAAAAATCAGATACATTGCTCATATGCTTTTTGTTGAAAAAAAATATCAGTCTGTCATCTGAATGTAAATTTTTGTGATGATTAAAAATTATGGAAAATGCGTTGGAAAAAAAATATTCAAATAAAACATAATTTTACAGAAATCGGTCTCCGTTTTTATTATTTTAGCCCACTGAGTTTATAATCTAGTAACATTAAACGCATAAAATCCATATAAAGTTCATGTTTTGAAAGTCTTTAGTTTGTATAATTGTTTATTTTCTTATGTAAAATTACATGGTAAAATAGAAAATAAGAATTGAAGTCCATGTCAACCTCAAGTTTCCATGTTTTCCCATACCGCGATACTATGAGACTCTCCAATTTAGGAGGTAAATGAGACTTCCTGTTTTAAAAATAGAGTACAACTTAGATGATGCAAGCTTGGGAAATAACTTGATACTAAAAAGTTAGGCCATAGTTTGCTTTATTAATATCATTTGATGACAGTTAAATTTAAAAAATCAAATTACACTTTTTTATGCAAAAGATTTAAGTACCGCGATATAATGAGACACCTGTATACATTGCAAAAACTTAATGGAACCTGCATTGCATATAATTTACCTGTATTTTGTATTACATTATGTCAAACTTTGGACTGAGCACCACCCTTCCCTAAAAATAAATGTAGTAATGTACCAAATCTAGGTGTTTCCTTAAACCGGAAGCAGTTTTAAAACTGACTGCATTTAAAACAAAAGTAAAACAAGTAAGAAAATCATACGCAAAATGTTTTCAAATAAGATCGCTAAAAAGTGAATGCGCACCATGGCGCCAATATGGCTCGTGGCGCATGTCCTTTCCAATCACGGGGGGCACTACTGATTATTGTTGAATATTATACTGATTAATTTGAAATGCATAAATTTTTGTTACCCTACTCTGCCTCTGGGTACCAGTATTTAGTAACCAAACTAAATATGCTAAGTGTATAGTTATGATGAGCAATGGTGCCACTTTCAAAATTGAAAATGCCATGACCTCTGGTTTATAACATAAACCAAATTAAATTGTTGGAAAGAAGTTGCATGATGCTCAGTTGACCTATAAGGCTCTTGATCATGGGCCTCTTGCTCATCTTTTAAAAAGAATTTTATCTATCTTTCAGATGGCAAGAACTAAGCAGACAAGCAGGCAGAATTCAAACAGAAATTCATTTCCACGGGCAACATTTCAACCAGTAAGTTTAATGTCATTAAGTATGACACTTGTGTAGAACATACTTGTGAACTCTATATAGGCCTTTATATGGATTTTTTCTTTTATCAGGCCCGTCAGAGAAAGCGTCCTAGAAAACCGAGAGCTGAGCGCTTATGGATGACCGAAAGAGAAGCGAGAGCCCCCTGGCTTTATCTGCCATACCGCTATGATCCGTGGAACAAATCCGACTCGGATTCGGATTCAGATGATGAGATGGGTCACGATTATTTGGATGATGAAATTCTGTTCGGCAGTCTCCGTGGTAACATTGTTGGGATTCGGTATTATACAGGAATCGTAAGTTTATCATTTACAAATTATTTTATAACAGTCTTAGAAATAGATAACCTTTCTATGGAATATTGCATAACTTTAATAATACTAGTTAAAAACCAGAGTTGTCCCTGTGAGCCAGATCCAGTGGGTTTCCCCCTGTTATATTGTAATCAGGGTGGAACTTGAGACCTTGTCCTCTGGTTTTAATGTCCCCTCTTATTTTAGTGCTGGAATATTGTTTGACACACTGTATTAGGCCAAGCTTAAAAAATTCTGTGTTTGCAGTTGCCGACCTGTAATTTTTAGACTGGGTGTAGGTAGGCATTATAATTCTTTTTTTTTTTGAAAAAAAAATCAGATTTTTGTTAGATAACAAATAAAAGAGGTTTTCATACACCTACTAGACATGAATAAGCTCACCTCTTGTTATAAACCACTGGTTGATAAAAAATGTGTCAAAATTTGAAAACGAAACTGTTTCAATATTCTGAAAAATTGAAAAAAAAAAAAAAAATTACCAAATGGCTAAAAAAAAAGTTTGGGTCGGGTGCATTTTCAGTGGGTCGGTAGGCAACTGCAAACTTAATTTTATTTTAGGCCTTAGACTGATGATTTTACTTCTAGGTGAACAATAATGAAATGGTGGCTTTGGAGAGAGAACCACAAAATAGGTTTGATAGAAATGCCATAAAAGTGGTCAATGTTGTCCGTCAACAAGTAGGACACATTAAACGAGAGCTGGCTGCAGCTTTAGCACCAATTATGGACAGTGGTTGGGCCAGATTAGAGGGGTAACTTATTCTGTTATGATCAAGAAATATAAAGAAAAAATGTACAATCTTAACCAGCCAAGAAGATACTTAAAGTTAAACATCTGATGCTTGTACAAAAAATTGTAAAGTGAAATATCAAAATTTTAAAGTTAAAAGAAGGTAAATTGATTTCATTGTTATGAAAAATGACAGGATCGTTCCGTTTGGGAGTCAGAACCAGTTCAGCATGCCTGTAGACATCACTCTCTGGGGAAAACCAGAACACAAGCAGCAAACCATCGCCAGGCTAGAGAGAAGTGGTATCAAGATGAAGGTAGCCAGCGATCCTGTGGGTGGGGTCGGTGGTTCTATGGGTGGGGCCTCAGCACCAGGGCCCAGTTCTGGTATGATGTATGGAGTGGTGTCAAACAGGAGAACATTCCTCACGCCAGCAGAGGTAATAGTGGCAGTGTCCAGTCTTTAGCTTACTTTTGGTTTCTTGAGAACTTTATTTTATGTCAAGAGGGAAGAAACCATTTTATACAGAAAATGCTGTCTTTTATTTATTTATCTTCATTAAAATGACATTTTATTGCATTAAACTTTTTATACTTTTGTTTGAAATGAAAAAAAAGATTAAAAAAACATTTTCAGAGTGTTTTATTCCACAAATTCATTAGAATCTTTGAAATCTTGTGATCAGAAAGTTTTATCTTATTCCTGAATCTTATTCCTTTTTCCTTGTACATTACATCCAACATGCATCTTTTTTTTTTATATGTGTTACACTAAATCATGATCACTAAAATTTTCACTTCATATTGTACAGGTAAGGGTCGAATTGACTTTGTATTGCCTACATACCCACCAAGAAATTAGAAAGCTCAAATGCATTTAAATAAGATGTCAGTAGTTTATTTTGTTTACCAAGAATTTTTATTTGTCTGGTCATGTTAACCACAGATATTATTATTTAGAAAGTATTTAGTCTGTGACTTAATAACTGACTGATGTTAATGTCCAACACTACAAGTGGCAAAAGACTTACCACACTGACTTTGCCAAGCTAATAAATGATAAAAAATGATTTTGTTTTTAAAGGTGAAGAATGAACTTGACAAATTGTTTGAGAGTTTGAATGAGGGTGATAAAACAACCCCATCTGAGCCAACAGAGGTACAGTGTAATAGTGAATATTGGTAAATTGGTTTCATAAATGCACACTAGAAGAAATTTGAAGATGGCTGCTTAATGGCATTGAATATATTTTGTTTATTGATTGATTAAAAAGAAATTTTAACTTAAGGACTTGGATATCGGCAATCAAATCTTTCTGACAATACTTCAGAATCATCATTTTTGTGGAATTTGTGGCTCACCTTTCCATAAATTTACATCTCCTTAAATTGTAACTTTTGAACAAATCATTAAACCTATGGAGAACATAGCATTCTGAGTCTCATTCCCTATGCTGTAAAATATATTAAAAAAAAAAATGTAAAATTGTTCTTTATAAGCATAGTGACCCTGTTTTTGAAACAAGTTACAACAACTTACAACATGCTCCAATGAACCTATAAAATGTGAACTCTACAGATTAATGTGAATCACAGGATCGATGGATAGTACATTTCTTTTGAAGGCGATATCCAGCGCTATGTATAAACACCAGAAGCAGGCTCTACACTGGATGATTCAGAGAGAGAACGGGAATCAACTGCCGCCTTTCTGGGAGAACAGGAATGGACAGTACTTCAACTCGGTGACGATCTTCACAACCAAAACCAAGCCGAAGAGTGTTTGTGGAGGTAGGTATACAAAACTAAACCAAAGAGTGTGTTGGGAGGTTGGAATAGGTCTCATTTAGAAGTTAATTTTAAACATGAAATCCCACAACAACAACGACAAACAATGTAGACTTTTGTAATCTTACACATGTATTTGTTAAATCTAGGAATACTGGCTGATGACATGGGTCTTGGAAAGACACTGCAAACTATTGCTTTGATCTTGACAAACTTCAAAGATGGAAAACCTCTTGCTGTTCCAGTGGCTGGGAAAGTTCGTCAGTCCAAGATATTACGATTGCAGCGCAAAGCTCAGGTGAGACATACCATATATACTCACCTACAAGTCAGATTTGGGGGAGTTTAACTTTGGTCATAAACTCTATGTCTGACTTATAGGCGAGTTATTAAAAGACTGGTATTTTAAAAGGTCAATCCCTCTAATATTAGCTTCAAAAGTACAACCGACTTACAGGCAGACTGACTTATAGCGGAGTATATATTTGTTAAGAAATGGGTATAAGATATTCAAATGAGTACTGTATTATACATGTAGTACATGGAGGCAACATATCAATAAGAACCTTTTAATATTTGTCATTGTTGTATGCTATATGTATATCTTTGTACATGTACATGTACAATATGAAGGACATAAAATACCCATATACACGGCCTCATGCGTCCTCCGAGGCACGGAGAGGATAAGTAAGTAAGTATACAGGGTTCGACACTAACGGTGGACCGGTGGCCCGAGTCCACCAAAAAATTGAAAGGTCCACCAAACGTTCTGTAGTAGGTGGACTGTCGGTCCACAACTTAAAATTTAAACACCGTATTTAAAAAACAGTGAAATTTCAGGGGTTTTTTTATTTTTGTCTAAATCGAAATCCGTAATTCAAATTATTAATTCCTCCATATCTGTATTTTACAAGAAATAAATATACTTGTAGATAATGTTTTAGGTAATCAGGGGACCTAGCAACTCGATATATTTTACATTATATTAAATTGATAACTCCAATATAAACAAAAGAACATTCAACACGGACCTTGAACAAGAAGCATGAAAAAACCGTGCAAATTAGCCAGTCTCTCCTCTGTTTACGTAATGCACAGAAAGGTGTGAAAATTACACTGGGTAACAGGAAATCACTTCACGCCTGAACGCACACTGTTAGCATGGTTAGAGATAATTAGAATTGATTGACAGCTGAATTTATGCATTTTTTTTTAATGAACTATTAGGCCTATTTGCAGTTTCATTTTTTTCTTGATATACATTTTATTACTACTTATTTGAATGAACAATAAATTTAGAAAATAATTAATACACATACATGTACCTATGTCAGTTTTGCATCGTAGTAAAAAAAAAATGATAATCATAAAGCCATATATACATCAAAAATTCATTTGTTATATATTTGAACAAATTAATTATTAATTGGAATTTTGAATTTAATCTTCCTTTGGAACCAAAATAAATGCAAATTTTCACCATTGTAACTTAATGATAATTAATAATTTTTTTTTTTTGGTTTGTAGATTGATAACATTTTTAGCTCACCTGAGCCGAAGGCTCAAGTGAGCTTTTCTGATCAAAATTTGTCCGTTGTCTGTCGTTGTTGTCGTCGTCGTTGTAGTCATTGTCGTTGTAAACTTTTCACATTTTCATCTTCTTCTCAAGAACCACTGGGCCAATTTCAACCAAACTTTGCACAAAGTATCCTTAAGTGAAGGGGATTCAAGTTTGTTCAAATGAAGGGCCACGCCCTTTTTCAAGGGGAGATAATCATGAATTTGTTAAAAATTAATGGCATTTTTAAAAAATCTTCTTCTCCAGAACCGCTGGGCCAGGAAAGATGAAACTCATGTGGAAGCATCCTCAGGTAGTGTAGATTCAAGTTTGTTCAAATCATGACCCCTGGGGCAAGGGTGGGGCCAAACTGGCCGACCCAAGTTTTACATAGGAATATATAGGAAAAATCTTTAAAAATCTTCTTCTCCAGAACCACTGGGCTAGGAAAGATGAAACTCATGTGAAATCATCCTCAGGTAGTGTAGATTCAAGTTTATTCAAATCATGACCCCCGGGGCAAGGGTGGGGCCAAAATGGCCGACCCAAGTTTTACATAGGAATATATAGGAAAAATCTTTAAAAATCTTCTTCTCCAGAACCACTGGGCCAGGAAAGATGAAACTCATGTGGAATCATCCTCAGGTAATGTAGATTCAAGTTTGTTCAAATCATGACCCCCGGGGCAAGGATGGAGCCAAAATGGCCGACCCAAGTTTTACCTAGGAATATATAGGAAAAATCTTTAAAAATCTTCTTCTCCAGAACCACTGGGCCAGGAAAGATGAAAATTGTGTGGAATCATCCTTAGGTAGTGTAGATTCAAGTTTGTTCAAATCATGACCCCCAGGGCAAGGATGGGGCCAAAATGGCCAACCTAAGTTTTACCTAGGAATATATAGGAAATATCTTTAAAAATCCTTCTCAATTACCACTAGGCCAGGAAAGATGAAACTGATAGGGAAGCCATCCTCAGGTAGTGTAGACTCAAGTTTTTTCAAATCATGACCCCCGGCCCTGGGGATAGGGTGGGGCCAAAATGGCCTACCCAAGTTTTACATAGGGATATATAGAGAAACCTTTTAAAATCTTCTTTTCAAGTACTTCAAAGCTATGATTAGTGATACCCGGGGTATTTATATGGAATCATCCTCAGGTAGTGTAGATTCTAGTTTGTTCAAATGATGAACGCCTGAAAGGGGGGGGGAGTAAATTCAAGCCCGATGTGCTCAGGTGAGCGCTGTGGCCCCTGGGCCTCTTGTTTTTTAAGTTTTACAATATTCTTGAAAAAAATCTGACTAGTCCCATATCGATTTGATTCTGTTGACTGGTTAGATTTATGCTTTATTAGGCTGACTGGAATCGTATATATATTAAAGGTAGTTTTAATTAATGTCTTATGTAATGATTCATTCATTAATTAAAGCATTTTTTAAAGGTCCACCATATATTGAGAAGGTCCACCAATAATTTTTGACGAGTGGACCTGCGGTCCACCAAGGTAAAAAAGTTAGTGTCGAACCCTGATATGGACCATTATTTCTAACAAACAGCATTGAAACAACTTTCCCTTTCATTGATTTCAGAGAATAGAGGATTATAAAAGCACTCCAAGTAAAGCTAAGAAGTCCTTTGTCATCAAAGGGGAGCCCAGCGAGATGTTAGATGAGAAGAAACCATCATTCAGTAGAAAACGTAAAACTCTAGGTGACCTGTCGCGGTACAACAACAACGCTGTGGACGACATCACGGACGAGGACAGCACTGACCTTGCGGAGGAGGAGTCTGAGGAGGAAGGTAAAGCCATGTTCATACATTAGAAGGTAGGCAGGGAATTTTCAGCACATGAGAAGGTAGACAGGCATGTTCAGCAATGATTAAAAGCATGCTAAGTAAATGTATGATTGAGGCAATGTTATCATGTGATCCTTGATTAAAAATTGTTGCATAACATCTACAACAAGGTTTACTGCAATAAATAATACATCTGACTGAGTCAGTCCCTCCTGTATCAGCACATACATGAGTTGGCAGTTCACTCACGTATATCACAGCAGAGACAATTTTGTCTATGATTTTAATACTGGGTAAATGTATATGAATTTTACTTTTAGTATTTCAATTTTGTAGATAGAAATGATGAGCAAGTCATGTTAAAAAAAGAGGATCCAGAATTCAAGTTAGCAAAAGAGGCAAAGAAACTGGAAAAAATTGCATCTCCCATTGCAAGTAGGAGACCTAGAAGGTACAATTGTTTCACATGACCTTGAGAACGAAAGAAAACAATGATTTTAATATTTTCACTTGTCTGTTAGTAATCATAATGTTCTGACCCTGTATGAAAATGAAGTCAAACCTCTATGTGATATTGTCTATGATCCAAGCATATATGAAACGGTTAGCTGCTGATCTGTAGCTAGCTGGTCATTGGGATGGTTGGCCAGAGAGCTGCAGTGCCATCCACTGAAAAAAGGGTATATTTATTGTCCACAAATATTGTCATATTTGATAGCAAAACACCTCCAATAATAGCTGAATTCTGATTGGTTCCAGTCCTAGACTAGGAACAGTTAAAATAATAGCTTTCTTGCCCAGCTTTTAAATAGTGACATGTCAGGGGTTTGTGTGGAGTTCCGAAAACACAAAACCATGACATTGTGAGGATTAAGGAGTGGAATCAATTATATAATTTCTAGACTAGACATGATAATGTACTAATTTTGTTGATCTGTAGAACTGTGAAGAAGCCCACAAGATATACCTACAGTAGTGAGGATGAGGATAAAGAAGTCGTAGAGAGTCCAATGAAAAGAGGTACTTATACTCGGAATTAAAGAGTTATCAATGATGTCAAATGTTATAATCTCAAAGAAAATAGAACCTAGATAAAACTGAAATATTGAGGTAAAGATACACATATTGGAATGAAATTAGGTATAGATTTATCATTAGAATATATAAGTCAAGTTTTCTTTGGAACTATTGAGCAATTTTTGACAAAGTCATACTCTTTGACTTAGAAAAATTCCAATTATTTACAGTTTCTGTTCATTTTCTTTGCATGTAATGTTCAGAGGGAGGGGGCATACATGTTTAATAAACATCTCTTGTTTCATGTTTACAGAAAATACATTTGCCATGCAACTGTTTCTCATTCTAGGTACATGCATACCTGAATTCTAAATATGATTTTCACTTTCAATGATTATAGCTAAAGTAGTCCAGATAGACAAAGAAAATTGTCTGCAGATTGAAACAGCAAGAAAAGGTCAAAGACGTGGTAAAGGGAAGGGGAAACAACTCCTAAAATCTGGTGGACAGAAATGTGAGGGACAGATGGATAAACTGATTGAGGACACGATAAGGATTGACAAAATCTCTACAGGGGATATAGGAAAAGATCAACAGGATCTTAAGGGGGAGGACACTACCAAGATTGGCAGTGTCTTGGTAGAGGGTGGAGGCAGGGGGCAGCAGGTACCACTGAGGAAAGAGGGGGCACCTGTACCACAGATGGAGGAGGGGACACCTGTAGCACGGAGGGAAGAGGGGGCACCTATTTGCGACAATAAGGTACAAGAATCAGAAAGGAATCAGAGCAGCCCCATTGCAGATGGTAAAGATAAGGCATCTTGTGTAGCAGAAACAGGAAATCAAAGTACTGGAGGGACTGTAACTAATGCTGGTATGACTATCTTTTAAGAAATTTTATGCCCCGCCATGAATATGGCCGGGGCATATAGTGTTTGTCATGTCCGTCTTCCGTCCTTCTGCCCTTCCATCCTTCCGTCTGTCCTTCCGTCACACTTTGCGTTTAGCTCTGTTCAAAGCTAAGTTTCAAAGAACTATCCAAGATATTTTCATCAAACTTCATATGCTGATACATATTGATGAGAGTATGCAACTGTATCAACATTTTTGACCTTGATGTTTCCTTTGACCCTGACCTCACCTTTCTTAAATAGGTGTTTAACTCAGTTTTAAACATACCATTCAAGATGATAATAATAATGTTGATACATACTGATGAGAGCTATTCAACTGCATCAACCTTTTCTTTGACCTTGATCTTACTTATCTTTAATTAGTGTTTCGCTTACTTTTAAAGATACCTTCAAAATATTTTTTCAAACTTCTTATGTTGATACATATTGATGAGAAATATGCAACTGCATCAACATTTTTGACCTTGTCCTTTCCTTTGACCTTGACCCCACTTTTCTTAAATCTTTTTCAAACTTCATATGCTGATACATACTGATGTAAGCAATTCAACTGCAACAACAATTTTGACCTTGATCTTTTATTTGACCTTGACCTCACTTTTATCTAATTGTGTTTAAGTTTTAATTAAAGACATCATTTCTAGATATTTTTATCAAACTTCATATGTTGATACATTTTGATGAGAGATATGCAACTGCATCAACATTTGACCTTACCTTTGACCTTGTCCTCACTTTTCCTTAATCAGTGTCAAACTTCATATGCTGATACATACTGATGTAAGCAATTCAGCTGCATCAACAATCTTGACCTTGACTTTTTATTTGACCTTGAACTCACTCTTATCAATTTGTGTTTAAGTCAGTTTTAATTAAAGATATCTTTTCTAGATATTTTTATCAAACTTCATATGTTGATACATATTGTTGAGAGATATGCAACTGCATCAACATTTTTGACCTTGACCTTTGCTTTGACCTTTGACCTCACTTTTCCTAAATCAGTGTCAAACTTCATATACTGATACATACTGATGTAAGCAATTCAACTGCATCAACAATTTTGACCTTGACCTTTTATTTGACCTTGACGTCATTTTTCTCAAATTGTATTTTTATCAAACTTGATATGTTGTTGATACATATTGATGAGAAATATGCAACTGCATCAACATTTTTGACCTGGACCTTTGCTTTGACATTGACCTCACTTTTCCTAAATTAGTGTCAAATGTCATAAGCTGATAGATATTGAGGTAAGCATTTCAAGTGTATCATCATTTTTTTACCGTGACCTTTCATTTGACCTTTACCTCACTTTTATCCATTTGTGTTTAAGTCAGTTTTAAAGAAACCATAATATTTTTTCAACTTCATGTGCTGATACTTACTGATGAGAGCTTTTCAACTGAATCAACAGTTTTTGACCTTGGCAAATCCTTTGACCTTGACCTCACTTTTATGAAATTAGTGTCAAACTTCACATGCTGATATATACTAATGTAAGCAATTCAACTGCATCACTATTCAAGATATTCTGATCAAATTTTATACACATACAAATTTTCATCTTGCTTTACTAATATACTCTTGGCGGGGCATTCATGTCCTATGGACATATTTCTAGTTTGAAACTTGAATAGGGGAAAAGATTTCAAGATTAAAAGTTTTATTATGGAATTATATGCAGTGTTTTGATTTTTCAGATAATGAGCAAATTAATGCAGTCTTGTGCCCAAAGTTGAAAACGGAGGGAAAAGGATGTGGACAAAAGCTGGAGAAAGAGTTTAAGTTTTGTACCATGTGTGGATGGAAGATTAACCCAGACATATTTATAGAGAATGCCAAGATGTGTCTCAACAAAATAGATGAGGGGAAAATTTGTGAGAACATTGTCTACCCTCCTCAGAAGTTTTGTTCCAATTGTGGAACACAGTTGTCATTTACAGGTAATCCTATTGCTCTCTTGGAAGATGGGAAATAATCAAGTGGATATGTTCTTACTTATGCATGCAAGTAGATGAATGTTGCTTTGAAAAGTGGACCCACAGATGTAGGATATAAGCATAAACAAAGATACATGTACTAAATGAAACCAGCAATTAATACAGATGATCATAACCATGGAAAAAGTATTGTGAAATCACATATCAAAGTTCATAGTTGTTATCTAACATGTAAACAGGATTAAAATTATTTCAGAAGTATGTATTAAAATTGTTAGGTTAAATTGCATAGACTTTGGTGAACAAATATTGCATTTTTGTGTCTATATTTTACAGAGAGGACAGTCATTGGAACAAACTTGGGACAGGTTTCTTCACAAGTAGAGTCTAAACCAAAAACAGAAAATGAGAAAAACAAAGGAGAGGAGAGGATACCAACAGCCTCAGCAAATAAAAAGTTTTATCATATTTAAACAATTTGTTCTTTTATAATAAGAAATTTATTTAATTATTCGACAGTACTTTTTTTGTTTTTCAACAAATGAATGCTGCATTGCTGCAATTTCTATGATACTGCAGCTTTCTTTGTATTCAGTATCTGTATAACATTTTATGGCACACTTGATGTGATAATAATCTCATACAAATGTTTTACAGTTTTCCCAGTACATCAGGACTGAACCCAGAGGCCAGGCCATTTGTTCCTGTAAGTTTTACTCAGTTATTTGTTTTGATTAAGATAGTTAAGAGATCTTTAAGTCAAAATTCTTTGATTATTTGATGTTTGACTTTTCATTGTCTATTTTGATTACTGTACAGGGTCAGCCAGTGATGATGACTCCAAAGAAAATGAGAATTACATCTGTATCAGGTAAGTGTAGTGTGTTCATATAATCCTGGTACTGAAAATTCCCTCTCACTTCAAGTATTTGATGGACTATTTTTTAAAGATACTAAAAATTTTAAAGCTGCCCCCAAGTGTTATTGCAAAGCAGTTTAATCAAGATGATTCTTTGGGTAAAAAAAAAAATGTGAATTGAATTTTTTTCCCCCATTTTATTAACACAGCACTTTAGTCTCAGATTGGAAATTTTTTTCTGGAAAGCTTATCAACAATTGTGAAAAAATAATGTGGGGAAAATATAATCACAAATCATACAGTAATACCTATATTTGGCCATAATGAGATGTCAAGGAAAAATTTTGTCAGAATGAAATTTCAAATTTGTTCAAATCTTTTGAAACAATTGTAACAATGGGACAAATTAAAATAAAAAAAGAAGTATTGGACTAGATGTCCTTGTTTTCTTGCCCTTTGATTTGTCTTTACAGATGACCTTCCTGACCCATCCTTACCTACTTTACCTGGACAGTCTACTACAAAACAAAGCAGATTTTGCAAGGTTTAAAATTAAAGTTTTTCCCTGAAACACAGTTAATGTAAAAAAAAGCCGCTTTGAAATAAAAAATTGTTGTAAGGTCCACAGAGATTTTGTTCATAAACCATTAGCCCCTTGCCTGTTACAACTGATCTCTAACCCTTTACTTTGAAATAAAGGGAAAACACTGAGAAGATGATATGAGGTCTGCCAGAGAATATTGTAACAGGACTCCTATAGGGGGAACTTCAAAAGTTTTTCCTCTTTATTCATTTTTATGACCGTATTTTGAATTCATTGAAATAACATGGTTTTATATCAATTGACAATTTGTTCAGTAATGTAGTATGTACATACAGCAAGAGCATATCTGATCATGTGAAGCTTTTGAATATAGACTTGGAATGTACTCACCTTGACCTACTTGTTTGTTACATGTATATTCCAGGTGAGGAACTACCTGATATACATGGACCTGAGGAACTCCCCTCTTGCTCAACACCAGGTATGTATATTGTAAGCAGTCTGGAGAACTCACAGTAAATAATCTTTATAGTGAAATTGATAAACAACTGTTAGTTTAATACTCATAGTTTTAAAGTTGAAACAAATTTGTGAAGATCCCAATATTAGACTGAACTCAACGTGTTTGTAAAAAAATAATTCTTATTTTAATTTTAACAATGAAAAACTATTGCAAGGAAGCCTTATAAGTCTTATATGTCTTGTGTATGTCTTTACCAGGGAGCAGTAAATGTGGGAAGTTCTCAGGAAGAACCCCGACAACAGGAGCCCGGGCCACACTCATTGTCTGTCCATTGTCTGTGTTAAGTAACTGGCTTGTAAGTTAGGTGTCAAGAGAATTTGTGTTAAAAAATTTTGTTGCTTATACATGTACCTTTGATTTTGCATTTTAAATAGAATTTTACGGACAAACTCGGATATAAATTTCAATATTAACATTTTGTTTTCCGCAATACATTTTTCTTTGACAAATCTTTTTGTGTTGATGTAAATCCCTGATGTTACTTGAGTCTAGGATCAGCTGGAGGATCATATTCACGAGAACATCCACCTGGATATCTACACGTACTACGGATCCAGCAGAATCCGCGATCCAGCCGTGTTATCCAAACAAGACATCGTGCTCACCACCTACTCCACTCTCTCATGTGATGCCAAGGTAAGTACTCACCAGATTACAGAACTCTAGGATATATTATGATTGCTTGATTGCACTAGAAAATTGATGGTTGTAAGACAAAGCATAGAAGTAATGCAAAACAATTCAATGTACGAGCTGACCATGACAAGTTTATTTTCAGGGTGATGGAGCTTTGCAGAAGGTGAAATGGCTGAGGATAGTCCTGGATGAAGGGCATGCTATCAGAAATCCCAATGCCCAACAAACCAAGGCTATATATGCCTTACAAGCAGAGAGGAAGTGGGTTCTTACAGGTAAAAAATATAGCAACATATAATTACTCACAAATTCATTGTTATACCTGTTTGTTTCTCAATTATTCAAAGTAAAGAAATACAATGTTATGTTTGACGTTGCAAAGAATTCTACATATACATTATATTTTCCTATACGGAAAAATGCACATTGTTCATATTAAATGTTGAATCCAGCCTGTTCACAAACTATGTGATATGTAACATCTCTTATTTTTTTGGCTACTGTATATACTTGTATTACTTAAAGGAACACCCATTCAGAACTCTATAAAAGACCTTTGGTCCCTGGTAAACTTTCTCCAGATCAGTCCGTTCACTGACAGACAGTGGTGGACCAGAGCCATAGAGAGACCGCTGGAGCAGGGAAATGAAAGTGCTATCAAGTAATGGTCAAACTTTACTCACGTTATTTCATTCTGTAAAAATAATTCTGCTAAGAACAGCAAAGCAACATTAACATGCACTTTCAAAATTTGTTTCACTTGGAATTCTATCAGTTGCTCTTCCTTGAAAAATTAAAGGTTTTCACAGGTTTCTTCATTATAACCATGTTTCTTTGTGTATTATACAATTTAAATGCTATATTACTGCTGTAGGCGTGTTCAGCATCTAATGGGTGCCATCGCCCTGTATAATACAATTTAATTGATGTATTACTGCTGTAGGCGTGTTCAGCATTTAATGGGAGCCATCGCCCTGTATAATACAATTTATATGCTGTATTGCTGTAGGCGTGAAACAGCATTTAATGGGAGCCATGTGTTAATACAATTTATATGCTGTATTGCTGTAGGCGTGTTCAGCATTTAATGGGAGCCATCGCCCTGTATAATACAATTTATATGCTGTATTGGTGCTGTAGGCGTATTCAGCATTTAATGGGAGCCATCGCCCTGTATAATACAATTTAAATGCTGTATTGGTGCTGTAGACGTATTCAGCATTTAATGGGAGCCATCGCCCTGTATAATACAATTTAAATGCTGTATTGGTGCTGTAGGCGTATTCAGCATTTAATGGGAGCCATCGCCCTGTATAATACAATTTATATGCTGTATTGCTGTAGGCGTGTTCAGCATTTAATGGGAGCCATCGCCCTGTATAATACAATTTATATGCTGTATTGGTGCTGTAGGCGTATTCAGCATTTAATGGGAGCCATGCCCTGTATAATACAAAATATATGCTGTATTGGTGCTGTAGGCGTATTCAGCATTTAATGGGAGCCATCGCCCTGTATAATACAATTTATATGCTGTATTGCTGTAGGCGTGTTCAGCATTTAATGGGAGCCATCGCCCTGTATAATACAATTTAAATGCTGTATTGTGCTGTAGGTATTCAGCATTTAATGGGAGCCATGCAGTATAATACAATTTATATGCTGTATTGCTGTAGGCGTGTTCAGCATTTAATGGGCAGCCATCGCCCTGTATAATACAATTTAAATGCTGTATTGGTGCTGTAGGCGTGTTCAGCATTTAATGGGCAAAATCAATTTAAATGTCAGTAGGTAAGTGTACAGCATTTAATGGGAGCCATTGCAGTAGGTAAGTGAACCAAGGCCATGAAGGTGAAGGCAAAATCATTGTCAGAGGAATGTGTTTGTGGAGCACGTCAAGCTGTCAGAGGAAGAAAGATCTGTGTACGAGGCCATGCAGAATGAGGGCAAGATCATTGTCAGTAGGTAAGTGTACGAGGCCATGCAGAATGAGGGCAAGATCATTGTCAGTAGGTAAGTGTACAAGGCCATGCAGAATGAAGGCAAAATCATTGTCAGTAGGTAAGTGTACGAGGCCATGCAGAATGAAGGCAAAATCATTGTCAGTAGGTAAGTGTACAAGGCCATGCAGAATGAAGGCAAAATCATTGTCAGTAGGTAAGTGTACGAGGCCATGCAGAATGAAGGCAAAATCATTGTCAGTAGGTAAGTGTACGAGGCCATGCAGAATGAAGGCAAAATCATTGTCAGTAGGTAAGTGTACAAGGCCATGCAGAATGAAGGCAAAATCATTGTCAGTAGGTAAGTGTACAAGGCCATGCAGAATGAAGGCAAAATCATTGTCAGTAGGTAAGTGTACAAGGCCATGCAGAATGAAGGCAAAATCATTGTCAGTAGGTAAGTGTACAAGGCCATGCATAATGAATGCAAAATCATTGTCAGTAGGTAAGTGTACAAGGCCATGCAGAATGAAGGCAAAATCATTGTCAGTAGGTAAGTGTACAAGGCCATGCAGAATGAAGGCAAAATCATTGTCAGTAGGTAAGTGTACAAGGCCATGCAGAATGAGGGCAAAATCATTGTCAGTAGGTAAGTGTATGAGGCCATGCAGAATGAAGGCAAAATCATTGTCAGTAGGTAAGTCAGTGTATGATGCCATACAGAATGAAACAATGTTTTATCGTAAACATGTGTCAATATTTCAACTGTTTGTACTGAACTAATTTCTGCTTTTCTCTAATCAAAGTACTCAGTAGAAAGTTGTGACCCATGACCCTTTTGTCAATTTAATTACAGATATTTCCAACAAGGCACTCTGCTGCATCACTATGGAGACGTGCTGGCTATTCTGATGAGACTCAGACAGATGTGTTGTCATCCTCTTCTGGTGGCCAAGGCGGCAGCTGCCATGAAGGAAATCATAAGTAAGAAAGAAGCAGGGGAGGAAGTCATGTAAGACAGGAGAAGGAGGGGAGGAAATTATTTGTAAGATAGGAGGAGAAGAAATTATATAAGATAGGAGGAAGGGAGGAAATTATACGTAAGATAGGAAGATGGTAGGGAATTTTATCACATATTTTTACCTTTATCCCGTTGATATAGCTCATGTGATATCGTTTTCGTATCAACACTATGTGTTCCTACGCCGCGTGACGTAACGTAAATAAACAAATACATGTGTATGATGGGGAGAATGACTTAATTTGTCAAATTTCACTTTATTTGATATATTTTAACAAATTATCATTCATGAATTAAATAAATATGAGTTGAAATACTTTCTTTCTTTTAATTTTGTACGAACTGTTTCATTCTACGTAATATTATTTATTACGTTAAAAGACCACCACACAGAGAGAGTAACCAGTAAAGGACGTTCAGTAATAAAAATAAAGACAAAATACACATAAATATGTGATAAAAAGAATCTCACACAGAGAGAGTTGTGGTTTGATATGATTTTTATCCAACTCAATAGACCACCAAACAGTGTGTTTGGAAGTCCCCTCGCCAAGGCTCGGGGATAATAAACCAAACACACAACAGGTTGGATAAAAGGTATGTACTCCTTCAGTAATAAACCACCACAAACCACCACACAGAGAGAGTGGAAGTCCATATATATAAGATGGGAGGAAATTATATGCAATAAACCACCATCAGAGAAGAAACACATGGATGAGAGGAAATCATGAGATAAAGGTTTGAAACCATCAGTAAGATAAGTACCATCATAGGACCACACAGAGAGAGGGGAGAAATCATTGATGGATTCAAGAAGGAACTTCTATTTGTAAGAATTATAAGTTATGTTGGTAACAGTCTGTGAAATTAAAACATCTTTGGACCTCTCAGAACTATTTGATGTGTTTAAGATGAGGCTGAATCCAGTGGTGGGATGAACGACGCCCTGAGACAGAAGTTGGTGGACACTCTGATGATGGTGCTGAACTCGGGATCGGACGAGGAATGTGCTATCTGTCTGGACTCACTCAAGCGTCCTATCATCACACGATGTGCTCACGTCTTCTGTAGGGGATGTATCGAGGCTGTCATCAAAAATGAAATGGTATACATTATACAGTAGTTATGCATCATAAAATCATCAGTTTTAAGAGTTTGAAAAAAAAAAATCAAGAGGTTACAATAAATGCTACAATCTGCTAAATGTGAAGTGAACTAAGTATTTTTATGCTTTATTTACATTACTCAGGAATGTGTGGGATTTTTTTTTTCAGATAAAATTTTCAAAAATTAAAAGATAATTCTTTCATGGCATGGACTACAATATAAAGCAAGCTTTGTTTGTAATAGTTTTTAAGACATACAAGAAATTTTCACGGATAATTAATTTTAACATCGTAGGATAAGGTTTGATTAGCTCATGTCTGAATATATAAGAGAATGACACCTTCTTTCTTTTTATATATTGAAATATGAACTTGGATTCTCACACAGGAATATTTTATGAAACTACTTAATTAATGATTGAAAATAAACCTTAACAGCTGCATGCCAGGTGCCCCCTGTGTCGTGGGGAGGTGTCGACTGAGACCCTGACTGAGGTCCCCGCAGAACAAGTACAACAGAGTGCTGCAGAGGCTGCCACACAGGGGGAGTGGAAGTCCAGCACCAAGGTATGTACTCCCTCAGTAATAAACCACCATCAATAGACCACCACACAGGGGGAGTGGAAGTCCAGCACCAAGGTATGTACTCCCTCAGTAATAAACCACCATCAAAAGACCACCACACAGGGGGAGTGGAAGTCCAGTACCAAGGTATGTACTCCCTCAGTAATAAACCACCATCAATAGACCACCACACAGAGAGAGTGGAAGTCCAGTACCAAGGTATGTACTCCCTAGGTAATAAACTACCATCAGTAACCTTTGTCAGTAATAAACCACCATCAGTAACCTTTGTCATTAATAAACCACAATCAGTCACCACTGTCAGTATTTAACCACAATCAGTAACCTTTGTCAGTAATAAACCACAATTAGTAATCACTATCAGTAATAAACCACCTTCAGGAACCACTGTCAGTAATAAACCAACATTATGAATGATCTTCTGTCAGTAATAAAGATAACTTGATTATCAGGACATTCCTAAATGGTGGAAAAACAAAGAGTGCATGATAATGTTGTTGTTTTGAAGGTTGATGCTCTGATGAATGGTTTGGTAAAGCTGAGAGAGGAGAATCCCCGTATCAAGAATCTGGTCGTGTCTCAGTTCACCAGTCTGTTGACCCTCCTAGAAATTCCCCTTAAGTAAGTCTGTATGTTAAACCAATAATATATGTGTGCTTGTCAGTGAAGAATTCTAGAATGACTTTATTTTTAGTCTTAATAAAACATACACTGAAGGCATGTGTCTAACCATTGTCAGTGTTAAAAGTAGAACTAGCCTTATTTTAGAACTCATTTCTAATGTTATTTGTTGTAAAGTTGTGCTTGCCCTGGATGACACAGTACTACTTTGCAATGTACTAACTCTGGTGTTCTGTTTTTAGTGCGCTTGGCTTCAGCTTTGTACGGTTAGATGGGACGATGTCAATGAAGCAGAGATTGAGGGCGGTGGAGGAGTTTTCTAACCCTGCCCCAGGGTCACCCACCATCATGCTCCTCTCCCTGAAGGCTGGTGGGGTGGGGATCAATCTGGTGGCAGCCTCAAGGGTGTTCTTAATGGACCCGGTATGCTAACAGTCAAAATAATATACTGCTATTTTTTTTAGGTTTAATATAACAAAAAATGATTCTAGGTAATGTAGTTTAATTGATAAGATGTCAACAAATTATGCAGTTTCTGCTTGAAAACTAAAGCTAATATTTTGTTAGCAGCATGACATTACTCTTAATTGATACAATTAAAAACGTGGACTGAATATTATTAATTAAAAATTGTGAAATTTAGCTGTACCCACAAGTATACATGTAGTTAAGTTTAATGTTTTGTATCCTTTGAAGGCCTGGAATCCTGCCTCAGAGGAGCAGTGTTTTGACAGATGTCACAGACTGGGTCAGACTAAAGATGTAGTCATTACAAAGGTACTGTGTTATATCAATCATTCATCAACGTTACCTTCTTATAATCACATTGTTTATCTGTTGTTTTAAATACATGTTTAAAGGGAAAATGAGCATTCATTAACAATTTTCCAATCATTAAAAATGTTTGTTTATTGTTTATTTTCTCCTCTTGAGAATTTTTCACTCATATGGAGATGCCACCACTTGTCAGTGGAGAGCTGATAAGTTTGACCTATACTTGGTATTTGGCCACTGAGCAGTGAGGGTTTTTTGTAATGCCAGCATCTACTGCAACACAGGTTCTCGGTATGTAAATATGGTCTCATCCCAAGGACCAGTCTCTATGCCCCACATTGGGATTCAAACCGACAACAAAAGGATCAACTCCTTACTCAAAGACTCTATAGCTCTAGAGTCATGAAGTAAGGAGTTGATCCTTGCATCGTGGGTTAATCCCATTGTGGGACGTAGAGACTGGTCCTTTGGTTGAGACCGTATAAACTGAGGTCCCCTGTCACAGTAGACATGATAGACATGACACAGCTGGCACGATAAAGATCCCTCCCTGCTTGATGGCCTTGAGTGCCAAGCATACGATAAAATTTGCAGCTTTCCACCAGCAAGTGGTGGCATATCCATATGAGTGAAAAATTCTCAAGAGGGATGTTAAACAAAAAACAATCAATCACAACTCTACAGCAGATGCCCTACCACTGAACCACATGGGCAATTTTGTTAAAGCTAATTTTTTGTGTTTTATAGACTGTGGAGTGATCTCTGTCTAACTCTTGTCTTTACAGTTTGTTGTTGAAGATTCTGTGGAGGAGAGAATGATGGCTCTACAGGACCAGAAGAGGAAACTCATGCAGGGGGCATTCGGTCAGAATAAACAAAGCGCCGAGGAAAAACGCACCAATAGAATTCGAGACATTAAAACACTTATGGATCTGTGAAAAGTATACATCAGATAGGACAGTGAACAGGATGATAAATTTGATATTTTTTTTTGATGTTTGGGATCTGCAGCTCAGTTTTGGGTGCGTTAAAGACTTTAAGAAACATAGGATACTCACCGCTTAAGTTGTGCGTCAAGCAGCAAGGACTATTTCCTGTGTGTGTTGTTTTTGGAATTCTTGAAATCAAACTCAATATTTAAAAGCATTAATAGAAATTCCTCCAGCAATTCAAGTTTTTAGAAAATGGATGAAACTAACATTTCAAGTTCATTGCAAAAATATACTCTAAATAACAATTTTTTTCCCGAAAAATATTTCTGAAAATAGATTTCTTACTAGAAAGGATTTCATTCTCTTACATATATGGCAGCACGATATATTTAAACAAATGACACCTGATAAATGTATGAATGAAGGGGTAAAACAGCACTCTTTATACCCCCCGCAAACGAAGTTTAGGGGGGGTATATTGGAATCACCATGTCCGTCTGTCTGTCTGTCTGTCTGTAGACGAGATTTTGTCCGGACCATTACTCAGAAACTATTGGAAGGATTTGTCTGAAAATTTATACACATATTATTCACTGTATGAAGGTGTGCACCTGGTATTTTCATCTTGATTGGATGATTATTTTGAATTTTATAGGTGTTTTTTCATTTTTATTTTGTGGTCTTGTGCAGACCGTTTCTCACAAACTATCGCAAGGATGTTTCTGAAAATTTGTACACTTATTATTCACCATATGAAGGTGTGCACCTGGAATTTTCAACTTTATTTGTCCATTTTTCTGCATTTTACAGGTTTAATTTTTATTTTAATTGACTTGTTCATTTTGGACTCATGTATAAGGTTTGAGACATAGATTCTAGAATATCAGTTCAAATTGTGAACTACAGCTTAAAACAACTCATTAAAACTAAAAAAAAAAAAAAAGAAACATCATCAAGTGTTTAAAACAGTTTTTGCATTACACAGAAGATAATGTAAATTCATTTGTCTCTTGGGATTAATGACTGGACATGCATCCAGTTAAAGATAAATTAATGAGTTTGTTGTTGGAAGTTGTTAAGGCATATCTCTTATCAAGCGTGTGTGTGTTATCTAATCTCCAGGGAATAAGGCACAAGAATTAAAGATCTCTCTTCTCTTATTCTCTTAATTGTAATTTATTGTCTGTCAAAGCACTTCATTACTGGATGACCAGATCTTTATTTTCAAAATGAACTTGATATATCAAGATTAATTTGATTTTGTATAATAATTTGTTTTTCAACAATCTTTTTGCAGAGTGTTGTAACACATAATTGCAATATACATGTATTTCTTTAATGCGTTTTTCAACAATCTCTTTGCAGAGTGTTGTAACACATAATTGCAATATACAGTCATGTATTTCTTTAATGCAGAAGTTAAAAAAAAATGTTACAATGGAATTACGATGTATTAATATTGATGTTTCATTTGGTTGCACTTTTGTTTCATTCATTAAGAAACATAATGAGCAATTATATTTCACTGCAAATTTTTGTAAGTAAATAGTGAACACCTCTATAGATCCATAAAGTATATGTGAATTGGCACCTTCTCTGAAAAAACCCAGCGGGGGGTATTTGTCCCTATTGGACAGTTCTAGTTTGTGTTTTGTTTAATAGAATGATATGGATTCATGTATTAAATAATTCTTGTGAAAATCAACTACTCTTCATTGAAATTTACAAAAGAAAAATCTATTTGTTAACCCATTATTTCTTGCTAAACTATGTTTTTTTGTTTTTTTTAAACATGTTTTTGTTGCTTTTTGCAGCTAAGATAGGTCTGCACATTTTACTTTTTGCTTTGTATCAACTTTTATTTCATCAGTTGTGATGAAAACATTGGCTCCATATGTGTATGTTCTAGTGCTTTTATTTTTCAATTTTATTTTTTCAGCAAAATTGATTGTTCCATAATAGTGCTTTAGAAAATACTTGAAAATGTCCATTGGTATCCTAAGTTGGTGCTGTATCTGTAAAAGTGATCTAACATGGCTCTGGTGTTGTAATAAGGGCATTCATTTTAATACCTGGTAGTATCAATTCAACAGTTGACTTGTTTTATACTTCATAACAAAAATTATTTGGGACAAGTTTATTTAAAAAAAATCAACTTTTAGCCAATTTGTAATAAGAACTTTGTCTTAAAATCCATGAAGCATTGAACTATGTTTTTTTATAATGTACACCAACCAGTCATTAAATTGTAGAACAGTTGTTTTGTTGATGTTAATTAAATGCATTAAAATATTTTATTTGCATTTTTATTTCATGTAACCTACTGAAATTTTTAATCACTTCTGTATTGAATGAGGTTTTTTTTTTTTAAGTAAAAAAAAGTTAAAAGTATAAATTTTTAAAGTTGCCTTTTGTAAATTCAAGAAAACTACAGTAAAACTCGTTTAGTACAAACACAGATATTACGAATTCAGGGATATAGCGAATTCATCTTGTATCCCCAGCTATATAAATTTAATGAATTTCTTATACGATTATAATGAATTACGGTTATAGCGAAGTAATTTCATAGGTCCCAGCGACTTCGTTATAACCGAGTTTTACTGTATTTATATACCAGTAATACATGTAGGTATGGATATGATAGCCTATTTAATCATTGCTGTAAAGGTCCTATTAAAAGCTAGGAACTAAGAATAAAAGTTTTAAAATCACATTAGAAGTATGGAACAGCAGTGCAATTAAGCTACATCCTTATATTTCTATCCCTCTGTAGGGCCATTGAAAACCGGTCGGTTTTCTATTTTTTAAAGATTTATGTAATTGTAAATTAATTCAGAAATTTACAATTTATCGTGTATAGTAAGATTTCTGAACAGGTGAAGTTCAGTCAGGTGTAACAAATGCGAAGAGTATATCCAGGTACCCCTGTACTGATATCATAAATCTACAGTATAATCCAAATATGTCTATGTAAGAGACACATTCTGATTAGAGGAAATGAAAATGAAACTAGTGGTTGCTTAAAAACAAAGTTTTGATAAAAACATAGCAGGTTATCATTAAATTTATGCATTGCAATCAAAGCATTTCAACTAATAACTTTGAATAATAAGATGTTTGGAACCATTAAAAATAAACTCTTGTCAGTTTATGCTTCCGGGGGTCTGAGTGTGAGTCATAAAAAGTAGGTCACAGTGACCTACTTTAAGAATGTGCTATGGAATCTTGACAATCCTGGACACAATAAGTGATAGGATCATCAAGCCCCGGTTGATGCATACATGGAGGCTTTTTGAATCATCAAGTTTTGTTAGTTGATACGTCTTCATACACCAAAGGTTTGTCAAATCAGAAGTAGGTCACATATCATGAAACTTGTGTTATTTTATATCAGAAGAGCCATATTTGTCCCTCTTGCTAAAACTTTGTAGTTCCTGAGTTCTTTTAATTCATAAATTGTTTTCTGTTAACTTTCCACATATATGTATATTTGACTTTGTAAACATTGGAACAATTTCAAACAAACTTGCCTTTAAACTAAATTTGCTAAGTAAGCGTCAAGTAAAGTTAAAAGTTACAAAACGCCAGAACATAAATAAAATTGTCTTCTTGACTATGTTCTATGTTTATTTGTTGCGTAGGTGAGCGTCGTTGAACAATGGGTCTCTTGTTATTGTCATAATTTGGGGAGCCCCCACCCCCGGTGTTCCTTACCCCAAGGGGGGTCCCGTCCCCAAGCACCTGTACCTTTATTATGACAATAGCAAGAGACCAATTGTTCAACAACGGGAAAACGGGAAACTTTTGTTAAAAAAAGGAACTTGGAGACCATTGTATTTCCTTCTATATAGTCGTATTTGAAGATAAAATTGCAAGTGCAGTGTTAAAGGGGGAAATGATATAAAACGATAAGAAACGTTGATAATGCCGAGCTGGCGTACCAGAATGCTTCTATGTTACGCATATTTATTATTTTCAACTGTTAAAGTGCCTTTATCGGAACACATGATTGGAACTTGAAAGAAAACTATTAGTCTTTGGAATTTAGGAATGATTCTTTGAGTAGTCCTGTAAGTCAGCTATCCTCTGTTGGATGTTCATATATGTACGTACGTACGTTGAATAATTTTCTTTAATGACGCATTGTGTTTTTACTCCTGGCTTAAGATTACAACTTTTTTTACCATTTGTTATAATTGATACGAACCATGAATGAGTTAGGTATATTAAAAATAATTTGCACGCAAAATACTGATAGTCTCGCATTTAATTAAGTGTAGGGTATATATTGTGTGTTCCTTCCTTATTTGAAAAGACCAAAAAAAATCTATATTTAAAATCTGTGTTTGTATTTTCTTTAGTCAGTATAAGATACTAGTATGCTGAACAACGTATTTAAATGTTGTCGAAAACAAGTAAAATTTTGTATTCTTAGTACACGGATATTGTTGCTAAATGTTGGTTTATTGAAAAAAAAAATCTTTTAAAATTTCTTAAAATTTTCTTTTAAAGAGATGGTAGATAGTTATGCATAGTGTGGGCGGATTTGTATATATTAAATATATTAAAATATTGCATTTTAACTACATTTGTACATGTTTCTAAACAATTTAACGATGTCATTAAGAATAAAAGTTAAGCTAGTTTGGGTGCGCAGGTGGACTGAGTTGGTGAACTCTTTGATTTACTAATGGATAAGAAATTTCATTGGCTATTAATAAAATGAACTATCAAATCAGATCGTTTCTTAAGCGAAACAAATCTGAATTCAAATTACTGCATGCAAACCCGGCGATTTCTGACTGTAGACTACCACCTCACACAAGGTATTTTATTATATATATGTATTTTATTTTTTATTTATTCACCAATCAAGGGCCCTCAGGGGGCATATACAATTAAAAACAAACAATATAATTATGATGTGTAACAGGTAATGGTTGCATCAGGTGCAAAATTGACTTGATCCTCACTTGTGTAAAAGTTCTCAGATTTCACAATGAAATATAAGCACCACATATAATGTAATAATAATACAATATAAGGGCAAAGAAAAAAAAAACTAAGCTACTTTATACTGAAATGATCAGAAGGATAATAGCAAACAAGTACATGTAATCATATTATTAATCGATATTATTACAAAAAGTATATATCTTATTATATGTTTTAAATAACTTTGGTATATAAATTTTTTCTTAGTAAATGAACGACTAAGATTCATTTTTTTTTATAGTAATAAAATTTGGTATATTTAGATGTCATGTAATGGCTTATGCATTACTATGTATAAATTGTATATACTTACATGTACTTATATTTTTTGTAGAATCACCTAAATATATTTATGTGAATAAATATAGAAACCACCACCTACGCATTCTATGTATCACTCGGTCACAATAGCCAGTAAACATTTCGGAAAATTCTAGTTTAAACTTAATTTACTTTAGTTAAAAATTTAGGACAGCTTTTTCTTTCTGTGTTTTTTAATTTTTTTAGAAAAAAATAGGGGAAAAATAAAAGGCCAAACTTCTTGGAAGCTAAAACGAAACTAAAGTTATCAAGGCCAGCTGTCACACAACATGATCTTTGTAAACTTGTATAGGCATACCCGAATACTCAACTAATTTTTAACGATTTCGATTTGATTTGGACGAATTTTCACAATCATAAAGGTACGTAGGAACATGTAGTGAAGTTCGATTATTAACTTATTCCCTTTTATTTTCGTCATTAACAACTCATACCCCTAAATGAATGAAAGATTAAGTTACAGTTATTATGTACTAAAGCTGTATAGTAACTATCGCACCAAGAGATGACGCAATTGTGCAATAAAAATTGGTGTGATTACATGATGGAGCAAAACTGGACATTGATTCAACCTCATCGCATCATTGTGTCATCGCTGTCGAACCACTGCGTTGTTTTATCGTACCATCATCATCGCACATTGCTTCATAGCATTATCGACCTAAAACTCTGGTGTTGCGATGATGCGATAGTGAGAACAAGGTGGCCCTAGTTGCACAATTATACTCTGATATGCTGTTTCTGGAAAGAAAAGAAATAAAATTTAGTCAAAACTAGTGCTCGTTATAATCAGTATCATCATCATTTGCACAGGAAAATATATTTGCTAACGACCATAGGATTTCCGAAATGCTGACTTAAAGCAAGTTGGTTGTTGAAATCCCTGTAACATCAACTTATATGTGAGTAGCAAATCCCAGCTTAAAAATGATCCTACTCGGAACATGCTCTGAAGTTTTGAATTAGTTATTAAACATAACCCCATGCAAGTGAAAGCTGTCTATTACTGTCAATTACAGTATACATGTAATTGCATAAATAAGGAAAGTTTTACGATGGAAGGTTTTACACTGATCCTTTTCGTCTATAGCCAGTAAATCATTCAAATATGACACAGATATGGTAGACACTCTACCAGTGACTTTTTTCCACGGCTTCACTGGGTTATATAGATTTGTCACATGAATGAAACTAACTACATTGATAATGTCAAATCGAAGGCCACATTATTCTAGTTTTTCTATATTTTGTTTTTTTAAGCCACAGATTAATATGACGTCTTTTAAGAAAAGAAATGATCTTGAAAATTTAATTTCAATATTTTAGCATTCATTTGAATTAAATGTAAAAGTTTTCTTATCAGAGCAATGGTTCATGAAAACATACATGAATAAACACTTTAACGCATCCAATTTACTTGTATGCAAATTTACTTACACAGACCGTTGGTGACTATAAAGTTATTAGAATGTTCCACTCTATAAGGCAAGGATGGCTGCACAAGTTTTATTGTTGATAAAAGTATACATGTACTATGCCAACACTTAAGAGGGCTGGGTGGTTGTGGCCATTTTTAGACTATATTGATCTCCTTTAGAAGAAGAGCGTCATATAAAGACATGTACAAAGATGATCAAATTTTAAAACTAAAATGTATGAAATTTTTCTTTACCAAACGATGGTTGACAAATTAAGATATCATATCTAAAAGATGAAGTTATAACTGATGGGTATTTGGCCTCTTTAAACAATAATCTCGATACTACAGTAGTAATGTATAACTTTTTTTCCTACAATAACTAGCAGAAAAGAAAAGACAATGGAAGCAATTAACACATTCTCCCCATCCTTTAACAATTTATGGAATACAGAGGAGAGCTTAAATCAGGAGGAAATCCCGGACTCCGTCCTGTATGGTACAATAAGAGGACTGATTGAATCTACTCATACCTTCCCTGGAAAGGTACTCTTCCTTACTGCATAAGTTTAACGTTCTATCATATTTTTTTTTAAAGTTCTCTTTTCAATTGCAGTTATGAAGATTGCATTTTGCAGATATAATTTGAAAATAGCTAGTGTGACATACAGGTTAGCGTTATGGCTCAAGGGCCTCTTGTTTTTAGGTTGAGGCGAATGAGGCAGTGAATTTCAAGAGAGGTCAAAGAATAAACTCTTTGCTGATCGTCAATCGTTATGGCCAAGAAGTTGGGTATCTTCAATCCGAGTTGGAAGACATTTTAACTAGACGAATGGACCGACGGATAATTCAATTTAAGGGGTGTGTATATTGACTAAAGATGCATTTACATTTTTTTTTAGATACGCCTGCTTTGCGCAATGTTTCGACCATCAATTTAAGGTGCGAAGTAAGGTAATGATCACTATGTCGCGGGTTCGAATCCCAACGCCTGACATGGAGACCAGTCTTTCTGAGGAACTGTACAAACCGAAGTCCCGTGTGACAGTAGGTTCTGTCACGAAAAAACCCACTGCTCAGTGTCACCGAGTGTCATGCATGGGTAAAAATTTGCAGCACTTCATCAGTAAGTGGAAAATCTCCATTTGAAAAATTCACAAGGCGTTAAACAACAAACACAAAAAAATCATTTAAGATTTTCAGCACTTTTATTTCTGAAAGTTTAATAGTAAAAATTTTTATTATTTAACTTTTTAACTTTTTAAAACAATACAAGGACAGAGCAAACCGGACCTCCAAATCATCGGTCTTAGTTAACATAATTTATCTTAATGTACATGAGATAATTTAAATCTGACAATATTCAAAACACGCGGTTTGATTATTTTTTTAAAAGTATCCCCTGCCAACTGGTCACACCCGCAGTGTGCTCTTTGTCATGATCGGGAAATAACAGAAAAATCTGTCGTCAATTCAGTGTATAAATAATGAACTAACAATTAGTATGAAAAACGTTCCAGTGGTTTTTTGAAATATTCAAACTGCTTAAGTTAATCCATCAAATACATTTGCACACTCATTTAACACAATGATAAATTGCAAATGACCATGACACAAGTGCTTTCTTTGACAATTTATTATACAGAAGGCGTCATTGCGCGACTCGACTGCCACGCCTCTCTGAACTTACAAGATGATTACTTTTAAACTTTTAAACTTTTTAAAACAATACAAGACAGACTCCAAAACATCGCTCCCCTGCCAATGTTGCTCTTTGTCATGATCAAATAACAGAAAAATTTGTTTGTCATAAATAATTTTAGTATGAAAAACGTCTTTTGGCACAATGATAAATTGTATGTGCTGACAAAATCATTGCATCGACCAATGAACTTACAAGATGATTACTTTAAACGAGACTGCTAATGTTCCTGTTTCATTGATTTGTTTGTCAATAATTTTCCTTGTTTTAGAAACTGCACATAGAGCATGCTCATATGTATCGAATCAATTGAGAAATATAATCCAACCCCCACCCCTATGTAGGTAATGAAGGTATATTGCTGCATAAGTATGAGAAGTTGACGATTGAAAAATTAACGTCACGTTTATCAATAAGCTTGGTTGTATGTTTACTATTAACGTCTTATTTATTCAAGTAAAATATCCAAATATAAAACAGAAGTGTCAGACTCTGTGGTATCTTTTATCTCAAGCTCATTGATATATATTTTATCCAGATAAGAATGGAAATAGCCATTGTTAATTGATAATACGTCGTCGATATATCTAAATGTCGAGTTGAAGGCCACATCAAGTGTTGTCTTCTTTTCACATTTAAGATTTTGGACAAGTTCTGCTTCAAATGAATACATAATGGTCTTCTAATAATGGGGCGCAATTAGTACCCATGGGAAATCCAATAGATTTTGTTGGAAGATTTGGTGTCCAAACACCACATAGAAATTGTTAATCAGAAACTCAAGCATCTTTTTGATGTCGACTTCAGAGTTCTTATGTGTACAATTAGAATGTTTTTTTAACAATCAAAATAATTCTGCAAATGACCAATGACAAGGTAAGTAAATCTACGAGTTCCATTTTTATTGAAAAAGTAGCTGTTAATGATATTCTCAAACCGGATGTAAAACAACATACTATCATTCAGTCAATAACCCTTTCACCTATTGCATCTAACTACACCAGTTATTTATAAGTAAGTTGAATATTTAGATTATATTCTAAAGAAGAAGACATATATGCTTGGTACTGTTACCTCGTAAAACACAAAAGTATTTTCATCTATAGTAATCGTTGCAGAAATTGAAAGTTCCAATTTTATGATTACAAATAGTGACATCAGGAATTGTCAACACATTTAGTTTAATATTTTTGAATTTAACATAGCGTTACACCATTTGCAAGTGACGGATCTTCTAGATATCTGGCCATTGATGTTACCATTTGGGGAGTGCAGAATGAAAAAAATCAAACTTTATTAGAACTGTCTGGATTGAAAACGCCGTTGAATATAAATGTTAATCCAACAGAATCAGAAGAGGATATAAAAAAATATATTTCATACAAGTCAGATCAACGGTACATCACTTTCAACGGAAACCGATTCGAAAATCTGAAAGAGGTATTTGTTATCACAATTTCTTGTTCTCTGAGAAGTATTTTCTTTATTCCTTATGCTTTTACTAAGTAGAGTTGTAAAACGCCAGTCAGCATTCGACTTATATAAATTATAGATTATTATTATTATAGAACACAATATTTTGAGTTAAAAAGGGTTTCCAGCTTTAAAAAATGTACAAAGGGGTAGGATTATATTTTTTCCCCAGAACTCTTTTTTATGGCAGTTTTCTGGCAATTCCATTTTTTAATGAGGAATTTAGTTGATCATATGACGGGACTCTAATTTTTATTCTTTGATTTCAGTACCAAATATATTTTCTAAGATGGGACTCTTCTCTTTTAAAAAAAATATTGTAGGAGGGGTTAGAATTAGACAGATTATTTGAAGATTTAATAGAAGGGAATAAAGAGGGCATTGCAGAGCCCCCAAAGGTTCGAATTTTTTTTTTCAATTTAACATTTTTTATTCTGAACTACATTACGTTAACATGAATGCTTTTCGTTTATGTTCATTTCTAAATTATTTTTTCTTTATGTAAATTTTTGCTGCTTTGACCCCTTATATATCGTCAGATATTAGTATCGTCAGAAAGGACACCATGAATTTTTGGTTTTTAAAAAACTTGCTAGATCTATGATAATTATGTTGAAATTGTAAATACATTTTCTTTATATGAATAGACAATATCAACACCCCTCCATATACATCAGAAACAAGCTCTTTTTTGGATGAAGGAAAGAGAAAGTGGGGAGCTGCTGCCGCCATTTTGGGAATACAGAGATGGCGCTTACTTCAATCACGTGACGTTACGCCAAGAAGTCTCCAGACCACCGAGTGTTCGGGGCGGTAAATTACAGTTTACACAAAATAAAAAAAATTCAGACTGGAACTAAACAAAAGCATTATCTATAAAATATTTTTTTTTCTATACTAGTATTAAATTATAAATCAGATATAAAAGAAATATTGGAGGTTCGTGTTTGCTTTGCTCCAATTTTGTTTTGTTTAATGGACTTTTGAGCTTGAATACTATTCGTTTTCTCCATATACATGTACTAGTATGCCATTAGCTCTATATAGGCTCTAACATACTGCTAATCTTCCTCTTATTACCAGTTTTGCTAAACCATAAGGATTAATGCAGGACATTAATCTCTTTCGATCCATCATGCATGTTGATATCAATTTTCTCCAAGTCATTGATAGCCATTATTTGATTCACAAATAATGGGCGAATTATATACATTTTACATGTGAATGGAGGTAAAATAAGGTAAAATCTGATATGATGACGACTGTTTATATCCCTCCTCTTCGATCTCTACAGGGATTTTGGCTGATGACATGGGTTTGGGGAAAACTCTGACGATGATTGCTCTTATTATGGCGGACAGAGAAGAAAGCCAAGAGGAAGTGGGGAATGATGAAGAAAAGATGGATACGGAAGACGGAGAATCCAGCAACAATAGCCAGGTTATTAACGACTTAACCAGTTAACATTAACATTAATTTCTGCCAAAACAAGAAATATAGAAAGTAAACAGTTGCTTTATTGGCATTTTGGAAAAGGAGATAAAATTATGATACATATATAAATATATAGAAACAAAAACACTTTTCAGCATCAGTTTTTTGTGGAAAATGTTTATAAAAATCTTTGTAATTTGTAGGAAGATTCAGATGTCATTTTGATTGAGGAAGGAAGCCATCCGCCTGGTAAATTAAACCATTATTTTAAAAAATATATATTTTTGTACGGTTTATTTAAAGTTTGATAATTTTGAAAACATTTTTACAGTATATATATGTGAATGTATTTGCAGTGATTCTCATAGATTCGGATGAATCAGACGATGAACTTTCAGAGAGTGAGTATTACACAGTCATATACTGAATATAATTTTTATTACATGTGCATTTTTGTAGAGATTGACAAGAAATATTTTTCATATCATTTTGTACGTTTCTAGTGATCTTGATAGATTTTGATGATTCTGACGATGACTCTACAGAGGGTAAGTATTAAACAGACCTGCGTGCTATTCCGCCATTTTAAGATTTTCAGTGCCTAGAAGTTCCACTGATTTGTTTATATTAAGGCAAGACAAAAAATTGAAGAAAAAAATACTTTTTTAATTTTCACTTCTTGTTTTTAGTGATTATTTTAGACTCTGACGAAGACGACGGATCAGAGAAAGACGTCGATGATGAGATAATAGAAGTAGATGATCAAAACTGTAAGCAAACATCATAAATACCAGGAATAAAAGTCATTAAATAAGTGAAAACTTTAAAATGTCTTGTGATCTACATTTGTATACCCTTGTGTAACAGATTTTCATCAGACAGATGATCCAGAGAATGAAGATTATACTGGACATGATACACGTCACTATCCAACCTTAATTATCGCACCACTGTCCATCTTAAGTGTGTGGCAGGTATGATATATTTGCAGTTGGTTTTTGTTCGTGAAGGAAGAAGCTAGGTTTCCTCGCAAATGTGCAGCTGGTATTTCATTCTACTAGATACATGTTATAGTTAAGGAAGTATAGGATTTGAATCTTTGAACAGGCTCAACTACGAGAACATGTACATAACCAATATCATCCAAAGATATTTTTATTTCACCATGATAACGGAAATCGTTATAACAGCGCTCTGAGTGAACAAGACATCGTATTAACAACATACGGTACTACGCTAAGTGACTTTAATGTACGTGGGTATATACATTTATTTAATTAAAACTGTATTGTCATGTCTGAGCACTTATAATTATTAATTAAGTGTTTCATCAATTTGCAAGCTATTTACTTATGTTAACATTTAATTTGAGGGCGTACAAGCATTGCAAGGAGTTAACTGGTTTAGAATAGTACTGGATGAAGGCCACAAAATAAAAAATCCTAATGCTGGGTGCAGTCAGGCCATCTGTAATCTTCGGTCCGAAAGAAAATGGATCATTTCAGGTACACTGATATTGATATTTGTGATGCATTTTATTCACTGACAATTAAAATGGTAAAATTTGACCTTTGGGTATGACCGACCAACAGGGGATGGTTACTCTTCCTTGGCACCTGATCCAAGCTCTGGAATTTCCGGGGGTCTATTAGATTTTAGAGATCTATCAGTGTTCGTTTGCTTTACCTTTTTCATCATTAAATTTCCAGGGACTCCCATCCAAAACAAGATTGATGATTTGTTTTCTATGATTACTTTCCTGAATATCGACACATTTAACGACTACGAGAATTGGTCACGAATTATAGAAACACCACTGAAGTCTGGTGATGTTAGCGCGAAAAGGTAAAACGTTACTTAAGGATTTGTGGTTCTCTGTTGTCATATGTGATTTTAATTTTCAATGTATAATCTTGTTTCTTCATAAGTTTGGCATCGGTAGTACTTAATAGAATTTGATCCCTGGTATGGATGAAGTATTCTGATGAGTATCCTTTGGCATGTTTATGGTCATCTTATTTTAATCAGTGTGATATTTTCTAAGCCTTGCTTTCAAAGTTGCTGCTGCATGATCTAGAACTTAAAATCAGAAAAAGAAATTACCCAATGGGATCATAGTACAATTACCTTTATAAATGTACATAGAGTCGCCCGCGTAGCGCAGTGGTCAGAGCATCTGCTCTAGAGTCGCGAAGCAAGGAGTCAATCTTTACGTCGCAGGTTCGAATGCTACTGGACGTGGAGACCGGTCTTTCGGATGAGACATTATAAGCAGAGGCCCCTTGTTGCAGTAGGTGCTGGCACGAAAAAGATCCATCACTGCACAAAGGCCCTAACCTCCGAGCATAGGACAAAAGTTTTAGCTCTCTACCGGCAAGTGGTAAGAGTGAAAAAGTCTCGAGAAGGACATGAAACAAAATACAATCAATTATATATATATATATATATATATATATATATATTGAAAACCTATATATATATATATATATATATATAAAGCACAAATTACAACAACTCTTAAACTTTAACTGCCCTAAGTGAAGAAATATTAATATAGAAAGCACAGAGAAATTCACTTTGACAAATAAAATTAATTTCATCACAACATGTATTGGTAACAATCCTCTAAAAACTAATGTCCAAATAACTGTATCTCACTTCCATTCTCAATGACCGTGTAGTATAGGGCAGCGTTGTGGGAATTCCATCGGCATCGAAAGCAAATTTTAAACTTGCCTAGATAGCTAGCGGTCTAACGCGCTGTTCTGCACTGCTAAGTATTTAGGTCGAGAGTTCAATCTGGGCTGGGGCGGAAGTGATTTTCCTTGTCAAAGTGAATTTCTCTGTGCTTTCTATATATATATATATATATATATATATATGTGAAAATAAGGTTTTTCAAATATTGGCATAGGTAGTAACGTTGACCTATACGCTTGACCATAATATTTCCTCCAGCTTTGGTCCTCTGCCGATCCAGGTTGTTTTAATTTTACCTTTAACGGTGACGTACACCTCTACATTATCATATTCTGACGTATGGTTTTAAAAATTGTTTCAGGAATGAAGCTTATTTCAGCTTCGCGGTTTATAAAGCGTAAACTGCCCCAAGTTTTGTTATATCGTATAATATAAGTTGAAATATGCTTCATTCCTTATGATTTAATTTCAGTGCAGACAATGAGACATTTTTCCCTCGAATAAGGCTTCACAGTGATTAAATTTTGAAAGTAACGTCAAGCGGAGTAATACGTTTTTTGACGTAACTCATTGTGACGTAGGCAAGTTATGTTATACAAAATGGATAAAATGTTTTATCCAATGAAATCAAGGCCGTAACTACCATTGAGGCAAGTGAGGCAAATGCCTCACTAAATATTTAGAGTTTTTTGAAAAGTGAAAAAGCTTTACATTGTACTTATGTGTGTCTTCGTGCAAAATTAATATTTTCAACTTTTATTTCCATTTCTGTAAATCGTTCATCTCACCAGGTGCCTCATTTTCATTTAGAGCGCATGTAAAATTTAATTCAAAATGTTTATTTTGTAAATTGTTCAATTATTTAACACCCCTTCTAAGAAAATTTCTCATTTTTATTGAAACACTTACCGATGGAGGGCTGCACGTTTTAAATCTGTACTGGGCTTTCAGGATCACCGAAGATGATTGAACAGTGAGAGGTCTTTTTTGTGCCATCACTTACCATGCTTACTGTGACATAGGATCTCGGTTTTTACGGTCTCATCCGAGGAACCTGTCTCTACATCCCGCAGCGGGATTTGAACCCGTGATGTAGTCTGCGACTTTAGAGCATACGCTCTAACCACTGCGCCATGCGGGCGACAATTCAAAACGTAAAAACTTTTTAAGATTAAATATTTCATTTTCTAATACCCAGGTTTCAGGACCTCCCTCCCCTTGGAAACCTCAATCACTCGTCATGAGGTACTATCCTTGCCCCGTCTGAGACTAGGAATGCCCAGCACCCTTGCCTCACTAAAAATTTGAGCCTAGTTACGGCCTTGGAAATGACGCGTTACAAGTAAAATTAAATTATTAGATGATAAAAGCAGAGGTATCATTTAGTGAGCTCATTCCTCACAGTACCTATAGTTTTTATATATGATTAATATAGGTACAATACTCTTATATCAAGGGGGTATATTTCTGGCTCAGTTCTTCATTTAATGACCAGTTAGTGTAGGACTTATGCTTACTCCTCCATGGCACCTGATCTTACCTGTGATGTTTTGGAGGTCCTTGTTTGCTTTGCTCCTATTTGGTATTGTTTTTTGGGTTTTTGAGCAAGGATGCTGTTCGGTATCTCCATATATTTCATCAAAACAATTGAACTTTTAATCACTGAGTTTCGAGTACTTGCAATACTGTCATAAAGTTCTTAACATTTGTAAAATGTTTGGTAACTTTATTTTTGTATTATTATGATGTGTTTTGATGTTGAGATTTCTATTCCCAGACGATTATACAAGCTGATGAGTTCTATTGCTCTCAGAAGAACTAAAGGAACAAAAATAGATGGAAAAAGACTTGTAGACTTACCAGAGAAAACCGTGCAAATTAAATATATTGAGTTCTCCAAATGGGAAAAGGACATTTACGATAGGAAGTATCAGTATTATAGAGAATGTATTTATAGGTGAGTTCACAAAAGACAACAGTTTACTATTCAATTCCTTTGGCCGAATTTGATAATTACAGCTCTGCCTGCGCACTTTTTAAGCTAATGTTTTTTTTTTGCACAAAGTTAGGTTACATTCTTCTTGCAAGAAAACTTAACATTATCGAAACTTGAGTGCGAGACATTACCCTAATATGCATTAAATACCTCATGGCAAAGTTACATATTTTTAAAACTCAGAATCTCAAGTTTTCCGTTTTCAAAGTAATTATAGTGTATGTTTAATTACTGATGAAGATCTGTTTTGTAAATGATGTTATATACAGTGATATATTTAAAATATATTTCAAAGTATTTTTTAATATAGCAAGAAAAATATCAATTTAATCGCAATATATTAGTAGGTAAAAATCTTGAAATACTTTTATTCAATTTTTGACATCATCGATATTAATTGATAAATCTTATTATGTTACATCTATTCTATCATACACATTCAGAAATTAATTTGATTGCCCTTTCTTTGATACTATTTAGCTGAAATTTTCAATTGATTTCTTATAGATGAGCTATCCTCTTGAATTTGTCGAAATTAGGCGCCGAAAAATGACAATGCTGCCTAAAGACATTATGCCAACAGATTGAATGATAAAGTTTTGTTATCCCCGAAAATAGTAAATTATAACTATTGGATTGAAAATTAATAATTTTACACTAACGGTTTGAAATTTAAATTCAATAGTGTGGCATTTTAAGAAACATGCTACATTTCAGAAAGTAACTCCTAAAAATGCTAGCTTTTTAACATGGAAAGCAGTCGAACAGATTAATTAGAACTACTCTTATCATACTGCGCTATATAGAGTCATGTTTATGTATGTATAGAAAATACAGAAGTTACATGAGCTGCTCTGTAGCTGTGTCCAGAAAAACCATTTGAGAACTATCACAATATATCAGCTAACAACACTTCAAAATCTAAACAATTTGGCAAGTGAAATAAAATAAAATTAAAAGTTAGTTTTTTGTAAATACATTTATATTTTGATGCCTTGTTACACAAATTGGCATTGTAACAATGTGACTTTATAATTTGTGCGAAAAAATACGTAAGCTTAAAAAAACGCGGAGTTGTAATATTTAAAGTCAATATTGATTGGAGTAGTTGAGTAGTTATTCGGTAGTTTATTTATATTATCTGACGTTCTTAACCTCTCGTTAGGTTTATAGAGAGAAGAAAAGCACCAGAGGAGTACCGTAAAGTGTGTTGTGCTCTTCTTCGACTTCGCCAGCTTTGTTGCCATCCGTCTCTCTTTAACTATCATTTTGAAGGTAAATTATTAATAAACTATTCTGAAATGTGCATTTAATTTGAAAATGTAGCAAATATTTTAATTCACATGTTCCCGGTTTGCAAAAAAAAAAATGAAATTCACGTGTAGAAAAAAAATTACAAAACCAGAAAGACACGATGTATATTTATTTGAAAACATCCTCAGTGAAAATACAATTTTGTTGATAACATAAAAGGTAAAGAGTTAGAGAAAAAATATCTTTTGTGACAAGTATTTAAAATTCAAAGTTTTTATTTTTCATTCTCCACTTGAGATGGCTAAGTAGACGATTAATTATTTGAAAATACATGTAATTCATTTACGCTTAAAGCGTTTTTATTGAAGGGGATAATATAAAAATATTTCTTTTTTAAGACAAGGATTTAAAATATTTCTTAAAGAAGAATGCATATATATTTTTAGATAATGTAGAAAAAAGTGAAAATTAAGTGGCAAATTTTAAATTCTCAATTTCCTTAACCAGTTAAACTTATATTTAAGCATCTTCAATTTAATTATGTGTTCAAATATATAACATGTATATAGCAAACAGTATTAAAAGTACAAAATCAATTGAAACAAATGAAATTGTTCTCTAGAGCTGCAAAGCTATGATTGATCTTTTTAAATGGAATGCATTCTTAGGTAGTCATGGAGTCAAATTTGTTCAAACATCCCCTTTATGAATTTTCCAACACTTCATTACATCTTTCCCATTCAGATTTCAGTGAAAATGGTATTACAGCTGACAATATTGTAGTGGATGAACATCAAAACACAAAGCGTCTTATGTCATTTCTTCGGTTTCCTTTAAATGAATGCAGTATTTGTCTCCAAACTCCCGACTCTCCGATAATAACTAATTGCAAACATGTGTTTTGTAAAGTTTGCATTTTACAACATATGTCTCAGGTACGTTTAATATTCTTTTGTCTTGTCTTTACTCATAATACTAATGTTCAATCGATGTTTTATGTTGATTCCATGACTTAGAATAGTTATGAATTGCATGGTAATTATCTTAAGTGATATTTTTTGTAAAAAGAGTGGACCATCATTATGCCCAAACTGTAGGAAACCGATACATAGAAAGTCATTCTATGAAATACCACCCGACGAAATTAACCTGCGGCTGACAAAACCCGAACTAGACACATGGGTTGCAAGTGCAAAGGTATAGAAATTATACAATACACAACTTCATTGTTATACTGTATGGTTAAAAAAATTGTTATTTTATTAAGATAAGACTTGGTTGATTGGCCACTCTATGATATTGCATTTGCCATATATATTAAAAAATGGCGATGTAGACTGTTACTCTGGCAGGTGCCCGTTTAGATTAAGCAATTTCCTGTCGTTCTAGACCATGGCATTGCTATACGATCTGATTAGGCTGCGGGAGAATGATCCTAAAGAAAAGGCCTTGGTTGTGTCAGAGTATACAAAACTCCTGGATCTTCTGGAACCGCCTTTGAGGTATGTGGATGTGTGTATGTGAAGTATACCTAGTATTTTCAAATAAATACATTGTAAGTATTTCAAAGCTATTAACTTGATTATATGACAAGTAAATATTATCTCTGCTGTAGAAATTTGAATTTCAACTTTGTTCGTTTTGATGGAACAATGACACAGAGGGCGAGAACAAAAGTTATCAATGAATTTTCAAGCCGAGAGGAAAACTCACCAACTGTGATGTTGCTGTCTTTGAGAGCCGGCGGAGAGGGCATCAGTCTTGTAGCTGCAGCACGAATCTTTCTTCTTACACCAGTAACAAACCGATACATTTATTATCATTATTAAATAGTGTCTTTTATGTCATCTGCATACGGAGTGTATATACCTCAGTTAATTCGATGCACAAGAGCATGCATTACGTATGAACAATATCTAAAACGAGGTAAATTATTGACAAGCAAGTTGATGAAACAAGAATATCAACAGTCTCGTTTAAAGTCATCATTTCGTAAGTTCTATTGTCGATAAAATGACCAGATCATATTGAGTCAAATGCTGGCTGACGTTTTTCATACTGTTATTACTTTAATCATTTACTGAATCCACGACGTCCATGGCACCTCTGCTCCTATTTTGTATTGTTTTATGGACCCACTTCTGTGTATGTTCTTATGTTGAAAAGACGAAGATAGCGAACTGTGACTAATTTCATATATTCTGTGTTTGCTCTGCTCCTATTTTGTATTGTTTGATGGACTTTTTTTTTTAGAAACATGATATTAATATTGAATACTATAAAATTATAGTTATCTCAAAGGTTTCATGTCTTTCCGATATGTAACTAAAAATAAAAAGAAATCAAATAGTCTCCATATACGTCAACAGAAACCTCATATAATTCTTACAAAATTCAAGAACATTTTCATGAAAAACATTTATTTTGTCACTTTGTGTATTTTTAGAAACATGTTACATGAAGAAATATTGGTAATACAATAAAATTATAAATATAGCAAAAATAAAATACAAAGGTTTCATGAAAAATGACGTAACTAACTACTTGACAATTTTTTTTTACCATCATTTGTTTCTTCGCAGACCGTTCAGGGTCCAATTCCAAGTAACTGGAAATAAAAAGAAATCAAGAGTTTGTTTTAAAGGCCTCCCGAATACAAGGCAAAATTTGATCGTATATATATTTCATTATGGATATTTAAATAGAAACCGTGTTAATGATAAAATAACAACGCAACATTATGTTAAAATCGTGACTTAATTCGTATGAAAATAATACAGCCATGTCAATTGAATATGAAATTTGTGTTTTGAATGACGACATTACGCCTTGATCACAACGCAACATTATGTTAAATTTTGTGGCATATGAAAAGAATACGGATAATTTGTTCGAAAAAACAAATTTTTTAAAAAGGCAAACTAATGACAAACAAATTGCTTTAACATGGAAATCATCAGTCTCATTTAAAGGTCAACACTTTGTAAATTCTATATTCGATATGATAAGTCTACATGTACCACTTAGTCAAATGCTCGTACCAATCGATGCCCCATTTCTTACACACTGCTACATTGTCTACGGATTTTCCATTTTACCCAATTATGGATAGAAAACACCACGGACATGACCGGTCGACGGGGGATGCTTACTGCTCCAGGGCCCCAAATCCCAAAATCTGATGATCTTAGAATTCCAAAATTACTCTGCTCTCGATCTGTATTGTTTCAAGAGACTTTTTGAGCTTGATAAAAGATCGTTATCTCCACATTTCATATTTTAATTGTAACCAGATCAGTAACTTCTGCACTCGGTAAAACAATTTTTAATATAAAACAGATTCGAAAAAAACTCCACGGTCTTTTATTTTGAGTCCACTTAATTATATACTGATTTGACATACAAAAGAAAATAGTTATATTTATATAGTGATAAAATATATTGTCGATTTTCGAAATGTTAAAGTGAAAGCCACAGCAAGGGATTTCTTTTCATGTAGAAGTTTTCGAATAAATTTCGCTTCAGAAGAATATGTAATATATTTGTTAATAAAAGAGCAAAATTAGTGTCTCAGCAGATTTCTTGATTACCTGGTCTCGTAATACTTCATAAAGTCAATTGAGAACGCCAATTCTTTTATATCAACATGAGACTGCTTTTGTTAGCAACAATGTGATTTTTCAACAGCGTAATTCTTAGATGGTCAAACAAAAAATATGAAAACTATCAGTATATTAAAGTAAAACATGTATTTAGTAATACAGCAGTACAAACACAAATTTGCCAAAATTATACAATATTTATTTAGCATTAAAAATGAGTTCACCCTTCCTCAGAAATGAATGTTTAAATCATACAATAAGTGTAACATACGAAGATAACGAACAGTATTCAAGATCATTCCATAAAACAATACTAAATAGGAGCAGGGCAAACACGGACCTCTAAAACATAAGAGATGGGATCAGGTGCCATGTAGGAGTGAACATCCCCTGCTACCGGTCACACCCGCCGTACATAAAGGATATTGTTTTATTATCAGCACTGGAATCCTGCCACAGAAGAGAGTGTTTTGATAGATGTCATAGATTTGGACAGACCAAAGACGTCTTAGTTACTAAAGTAAGTGGTATTCTTATGCTAGATTATTTTGTATATTATATCTGTACTGTTACTGGCAGTGTTGTACGAGAAGACAGATATGAAATATCTTTAAAATAATTCTTTACATATGCTGTTTATTTTTGCAGTATGTGGTCAAAGATTCGATAGAGGAAAGAATTATGGCTCTTCAAGAACAAAAAAGGAAGTTAGCAGACTGTGCGTTTAGTTTCAGGAAAAATTCCAGGAAAATAAACATAAATGAATTGAGAATTCTATTTGATCTCTGAAAGCAACTTTTGTCAGAGAGAAAAAATGTATGATTCGAAAGTAAGGCAGGAATCGCTATTTATATTTATAATGATAGTGTTTCCTATATATATATATATATATATATATATATATATATATATATATATATATATATATATATATATTTATATATATATATACCGTGGTATTTTGGAAATGTGTAAAAATCTAGCAAGTACTTTTAAGAGAGTCATGATTTATCATTAATATCGCTGTTAAGCAACATGATGCTAGCAAATCCATAATAATACCCTTTGAGTGCCCCTTAATTCATGCAAAATGAGTGACCGGAAAATTGAAAAGAAGCAATGAAATGAAATTGTTTTTAATTACAGCGGCAGCAATAACAACTTTGGGGTTTTATGACACCATGTCTTGTTTTTGTTATATTTGACTTGACATTTTAATTTTTTTTTGTTTGCTTTAAAAAAGAATTACAAATATACAGTTCATATAATCATTTCATTTAAGACAGTGTTCTATATGAGCCAGTTTCCCCATTTAACGTTTGTTTTCGTCTAAATATAGAATGATAATCCACACACTTATTCGAATTATGCAAAAAGATAAGTGAGGGGTTGAAAATTAGGCCTTATTTTGAAAATTTTGGTCCCCAATTTCATTTGTATATGTGTGTGTATACAAAAGTCGGTAAGGGTCAGATTGATTGGATAAATGTTGTTTTATTTCTCAGTCGAGAAGTCTCACTGATACAGAGACGTCTACATGTAGTAAGAGTCAGTGCTCTCATGCAAAAGTCAATGCAACCATACCTATACTCCAAAAGTACGGACCTACCTTCTTCAATTCGAGAATAATTTCTGAAAACACTTTATTGTTGTAAAATATCAACGTAATTAGTTGTTTTACAATTTTATATTGTCACTAACTATCCTTAATAATTATTTACACATACATGTAACAGAGGTTGTCCTTTCTTTAACACTGCCTACATATGAAATACATCTTTTTTATTCTTTAATTCACTAAAATAAATACCTAGTTTATTTTTAACTAGTGTGCTCAGTAAAGTCTTCGGCGGGATTAGTAATAACTCTGTTTTCTAGCTAAGATAGTGAGTAGTAGGTGTCACGTGGAGCAGGGGTCGTATAGATACCCATTAAGCTAGTGAAAGTTACTTTTAAATTGTAGCTTTACTAATGTTAAATTTACTCAATACCTACTGAAACTACTTTTGAGGTAGTGATTGTGTGGACAGTAAATTTACTAGTCTTAGTGACTTTCACTAGTTATTGTTTCAGTGTTGTACATTCAAACATGCAAAATCTCTTTCAAATGTAAACTTAAAAGTTAATGAATGCTCCGATTTTTTATTTAAATATTTTTTATTCTTTTTATATACTGTATACAGGGAAATTTTAGCCCCCGTTTTATTTTCGCCCCTTTCGCACTCTTCCTGATTGGGCAAATTTAAAACGGTGCGAATTCAAATTACACAGCATAACTAGTGCTAATTGTAACGGGGACCGTTACAGATGTTCCCCAAACGCTCCCCTACTCCCTTTTGGTGCCATATTCCCTATAAGCTTCATTAAATAAGACAAACTCTATGCATTTGAGACTTTAACAACGTTTACCCAGAAGTGTACCAATTTCATTCAAATTTTAGCATTGCACGCGTGCGCATGTGAATGCACGTGCGTAATGACCATATAATCTTGTCTTCACAATTTATAGATTTTAATATACTAAATATTGAAGTATTTAATCCAAAAGTATTAAAAATACGCTACTTCAAGTGTATTTTTTATTTTACTCATTTCACGTACACGCACGTGCTCACATGAGCATGTCGACCATACTTTCTTGTAGAAGTCCGTTACATCTATCTATGTTCTAATTCCCACCCCGTTTGGTTGAAAACCAAGGGAGTTATAGCTGTTCAAAGTTTCAGCCAATCAGATTGCAGCGCACGTACATGCACGTATATGCCTGTGCATGGTTACCATATCTTCTTGTAGAAGTCCATTATATCTATCCATGTTCCAAATCCCATCCTGTTTGGTTGAAAATCAAGGGAGTTATAGCTATTTAAAGCATAAGCCAATCAGATTGCAGCCCACGTGCATGCACGCGTTTTCATGATAATTGCTATATATCTTATTGTAGGATATTCTAATACATGCCTAATTTAAAAATTTCAGAGGATTTCGTCAAAAAACAAGAAAGATATTGAGACTTTAGTTTCAGCCAATCAGAGCGAAGCGCACGTGCATGCGCGTGAGATCTCGCTATTTTGACCATGTCACCATGTCTGTACTACTAATATATCCTCACATTATCAGTTTTAAAGCATTTCATAAAAAGTAGAAAAATTACATATTGGTCATTTCACGTGTTGCACGTGAGCGCTCTTGCAAGCACGTGCGCGCAAAATGACCTTGACTAGGCAATTCTACATAACATGTCTACTGATCCTAAAAAGGTTTTACCTACATCGGATGAACAGTTTACAAGATCATTCCCGGACAAAAAAGTACCCAGGAAGAAGAAAAATAATAATAATAAGAAACAGAGTAAAAACAATATGTTCCCCAACTTCGTTTGGGGAACATAATTACGTGAACAAAACTATGACTGGGCGAATTTAAAACGGGGCAAAATAGTTCGCAAGTGCAAATCGCGAAAATAACCCTGTATACAGTACATGTATTTCGCTCAGTATGTAATGTGATTCTCATACATTTTTTTTTTCATTGCTCTGTACATAATTCTTCAGTGTTTATATTCATTACATATTAAAAATATTGCCTTATCATAAAATTCCTAGAGGTTGCCTAAATTGTTATGTGTACATATAATTATTTTAAACTCAAACTGAAAATTCATAAATAATGGAAATTAAAGTGTTCTCTGTTTTCTGAGTGAGTCGTTTTGTCCTAGAAATTATGTTTATCTGCGCAATATGATTAAACAAAGATTAGTAAAGAACATGTCATTTCTTGGAAGGAAACATGAGAAAAAACTGATCTTTAAATTGTTGTCCGAAACCGAAAGGAGGCAAATTTATGACGGGTTAGCTGCATTTCACATTCATCGTCATGTGGTTTAGAAGTATTAAGAAGTAATTAAAAGTAAGTACGTCAAATTACAATCATGTGGATGTTTAAAATAATAATGGTTTCCTTTAATACTCGAACCTTGACAAAGGAAGGAAAGTCGTTCGATTTTTAAAAATTCAGGAAGTTAGATATTCAAAGGTAAGTAAATGTTTTAATACTCATATTATATACCTCTATCCGATAATATTGTTTATATATAATTTTTTTTATCTTAACAGTTGTAGACAATATATGAACGATGGATTTTTTCAGGCATTAGGGAGATATTTATGGGTTTTTGATTTATACCAGGAAGAAGTCTATAAATAGATATTAGTAATCTTGTGTGCACTTTTTAAAGTTGTAAAATCTTTATGTTTAAGATACAGAGAATATTTTTTGTAATAAAATTCTAGATAAAGAATAAGGTAACTAAATAAAATACCTTTGTTTCGTCTTTTAAAACAATTGAATTTGAAACATATTAATCTATATTTGGTAAAACCTCATGATTATTTCAAGCATATATTTCCATGACGTGTCTTTAATATGAATGCCTCTAATGCAACTGAATCGTGTAAGCTACCTTTCACGTTGTTTTCTTTCTGATAAATAACGATAAATAGCATAGTAACAATGATTGATATATATTGTAATGTTGTATACATTTTTTTAAATGTCCTTTTCATAAAACTGATTTGAATATTATAAGAATAAAAAAATCAAATAAACAATCAAAAGGCAGCCTGAATAATAATAATACTTAAAACTGGTCCAAAGCAAAAGGAAATGTTGAAATGCCTTACTTTTAATGTACTTTTAATTATTTAAATCAAATCGATTGATTGTAAAAAAGGATTTCCTACCTTAAATATATTTGCTCCATTGTTACAATTTTGTACAAGAAAATACCGAAGAAAAAAAAATTCGGAAATTTTCATTTCTAAAAATAACAACAGCAACAACAACAACAAAAAGGAAATAAATCGGGCTACTATATATTTTTTCTTGTATAATAAAAAGTGTTAAACTGCCTTAAAGCAAAACGAGATTTTTCTGCAAATATTTAAAAGATTTGGAAATTATTTTGTTGATAGACATATTAACCGTTGATGAAGAAATCGCCTAACCACATAAAGACATGGACGAGGTAAGGATTGTTTATTTAATTATTTCTTTTGAAAGTGAATATTACAACGTTTGAGTATGTATGTTTTTAACATGCTCAACAGAGACAGTGCCTTAACTTCATCAAGTGAAAAAAAGATGTCTGCAGTAATCAATTAAATTTTTATTAAAATAGTCATTTAAACTTTGTTAAGGTTAAATATTTGAAATGTTTAAATAACGTATGGGAAGATTTCGGAATCGCAAAAAAAAGATCATTGCTTAATTTGATTTTACTGGATCGTGTTCATCTGTTATCTTGGTGACTGAAAATAACGTTTTGTATTTTTGTGAAGCAGTTAGTATTTCGGGAGCCATGGGGTGACTTCTGGCAGATCAATCAAGGTTATTCTTCAACCGGTCAAGAAGAACCACTGAATTTGGTAATTATAACCAAATTTAAATATTTTAAACACATTTAAATAAATATTTACTTATAAAGAAAATATTTAAAATAATTTGAACATCTTTATTCCTTTCAAAGAAGTACGCAACATATTTTTAAGATTTTTTCCTATTCCCGTTAAAATTAGAGTTTTATTAATAGAAGGAAATATGGAGATGATAAACAGTAATCAAGCTTTAAGTCCACTGAAACTATATAAAACGGAAGCTGAGCAAAACCGAGCTCTAAATTAATACATGTTCATGCACCACTGCTGAATTGAATTATAAGAAATACCGGCCAAAATATTTTCTCAAATGGTAATTTATGATAAAGCAAACAAATTATGTTTATCATTTGATATTTGTTTAAATCTGTAGAAATGTATGCTATTATTTTTTGTTTAGGAAAATTTGACGGTAACATGATTAAGGATGTATTTGAGGTACATTGAGTAGTAAATGTATCTGTTCGTAAGAAACAAAGACTATGCCATATGATACGCGGCTGAAACTATTTATATCGACAGCAATTTAGTTTTGATCGAGTTGACTCATGTGTTCATTGTAACGGCATGACTCTTTATCATATTTAAACAAAAAAGGAAGTTTTTATTTAAAGAACTATATGCGGTATATTGCATATGTTTGCCCCCACAAAAGTCAAATTTTGAAAACTTCCTGAAATGTGCTGAATTCAATAAATTGTACGAGAAATAAAAGTTAACAGAAAATATTATAGTTCCAGAGCAGTGTATTCACAATTTCTGTTTTTATGACGTCACAAACTAGTCCGATTTTATATCCTTTTTCAGAAAGAGGACAAAATGGACAAAATTTCAACAATTTAAGCTTTAAAATTTATAGAGCGCATGTGTGTTCAGGAACAATATTGACATATTTCATTGATATTATCATTCTACACATTATATCAAAATATTTATCCTGAACACACATGCGCTCGGTAACTTTTATTTAAAATATCGACGAAATGTGTATAATTTTCTGCAAAATTCATAAAAAACTGAAATTTACGTCATATTTGTGACGTCATTACGTACATATGACGTCATTACTTATAAAATTATTCAGTGCTTTGAAGTCAGCATATACTCCCCTGTTTAAGGACTTAATTAAATATTACTCCATCAAAGTTTGATTTTGGGGGGCAAATGTTGATTAATACCGCATATAGTTCTTTATATGGTCTGATTTTTGTTTGTGTGTTTCAGATTGAAATCAAAAATAGGGTTATTATTTTGTTGGAAACTTTTTAAAAAAAAAGTCATTCGAAATAAGAAGCATTAAACGAGCATGTTGATTAATAATTACGACATTATTATTGAACATCAAAAAGCCTTGAATGACTAGGTTTGACATCTTGCCAACAATCTTTTGTTTAGCTGACACCTCTGACAATCGCTTATGATTTTTTTTTATTTTAAAGTTCTATTTTACAATTTAGTGCAATTTATATTGTTTATATTTAACATATAGTCGGCCCTTATATATGTTTCTTTACCTACAGCAGAGGTTGCAAAACTGTATCACTGCATCGTATATGTTATTAATTAATTAATTTTTACTTTCTTTGCTTCTTTTTGGGAGCGGTAGTACATGTAATAGGTAAAGGCTTAACAATCGCTAACATTGAATACTTTACCTCATATGTTTATTTAACTGGGCGACTCTAAACTGGTAAAGAGACCTTTAATTCCTTTGTCTATTTCTCAGAAAACCAACTCATAAAAAGATTACATATAATTTATTACTTCCTTATTATGTACTTTACAGAGTTCAGCTCGGATGGAAAGTTTCGTGCCCCAAGAGTCTAATTGGAATGGAACATTGAACTATTGTCCAGTTGAAATACCCTTGTATGACTTCAGAAATGACCAAACGAATGTAATTTTGATAAATAAGTCTTTCTTTTTAAAACGTATTTGTAGTCTGGTATATTTTACATCCATTAGATTTTATCAAACATTATTTATATATTTATAGGAACCTTTAAACAGTTTCCCATTGTCAATAGCAGCGGCCAACATAGACACAGTTAGAGTTCTCGAAGATATTAGATTTACACCGCCAAGTTCCTACCAACAGGATAGAATAACACCGTCTTCTTTCGACCATGATAGAATATTACAATTAAGCTCTAATGACCAAGAAATAATACCATCGCCAAGTTCTAACTACCTAGATAGAACATCACCTCCACGTTATTTTCAACAGGATAGAATAACATCACATAGTCCCTACCACAATGATGAAGACCACGATAAATACCTGGTATTAGATATTTAATTGTAAAGAAATATCAATGCTAAAAAAAGAAAAGAAAGTATTTTTGATAATAATACTTTTATAAAGATTTTACTTGTAGAAAATCTAACTTTTAAGTCATTTTGTGCATATCAGCTGAACTTCAGTATCTCAAATATCGAATAATAATAATAATAATAATAATAATAATAATAAAACTTTATTTAAAGCCATCGATATGTCGGTCTAATCTTTTTTTCAATTCTTTGATACCTCTAAAAAGTAATTCTTGATCGAAATGAGTTCGAGATAAGGACATTATTTTAAATATATTATTTTAAATATAGCATTAGTAAAATGATCCTGTACTTTGTGTCTGATCTTAGAAAACAGTTGATGATTAAGCTCTTCTTTGCTCCTAATTCACACCTTTGTTTTATTAGAAATACGTGTCACAAGTATCTTTTGCTGCTTTTTTTTTTTTTTTATTTTTTTTATTTATTTTTTTTTCACAAAATAAAACATTATTTTAATACACCTCTTTTTTGACAAATCTGATTTCTTTTATAATGATAAATTGTTTGTTTGTTTGTTTTTTTTTTGATGAAAGTAAGTACGCAAGGCGTTCAAACATTGGGGTAAATGAAGCATAATAATTTGTTACCTTTAAATAAAAAAAAAATACGATTCTACATACTGAGCTAGCCACATTTGTTTTTTAACGGGGTGTAAACTTAGGGGTTATAAGTGATAATTTTCATTATAAATTTATAAATATTAATGCATTCCAGCCACCAAAGAAAAGGAGAAGAGTACATGAAAATGATTTTAACGCCAATGTTGTGCCTTATATCAATTTGGATCCCGATATTCCAGAGGATATTATAGAAAGCCGTCTACCAAATCCGGACTTCATACGATATTGTACTGCAAGGGTGTTCGTCGTTGGCTTGAATAACTTCCGAGGGCAGGTAATATAATAACGTAATTTCTGAGTCCAAAAAACACACAAAACATCATTCTTTAAACAAAAGTACTTGTGGAAATTTTCGCGAGACGCAAATTTAGTATTTTGTCCTTAAAAATGATATTTTATTTTTAGCGAAATGTAATTTTAGCGATTTTAAAATGCACACTTAAGAAGCTATTTCAAATAAAACGCAATTAATTTTTAGCGATCTTCAATTTTTGCGATCTCAACACCCTCGCTAATAATGCCAAAATTAAATCCTCGCTAAAAATTCTGCTTATACGGTATTCTGATTGTAACCTGCGTGGTATCCATATATCGGTCCATCCAACGAAATTTGTTTTTTAAAAATGTATTTTTGAATATAACGTATTTCATCATAATACAGTAACAAAATCTATTCAGAGGAAAGATAATTATTCAATAACTTATATAGGCTTGGTGAAATCAAATAGTTTTATAAAGATGAATAAAGATAAAAAATAGAAAGGAATATTAAATTAAATTCATTCATAAAGAATTACTATCAAAACCTGAAAACAAAGGTCAAAATATTTTTCAGTGAATGCTTTCCTCAAGAAGTACAGATTAAAATTTAATTAAAAAAAATCATCCAAGGAGTCATACATGTACAGTGAAAAGGGATGTAAGTTCAAAATACAAATATAAAGATAAAATCTTCGATGTATCCCAGTATAGTCTGCTGCATCTGTTTTATATCATTTATTACCGATTTTCGACAAGGTTCATATAATATCTAAATTGTATGACAAACTAGATGACTCCAGCTTTTCTATTGGCATTTTAATTATTAATGAAGGACCAGTCTGCGTCTCCAAACTTATCCGATACTCAAGATCAAGAGTACGAGGCATTTGAGCAAGGTTGTTCAAAGAGTTTCGGTTGTTATATTGACTATAATATATTAATTCAAATATATCATTGGGTCTTATTTAGGCTGACGCACTTCATATTCATATCATGCATCAATTAACTCAAATTAAAATTTTGATACAACATTATCAACATCTTCACCTCTCAGGAGGAAAAAAAATGACAAATTGGGGTTCAACCCAATGATCTTTTATCACAAATAAATTTCCAATTAATTGTAGGTTGAATCAGGAGAGGAAGTTTCCTTGATTAAGGATGGCTCAAGCAAAACCAGTATGGTGGCAACAAATCGGTTTGGCATAGAAGTAGGATATCTGAAATCTGATGTTTCAGGGGTTATCTCGCCACTAAGAGACAAAAAAGTCATAGGAATAGAAAGGTAAGAAAATAATCGTATATAGATACCCGGTATATTGAAATCAATCACTGTTCGTTATCTTCACCTTTTAATTATGGTTAAAAGAAACATCAAATTTTAAAGCTTTTATGTAAAATTAAAACGGCTTTTTACACGAATATTCATATGAACATTTAGCTCAGAAGAGTTGGGTCTGTTCATTATTGGTTTCAATCCTGCTTAAAATAAATGGTGAACAAATCGCTAAACTTTTTGATACACATTTGTTGGACATGAGCGAGTATGATGTTTATACGGTGTATATTGTAAACATATCTGGCACCTTACATGTATTTCCTTTTGTTCGATTTAGCACCGCTATACATGGAAGTCAGGATGCTCTCCTCAACAGCATAGCGATATACCTCAAAATATTTGGGAAGGAAGGTTACAAGCTTTCCACTTTGAAAAAATTAATTGAATTAAAGGTGCCACTTAACATTGACATCGGCCCCACTGAATCTCAAGAAGACATTATGGGCGCACTCGATATCAACGAGAAATCTGAGGGCATATTCTTTAACGAAAACCACTTCTTAAACATGAAAGAGGTAAGTTGATTAGATTACTTTCTGCAAATTTATCTCTTATCTTACATACTTTATTTTTGTCCCTTTATATGAAGACAGCTTGATATGGAATAATTGATTTTTGACTGTCTTGTGTTGATCAGAGGAATTTGTTTTTGAGATATTAGAAGTTTTTTCCCTTAAAAATCTTATGCTAAAACGTTTGTTAAATGGCTAAACTGTATGAAAATACTGTTTTTCTTTCTAAAAACTATTTTATGGATGCACAATTAAACTTTATTTTAATAATAGGAATCGGACGCCATTAATACACTTTTCGAGAACCTTGCGGAAGAAGACAAAATGACCCCTGCAGAACCATCAAAGGTTTTAATTTCTATATATATTGCAAAACTTTTCAATCAAATGTACTTGTGAATTGAATATGACATAAAATTGAAATGAAATAATTCTTCAACAATGCTTTGTTCACTAGGAAATAGTTACACCGTTGCATATGCACCAGAAACAAGGCCTTCACTGGATGATATTGAAGGAGAATGGGAGTCAACTTCCCCCTTTCTGGGATCTCAAAGAAGGACTGTATCATAACAGTATAACATCAGTTAAACAAAAAACAAAACCTCGCAGTATCAGGGGTGGTACGTATGACTTAGTCAAACATAAAAAATAAACTAACCAATTATATATTTCTGTTTGAATAAATGATTGTCTACAAAATTTTCGGTATCTATGAAATACGAAATAGCAGGGTTACAAATTTGGGTACATTAGTCATTGAAAGAAGACATACACAGAAAAATCTTAAAAGCAGAAATATTAATGTTGTAAAATAAGCCTCTTGTTGCAAGTACAACCGTATATTTTTTAAGAAGATGTCTATCTGAAAGGTTGACATCCATCATGATAGAAACATGATATGGAAATAACTAATGATAAAACATATGGATCTGACTAAAAAATTTCTTCTTTAGGCATTCTAGCTGATGAGATGGGACTAGGGAAAACATTAACAGTGATATCTCTTATCAAGACGAATTCAAAGAATGCTGGAAAAATACCATCTAAAATTAAAGACACAGAAAATGGTGCTGATACATCTTCTGACAAAGGAAACCCGGGGAGTAAAAAGAACATGCATTGTGACCCAGAGGAGCAAGCAAGCAATGAAGAAATGCTCTCAGAAAATGAAGAAGTAGCGACACATTATGAGGAGATTTCTGACAATGAAAATCCACACGAGATTTTAGACATTCAGTCTAATTTAGATGAGCAAACTATACATAGGGATGAAGCTTCCAACAACAGCCTGTTGAGGGAAGAGGGAGAACTTAATGGTGATATTGGAGAGACGACCAAAGATGAAAACATGGATATAACTGTACATGGGGGTGAAGCTTCCAATAGCGGCCTTCTGGGGGAAGAGGGAGAACTAAATGGTGATACGGAAAAGACGACAAAAGATGAACACGTGGGTATTTCTGAAAACCTAGCAATAAATAAAACTATAGTTCGTGAGACCAATGAGGGTTGGAGAAACGAAGATGAGTCTAAGGATGCAGGCATACTTGAAACGAATCCTGATCAAATTAAAAATGATGATATGTCCCCAGAAAACGAGGATCCAGTGACTGATACAAAAGAATCTCCTAACATTGAAACGCAAGATGAACATGGAGACTTTCACTCCGACTTAGATGAGCTTACCAAAATTGGAAACGTTGACTCTAAAGTTAGTTATATAAATGAAGAGGGAGAAATAACATTTGATGCAGAAAAAGGGGAAGATGAAGGTATGCGAAAAGATGCCCAGTTAGGTCCTGTCACAAAAGAGACATTGACGGACGAGGAAGAATCTACAGGAAAAGAGGAACACAATACAAACTTAGATAACCCGAGTGAAAATAAAGATTCAAAGGATGAAGATGAAAAACCACAGGTAATTTGTTGTCTTTATCAATTGATATGGAAATAATCTTGATTTTATAAGATATTATAGCAATGATAAAAATACTTTAATCTTTCTTTGACTTCTCTAAAACAAATTTGATATAATTACAGTCTTTTGTGATATGACACGTAAGAAATCAGGTTAAAATTATTAAAGGGTTACATCTTACACTTTTGAAATTTTTCTGTGATTTGTTGCTGACTGCCACGTTTGATTCTATCTGAAGCATTTGTCAACAGTCACCATTTTCGTGCTATGCTGCAGCGAACTATAGTCTGCTTTGCATATTCCATCTTTATTCCCCATATTTTACCGTGATACATGTGCTGAAGAGATATTTTTCTACGTATTTAGTTTGTGAAATATAAATGTGAAGCGGTTACAAACATATATTTCATATACTTGCTTGTGTTTTTATTTTACTTCAGTCTTTTTTCATGTGAAAAGGTTATTTGTGAAAAGGAAAAAGAATTGCTTATATTTAGGGTTTGCCTTTTAAGTTTATGATGTTTTGCTCACAAAATGCTTTGCTTTGCAGCTCTTTCTCACCAAAATAACAGATGAGACAGAAAAGAAGGAGCCTGTGAAAGGTAGTTCATTTATTTTGAATTACATTATAATAGTTATCCTTCTGTTTTAATTTTTTATCATTAAGTGTCATATCCTATTTCATGACCAAGTTTTTTTTTCATTGTCGAAGGAACCAAATTAAAGAAGACAAAGAAAAAGAAGAAATTTTCAAAGACGACACTGATTGTCGCCCCTGTTTCTGTCATCAATGTCTGGGAAGTAAGCGGATTCTACATTTAAAACATATGAAAAAAGAAATGAAAATTATTGTAAAATTTAAAATACATAGAGTACTGTTTTAATTGTTTGTTTTATATGCCTAATTGCTTCTGATGCAATCATGCATATTAATTCTTAAGTAACTGCAGTAGATGATCTCTGTAAAAAGTAAATGTTGTTTTGTGTGTAATATATAAAAACATAAAGAAACATTGATATTCCTGATTAAATGAATAAAATTTGCCATTAAACTAGTTTTGATCTTGTACTTGATATAGACCCAGATTATACAACATGTGGACGATAGGTATCCACTGAAAACCTACACTTTTCACGGGAGGAAAAGAGTAGAGGATGTGTCCATCCTCACCCAGAACGATGTCGTACTCACGTCCTACGATACATTGAGGATTGACGCAAAGGTAACAATATATAAATATATATGTGTAATGTATTAGCATTTTGGGGGTTTATAACATTTCCTACAATGTAAAAGTAAAAAGTGCTTAAGTATATTAATAATTTTTACCATAAGCTTTAGTAAGCAATTTTGAAGAGTTTTTTTAAAATTCATAATCTGAAATTTCTATGATTAACTTTACAGACAAACCGCATTCTCCAAGAGGTAAATTGGCTCCGTGTGGTGCTCGATGAGGGACACAAGATAAAAAATCCCTCTTCTAAACAGACACAGGCTATCAACAGTCTCCAGTCAGAAAGAAGGTGGATCCTAACAGGTATGAAACACGCACGCTAACTCTCGATTCCCGCCTACATTTTGGAACCATTTAAATCAATATGAATAGCAATTTGGCCATAAAATCTTTGTTTAATAAAAAGAACAGTTCAATGGTAATTGATAAACTGTCTTAATACCAGCGCTAAACAGTAAATTATCCATAATTCCAGCTCTTGAAAGAAGGGGGGTAGACGATATTTTCCATTGAAATCGGAGTTTCAAGCATCACCGTATTTTGAAATAGTCTTGGATATGATTAAATGTTCCTTACATCTTTTCTTATGTTTTAGGCAAATAAATAAAACATAAATATTTCAATAAAATATAATGTTTCAGTTGTATATCGCTTTGAAATTGGTGGAAAATAAGCATTTTTATCGTTTTTTGTCAATAAACATATGTTCCCCCCGTGTCACACAAAAAGCTTTGGTATGAATTTGTGAAATAACATTCCATATTACCTGTAAAAAAGAATTTTTGTGACAGGGGGGAAAGATGTTTTAAAAATATTTTCCGTTTTCCATTGATTTCTGTAGTGAAAAACACAAGTTTTACCAAAATTTTAGAGTTATCTATCTTTGTTTTCCCAAATAAGTAATGTTTTATGTAAATCCATATAATTATCTATAAAAAATATTAAAAATTCCTCGAATATGTTAACTTTTGAAAATTGACTTGGAGGTAGGCTGGAGAACAATACTATCGTTCGCAGTTCTTTAAAAATCATCCTGGATGTATCAACATAATTGCAGTAACACTTTTCAATCGATTGTCATAGATGCAATTACTATCGTATGCTTAAAATGTCAAGCGTTACCTTTAAACTACATAAATATCCTTACAGAAGATACCTTCCTTAATTGACTCCATTCAGTAATTAGAAAAATTTTCAATAAAGAGGATAAATAAAAACAAAAAATCACTTTAAGTGTATCAAACCAACTTTTTATAGGTACTCCAATCCAAAACAAAATCGAGGAGCTATGGTCCCTTATATCGTTCCTTAAAATAGACACATTTACTGATGTAAATCAATGGAGAAAAATAATCGTGGACCCTCTGGTGTCTGGGGATGAGAATGCCAAAAGGTATATTTTTATTTAAAAATGCCCATAAGTTTGTGTAAAACTTTAAAGCGATTGAAATTTTTTTGTTACCCTTTGTGCACACAATAACATAAATTCATTTAAAACATAAACAGAAATCATTGTAGGGTAGACTGTCAAATGCGGACAGTTTTTCACACTAATTGTAAGCCCATTATTTAGGACAGGGGATGCTCACTCCTCCATGGCACCTGATCACACCTCTGATGTTTTGGAGGTCCGTGTTTGCTCTGCTCCTATTTTGTATTGTTTTATGGACTTATGAGTTTGGATACTGATCGTTATCTCCATATATTTCATTACACACTGAATTGTCGACAGATTTTCCTTTATTTCCCGATCATGACAAGGGCACACGGCGGGTGTGACCGTTCGGCAAGGGATGCTCACTCCTCCGTCAAACCTGATTCCACCTTTTGATGTTTTTAAGAAAGAGGTTTTCCTCAGCCGACCGGTCACACCCACCGTGCGCCGATCGGGAAATAACGGAAAAATTCGTTGTAAATTCAGTGCATAAATAATGTACATTTAATTAGTATGAAAAACGTCAGGCAGCATTTGACTCAAAGATAAATTGTATTTGCTGACAAGGTCATTGTATAGACCATAAAACTTTCGTAATGATGATTTTAGATAAGACTGATATTCTTGTTTTATCAACTTGTTTGTCAATAATTTACCTTGTTTTAGAAATTGTTCATACGTTTGGACTGGTTTGAGAATATATTATTTATATCTTTTTAGGCGGATATTTCATCTTGTAAATTTTATTGCATTAAGAAGAACGAAAACTTCTACCATACGTGGAGAAAGAATACTTTCTTTACCTCAGAAAACTGTGGTTGTGAAAGAAATCCGGTTTAGTGAGGAAGAAATGGAGGTTTACAGAGATTTTGACAGAGGATGCAAACAGCTAATTCGACGGTATCTGATGTTCTATTGTTGGCTGGGGACAGGTTGACGTTTGTCAGTCGACACTTTCCATATGTTCTAGTGTTGACCAGGGACTGGTTGCTGGTTGACAGTAGACACTTCCCATGTGTTCTACTGTCAAACAGGGACAGATCGACAGTTGACACTTTTGATGTGTTCTAGTGTCGACCGGGGACACTAACCCTAATCACAGCTATTAAATTGAGACTAACCCTAATCACGGTTATTAAAGCGAGACTACCCGTAATCACAGTTATTAATGCGAAACTACCCCTAACCACAGTTATTAATGCAAGACTAACCCTAATCACATTTATTAATTCGAGAATAACCCTAATTACACTTATTTATGACAGTAGAAATGGTAAAATGACAACTGTCCCTGGTCGACAGTAGAAATGGTTAAATGTCAACTGTCATCTGTCCCCGGTCGAGAGTAGACTAAGAAACGGTTAAATGTCAATTGTCAACTGTCCCAGGTCGACAGTAGAAATGGTTAACTGTCAACTGTTCCAGGTCGACAGTAGAAATGGTTAACTGTCAACTGTCCCCAGTCAACAGTAGCACCGCATCACCCCCTCTTTTATATATGTATAAGTTTCTGTATAGTTTAATTCTATTAATTACAATTATTATATTTATAATCTGCTTACGTTTTAGCTCACCTGAGCCGAAGGCTCAAGTGAGTTTTTCTGATCACATTTTGTCTGTTGTCCGTCCGTCCGTCCGTCTGTCCGTCCGTAAACTTTTCACATTTTCGACTTCTTCTCAAGAACCACTGGGCCAGTTTTGACCAAACTTGGTACAAAGCATCCTTGGGTAAAGGGGAATTTAAACTGTTAAAATAAAGGGCAAGTCCCCTAAAGGGGAGATAATCAAGAAAAGACAAAAATAATCACAAAAATTATTAAGAACCACTGGGCCAGTAAAGCTAAACTTATCACAGTTATTAATTCGAGTAAATATCATAACCCTAATCCACAATGGAGAATCAAAGTTTTACATAGAAATATATAGGAAAAATCTTTGAAAATCTTCTTCTCAAGAACCACTGGGCCAATCACACTTATTTATGACAGTAGAAATTGTTAAATCACTACCCCTGGGGGAAGGGCGGGGCCACAATGGGGAATCAAAGTTATACATAGAAATATATAGGAAAAATCTTTGAAAATTTTCTTCTCAAGAACCTCTGAGCCAGAAAAGCTGAAACTTATGTGGAAGCATCCTGGGGTAGTGTAGATTCTAAATTGTTCAAAACATGACCCCCAAGGGTTGGGCGGGGCCACAATGGGGAATCAAATTTTTACATAGAAATATATAAGAAAAATCTTTGAAAATCTTCTTCTCAAGAACCACTGGGCCAGAAAAGCTAAAAAAGCATCCTGGTATAGTGTAGATTCAAATTGTTCAATCATGTCACCCCCCGGGGAAGGGCAGGGCCACAATGGGGAATCAAAATTTTACATAGAAATATATAGGAAAATTCTTTGAAAATCTTCTTCTCAAAAACCACTGAGCCAGAAAAGCTGAAACTTATGTGGAAGCATCCTGGGGTATTGCAGTTTCTAAGTTGTAAAAATCCTGACCCCTGGGGGAAGGGCGGGGCCACAATGGGAAATCAAAGTTTTACATAGGAATATATAGGAAAATTCTTTGAAAATCTTTTTTATATATGTGCACATGGAGTTTCTGCATAGTTTAAAATGTCTAAATTATGATTTCAATTATTATATTTAAAGAACAGAATAATCTGCTTGGCGTTTTTTTTTATTTGCTGGAATTGAACATGTCAAGGTACCCAAACCACTTTATTTCCTTTTCTTGGGGGAGAACTAAGGTTTTTCTGGTATAAATACCCAAATTTGCTACGTTGAATCGTTTTTGCCTCATTTTACTACTGCTTGATTTAGACTAATTGACGAAAGAAGGCACCTTCAGGAAATTGGCCTTTTTTATGCAGCACTTGTACGACTGAGACAGCTGTGTTGCCATCCAGAAATAATTCCAACAAAAGCGAAAGGTTTTTGTTTTGTATTTTTTTTGTAAAAACATGATCTTCATATATGTTTCATTGAAACCATATTTTGGCCATATCATATACTACAATTAAAAAATGATTTTAAAACATGAAAATTATTTATGAATTGGTGTATACTTCTTTTTTAAGAAGATTTTTGTGTTTTGTTTTAGTTGGAAAAATAAAAGTGGGTAGGTCTCTCAGCGAACTGGAGAGCAAACAGACTGGAATAGAAAAGCTTGCTTCACTACTGAGACTCTCTGAAAATGAGTGTTGCAGTGTTTGCTTAGAAGAAATAAGTGTGACTGAAGGTACAAACGCTCCCGTTATTACAGACTGTGATCATATCTTCTGCAAGTCGTGTATTGTTGGAGTAATTCGGCAACATGGCACCTGTCCAAACTGTCGAGGAATTCTGACAATGGATTCTTTAACGGAATGTCCTCCTGGTGAACTTGCCCTTCGCTTACAAAGACCTGAACTAGACAAATCTGTGCTTAGTACCAAGGTATATTTTTATTAACATGTTAGAAAATAATTTTCTGTTGTATAGTTGATGTTCCGTCCAATTAATCTTTTTAAGTGAAATCCAGATTATGTGTAATTTGACAGAAAACATAAATAAAAAACGTATTTTTGTTTGTTTTAAAACAATTATAAATCGGCTATATATTTTCTTCAGACAACGGCATTGATGGTAGATTTGCATCAATTACGAGATGAGTTTCCGCGGGAGAAATGCGTTATTGTCTCAGAATTCACCACCCTTTTGGATGTAATCGAGGAGCCACTTAAGTGCGTGCAATGCTTGCTCTGATTTAAGTATATATATACATGCATACAATTGAAAAATTAAGAAAAAGCAAATAAATAGCATATGACGTCATTTTGCAGAAGTTCAAACTTCCGATTCGTCCGACTGGATGGTAAAATGACTCAGAGGGCTAGGGCTAAAAGCATCGAAGTGTTTTCAAGTCCAGGTGATGACTCCCCCACTGTGATGTTGTTGTCGCTAAAAGCTGGAGGAGAGGGCATCAGTCTTGTAGCAGCATCCAGAGTCTTCCTCCTTACACCGGTCATATAAATTCTCTTTTTAAGAATAGTATTTTTAGACGGTGTATATATAAATTTTGACCTATCATTAAACTAAAGCTATACGTAATAATGATTGGTTTACTCTCTGTAATGCACTAGTCATGACGGTAGATTTAACGTTAACAAAGAAGAGAATACTACTCATTTCATGATATTATTTTTAATTTTATTTATAAACATTCTTGCTGTATATTCTCCCCCAGCCCACAAACACACACACGTGCAACAATTTAGATATTTCACGATATATTTAAATGTTTTCTGGATGAATTTTTACATCAATCTAGCAAATTTACAAACAATTCACAAAATACTAGTATTACGTATCAAATGATAATTCAGAATTTGGTTGATAATTTTACATCTTACAAGATTTCTATAATTTTGAATAGTATTTGAACGTTTATTTGATTGACTTCCAGCACTGGAATCCGGCTACTGAGGACCAGTGCTTTGACAGGTGTCACAGACTCGGTCAAACCAATGACGTCATAATCACTAAGGTAGGACTTGTGGTACTTCAGATAAAACTTGTACAATAAGAATGTTAAACAAAATATTATCATTGAAAAATCTGAATGTGCCCTGTTACGGGATGTTGAAGAACATAGATGATATTAAGGCATCTACACAGAGAGACGAATTGATGTTTCCCTTGAATTTATTTTATGGTATATTATGTTTAAATTTGAAAGTATTGTGTTTAAAACTGTGAGAGATATTGCGTCAAATGTAAAGGATATACAGTCGAACAAAGAGATACAAACCTCTAGTGCATTTTTCGTGAAATAAAAAAAAAACTTCAAAACTTTAAAATATTACGTTAAAAATAATTTGCGTTATCATGTCAAAACAAAAGGACTTGAATATATACTTAAACAAATTATACAGCCAGACAGACAAAGCGGTCTTAAACTTTTAGATGTCTTTTTTCTATAGTAAAATACTCATTACATACACATTTGGCTAACGCTTTGTCGAAAATTATTGGAGTTACTATGTCAACATAATTGTAATTGACGGACAAAGAAAGTTAAATATCGTAAAATATGTACGAAACCAGTAAATAACAGCAGTGGATAGAGAGAAATGTGATTCCTAGAGGACTCTGGCAGTTTCTTTTTATTAAAGGATTGTTTTGATAACATTTAATTTTTGTCCCTAAAAAATCAACATTTCATAATGTAATTCAGGTATAAGATAAGAATAATGGCAATGCATTTATATACTCCAACTGTGTGTATATGACGCTAAAACGATGCTTTTTGTAATCAAATCAAAATTGGACTTTAAAAATGCGCTTTATATTCGATGTTTATACTTTGAGATCCAAAGAATGCGGTTTTGAACACGATTTTTTTCTATCAGTGTTCAATCTTCAATACATACATCTTTTATGAAAATTTAAATCTGGTCTCAATATTTTCTAAAGAAGATGCAAAATATGATAAATGGTGGGAAAATGCGATTTTCATGATGTCAAATTTCTAAATTAATTGCATTACGATCATCTGAAAATTACAGATAAATGACAACCGCATAGCTTGTGTAAAGTTATTATTTAAGGCAATACATGTATTAAGTTATTCATATAATGTGACCATTTGAGACACTAATCGCATATCGTTCTTTTTTACTTTTAGTATGTAGTTAAAAATACAATAGAGGAAAGGATATTAAACCTTCAAGAACAGAAGAAGAAGTTAATGGACTGTGCATTTAACTACAACAAAAAGAAAACAGAAAAGCCAGGAATCAATGAGATCAGGGCTCTTTTAGATGTATAAAGAGGAGTTATCGCCCGTGTTTTTGTACCGAGACAGGCAGCAGTATCAGTTCACATGACTTTTAAGACACAATCATGCCATTTCGTACTAGGATTCACATAATCAATTCAAAATTGATTCCGACACAAATCTTATTCCCATGGTATACTAGTATAACAGCTTTCTACAATTCATTTGGACTCGCAAATGTATAAATGTGAAAACCAAATATAGTTACACACAAAATTTATTTTTTCAAAAACATTCAATGATGAAAAATTATGAACACAAATCAAGAGTTGTAATGACCTAAATTATATTTAAAAAGTACAAGCCACCTTAATTATAGTGTTTCTGTCACAAAAACATATGGAATTTCCCATTACATCTGAATAATATTGTGCATTTTTCATGATATCTTTTAATGTTTTTTAATGAATAAAATCCAGATAAATGAGATTATGAAGTGGATCTAGAATGAAAAACAAAAATAATTAATGGTTGTTCCAACAGCTTTATAATTTAGAATGTAGGGATATCAATCTTCTTGTAGTGTAATTTCTTTTGGAATCAAATGTAGACTTAGGTGACATTGTTCTACTCGAGATATTCTATGTCCTTTGTAACTGAATAAATGTAAACTTATGTGACATTAATTTCCTTGTAATATATACTCTGTCTTTTGGAACCAATGTAAAATATTCTGAAACAAAACAAAAAGAAATTAGCATAAAATGTTGCCAAGAATTATGTGTTCTTTCTTTATTATGTTATTTTCATACTTGCACGCTAACAATGGAATATATGGAGATAACAAACAATATTCAGATATTCACATTTAATTTAAATACTTTAGGAATGAAGTTTATTGTGACTTCCATATATCTGAATACTCTTTAGTTTCACAAACTCTTCTAATCGTAAAACACAAATTCTTCTGTTTCTAAATTCTGTTTTGCTAAAATTCATCAAGATATTTCATTTCTGCCAATTGAAGTGTAATGATTTCGTGGTATTTTGTGACCTATACTTACATAAGTAAAAGGAGACCAATAACGTTATATCCCGCCATGACCCAGAAAGCGAATCCAGGGAGAAAACTGACCGTCTCTGAGTAGATGGCCCCGCCCACCACCGACCCCACCATAAAACAGATGTTCTCAAACAATGCAATACCTCCAAACATTGAACCTGTTGGGAAAAATAAAATATCAATAAAGAAAAAACTTCATAATACATATAACGCACATCACTCACAATATTAGAATATCTTATAAGTATTGTTTTATATTTTTTTTTTACATTTTAAACAATGTAATTGTATTCTGATGTGACCATATATCTTAAATTTTTATTAAAACTAGAATTATGTTTTGTAAATATCACAAGAAATTCACAATTTAATACATAAATTACAAATTATTATTTGTAAACATCGATGTTAAAAGAGATACTGTATTTATTTGAAAGCCATAACCGTGGTCGTACAAAGGCCTTTTCAATTTTTTCCCCTCAAATTTATAACGTTTATGTAGTTATTCCTATTATAAGACTTTTTTTAAAACAATGAAGATGGTCATAAACGAAAGGAAACGAAAACTTAACACAAATCAAAACATTTAAACATATGTATAGGTATCGCACAAACGGGACAATGAAGACTGCAATATCCGTATTTTGCTAAATCCTATCAACAGTTTATCTTGTATATAAAAAAAAACGGGTTTAGAGTGATTATGCTTTGATTATTCTTTTAGTGAAGTCTCACTTTTGTGTCTCACAAAAATATGGTACCTTACACTGATGGTTGCGAGGATATCGTAACTTCTTGCTCACTCCTCCACGGCACCTAATCCCACCTCTGATGTTTTGGATTTTGGTAACACGGTACTGTAGATCACTAAATTTTCGTTGGCGAGATTGTCATTGACTTTTAATTTTTCACGTAACATATAATCGTAATACTTTTATACGCGTTAAATTTTCTTTCACGCGTAATTACGAGTTCTTAAAAAGTGATTTACAGTACTGCTCGTTATCTCCATAATGCTAAAATGTTATTTTATTTGGATATTATTTCTTCATCCATTATATTTTATGGGGCTGTTTTAATGAATGCAATAAAGATTTCAAAAATTTCTAGCATTGATTTTAAATATTTTTGTTTTGTTGTTATCTTTGTTCTTTACATGCTATTGATGTATATCAAATAACGTAAGAAATCAATTTCTTGTCTTGTTGGGATGTTGAAAAACATTCTGCTTAGAGGAATCCACAGAAAGAAGTAATTATAAATATTGACCTACCTTGTTTATCTGGGGGCGTTAAACGAGACATGATGGACCGTATCATAGTGACTTCTATAATACCCAGACAACCGACGACTGGAACTAGAATACAAAAGCAAGTCAGAATTAAAAGCATTTCAAATCACTTTGCTAAAAGCAGGTTCTAACTGACACATGAATAACCTTTTGTTCCTTTACAACACTTTCTTATTTATTTATTTTTTCTTTTAAAAATTACCTACCCATGTAAAGTTCAAAAGATGTTGTTGATAGTGCTTCCATTACGAAGTAACCAATCGCAGAAAGAGTTCCAATGACTGCGATGAAGTCATCTGACATAAAGCATTGTAGGATTCGTATAGAGACGACGCCCACAAACTCCTGAATAACACTGCGAATGGTGCCGAAATTGCTAATTCTGATCGGACTCCAGCAAAAGGGGGCTCCAATTTGATAGAGAATCTCAACATTTGTTTTTCCTAAAGCTGCCATGCTGAGTAAGTTGAATGCCAGTATGAGTATTATATATTGCCAACGTCGCCCATAGTTTTGATCTTTATTTCCATGAATGTATAGGTCTAACGACTCTTTAATCTGACGTACTGGATGAACTGAACTGACTCGATTCTCCTCTTTCAACGGTTCTTTGAGAACAAAAATGGTGAATAGTATCCCAGTCAGAACCATTGCACCTGACGCAACGACAGGGCTGTTAAACCCAAATGCTTCTATCAGATAACCAGAAAGTAAGGTCCCTGCTAAGAATCCAACCCCAACACCTAGACCAAGAATTGCAAAAGCAAAAGATCTTTGTTTTCCGGCCTTTGTAATATCAGCAAAACCCGACGAACAAATGGCAACAGACGAGACCCAGCCTCCCGTACAACCCTCAATAAACAGATAAATTATGAAAAAATTAACATCATATTTCATGAAAATGTTCAGAAAACAGAGTCCACTTTTTATAAGAGATCCAAATAATGGGACCAAAAGCGTTTTCTTTCTTCCAAATCTATCACTCAAGGAAGAAATTAAAGGGGCGGTGAATATGGCAGGAATACCACCCGATATAGATATATACACCGTCCATCTGGCGGTATCAGACTGTATAGTTTGCTCCATTTCAAATTCTGGGGAACTTGTATTGGTTTCACAAAGAGACTTATCTGACTTGTTCAACGTTGCGTTCGGAAACTCTCTGTCTTTATATACACTGTAAGTATACTGACTCAAGTCAAACAGTAGGATGGTAAAGGACGCCATATGTACAAACACGATGATTCCGATGACAAATCCTGTGACTGGGATCTTTACAGATTTAGGGGCCTCCTCATCTTCATCTAAAAGCTTAGTCTTCTCACTGCTATCCATTTTACGTGAAGTTTGATTAATTTTTAATGTTCCTCCAGAATAGAGCTACCTCACTTTCTCCGAAGCGACTGTGGTTTCGTAGACCTTTTGATAAAAGGAATAAAATCGTATTTTATGTACTAAGTTTTTTAAAAGTATTTAGATGGTATATATAAAGCAAGCGTATGTTAAAGTGTTAAAATAATAAAAATAAATCAATACTAGTATATTGCAATGAAAGAGACTAAAATTAGATATGAGAACACTGAAATATCTGAAAATACACGTAATTCTCCTGCTGAATCACAAGGTAAAAAGAAAAGTAATGATTAATTTAAGGCATATCAGTTTTTGCAAGAAAAAAGATACTTAACTGACAGGTGTGTATCAAATAAATTTGCCCTGCCTTATGACTCAGCGAATAGATAGATTTTTACCATAATTCCGACCAAATGTAGTCTACGTATGAAACGTCGTGCATACACAGGTTGAACATGTATACTTACCTTATAGATAAACAGATCTTTAGATATCAGCATAGGGACTTAAAAAGAACGCTGTTCCTCATCTATCAAATTGTATAAAACATACCATAAGTCATTCTAGATTTGAAATCTTAAAACATACGTTACTCTTTATTGTAAAGAAAAAAAACAGATGAAAACTTACCTTATATTGTTGCACCTAGGTTATCATGTCTGTGGCCCACAATCAATTGAGATGGTGGGGTCATCACCTGAAGTTTTATCTGCCAGTGGTGATAAATATAACAATAGGCAGAGATAGCATACACAATTACTAGAAAAACTAAAAGTGTTTGATTTTCCTCTCACTATCAAAGAACTTCACGTGAAAACAATGCCCTCATTAGTTCGTGTGCTAAAGTTCATAAGTTGTAGATAATCATATTCCTTCTGAGTGATCTATTATGTGTTTGATATGAGAACTAGTGTTTCCACACAATAAAGAATTCAAAATGACACGTGCTGTTTTACATCATACTAAATTTGCATTTTCTATTAAGTCACTTTCATTTTAGTTTATTTCTAATCATTATTCATATTTTCAAATAAATATTAACAAGTAATCTAAGATATTCATTTTCTACATGGACAATTTTAAAAAAGATAGAACTAATAAGCAGTAATACTTAAATATAACAAAATCCATGGTCAATTCATGAATAATGAACTTACAATGCCAGACAGATTTTGGCTTCATGATAAATTGTATTTGCTGACAAGATCCTTGTATTGACCATAAAATATGAAAAAAAGTTGAATTGAAACAAGACTGGTGAAATCCTTGTTTCGTCAACTTGTTGTGAATAGCTTGTCTCGTTTTTAGATATTGTTTGTACATTTTAATAACATATTCTTAAATGTTTAATCAACTAGGAAATATAAAGTTCATACAGAGGTGATAATGGTACTTTGTTATATACATAAGCCTTAAAGGGCAGTTAAAGATAGAGAAGTTAAGATAATGTTTATCAAAATAGTTGGTTGTTGTGGTATCTTTTATATCACTGGGATGTATCGTGTCGACATACGATTGGAAATAAGGAATGTTTTTAAGTTTAGTGTGAATTATTGGTGTGAAAATCAGACTTCCACATAGTTGTATTTTTCCATGAAGCGTGCTATGCCGACGTGACAATTCTGTGTGATTTACACACCAATAACTCACACAAAACTTAAAAACATTCCTTACATGTCGAATTGTAAGCCATAGCAGTAGATTTTTTCTCCCTTAAATTTTTTTGAATAGATTTTCCATAAAATTAATACAAAAATAGGTATTCATGTAAATTTCAAAAGATTGCTGAAAATGTGATCTTCAAAAATTGTAAAGATAATGTCAATCAAAGACTTAGGCGTCTTTTTAATATCAACTTTGACAAGGTTAGGGAAGAACAAGGTATGGTTTCCATATAAATCTTTGCCCTGTGGTTTCTAAAAAAATGAAACTGGTGTAAAAGGTGAAAAATAATACTTCCTAAATTATTGAAATTCCATGTAGAAAAATCATACAAATCATTTTTCTCACATGTGTTTTTAAATGCTAATTGTGACGTCATAAACATGTGCATTTTCCCGTATTTTCTTCAAAAGTTGCAGAAGACACAAATTTTCAATGGAATTTTCTTTCAGAAAGCATTGTCCACAGGCATCGCCCACAAAGATTTTAAGATATGTGATTTTTTATGGTTTTTTGCACAACATATAAAAAATTAAAGTGGGCGACGGCTGTGGACACTATTTTCTAAAGGAAAATTATCCTTGAAATTGGCTAATTTGAGGCTTTTTGTGTTAAAAATACAGAAATGCATCACATTAATGACGTCATATTTGCAGAATGGTAATTTTTTGTACCGTATTCTTTCCTGATTTATCAGTCATATACTTAACTAATATTAAAGCCGGTTTCAAAACTTTTTGATGACATTACATTTTTAGGGCACAATAAAGCTAAAACCATACCTTCTCCTTTACAAGTACTCTTTCTTGAAAAAAAAGCAGATGTTTCTGTTGTCGATTTACGTGGACTTCAGTTTATCATCGGAATAATTGTATAAGTGCTGAAAAGTCAGATGTTTTAATGTTACTGATTTTGGTAAACTTCTGCGATTTCAAACTTGAAAAGTAAATGTTCTTAAGATTTAAGTTTCCACATTTGATTTAAAGTACTTCTCAAAATGCATTGTTATATAGTACTTCCAAGTTTTCTCCTTCAGTGTTGTTAATATTTTAGTGAGGAATAAAGAAAGAATACTTAATTGGTAGAACAAATATACTGGAGCCCACTTTATGTTATATCTTTACAAGGAAGTTTTTTTTAGTCTAGGCAGTAAGAGAATTAAAATCCAATGTGATTATAGGGAATATTAAAAATATATATGATTGTCATATACTACACGTTTACATTCTAACTCGAATATTCACATCTACTAAATATTTTCTGCATTATTTCATAAGAAAACCAGCGTCGTTTATCAGCCAGCAGACAGAACTAAGCATATCTCCTGTGCAGATTTGTTCCATCAATGAACTTACTGTTACATACAGGTACATACCAAAATTACAATATTTTATCTACCTTATCCTACTTCAGATGAATATTTTAAAAGATATTATTAAGAAAATGCATATTTATGCTTGTAAGTATAGGTCTTGAAGTTGCAGCTAGTGCAGATTTTTTTTTACGTAATCTGTTGGCGAGTTATTCATTTTTTCTGATACAGCTGCAACATTAATTCTTATTTTAAAAGCCCGAGAGCAAATAAAATTGCTAAATTGAAAGGTATCAATACAATCGTATAGCATTGATAAATAAAATAAAAAAAAAACATGCTATAAGAAATAAATGCGAGTAATTTAATTTTAGTAGTAATACGTCATTTGATTGTTTAGAAGACTTAGTTTATATCATTTAAGATAAGTTGTCTACGTCACGGTAAGTTACGTGAAAAACGTGTATATCCGTTTGGCGTGCTTTGAAAATGTGCTCAACTTAAAGAGATTTTTGGAGGGAAAATTGTTTTGTTGTCCAGACTGAAATTAAAACAAAGGAATAAACTTATTTCAATCTATGTTATACGATATATAAAATTTCATATATTAGGTTTACACTTTCTATAAACCGCTCTGCGGTTTATAAAGCGTAAAATGCCCCAAGTTATGTTATATCGTATAATATAGGTTTCCTTCATTGAAAAAAAAACTGAAAAGTATCATATATTAATGTATAGATGATTAATTTTCCAATATCACATGGTAAAGGATCATTGCAGGAAACATGCTGATTCAATAGTTAATACTGTTCAAAGATTTCAAATAATCGAATTCATATATAAAGAAAATCTTTTAAAAAAGGGTAAGAAAACGAACTGTGTATATAGTAGTCGATCTTGAAAAAAAAACTATAAACAATTAAAATCTCTGATATGGAATAAAACATGAGATTCTTTTGTTTTGAAATATTAGTGTCAAAAAATTAATAACTTTCATTCCTGGACCTATTTCATTCGTTTGAATGCCTTGCACGTGTATAAATACAGAAGAAAGAATGGGAAATATCCATTGTTTTTTAGTATCACACACGGTTGTGTATCTCATGTCACGTTGACGTTTATATTTGAAATACTGTCTTCCTCCACAGAATCTTGAATTACTTCATAACCATTTCTGTTCTTTCTGTTACTGAGGATAAGAAACCTAAAAATAAACAAAAGGATATTATACATAAATTAATCTTTCTCAAGGTAGCAATTTTATGAATTTTTATGATTCTGTTTAAAGCTATAATAACAACGCTCTACACATGAATTTGTAAATAGTTCTAGACTTAATTAATTTTCAGTTCGCTCATATGACTGCTTACCTGATATAGTAACTCGGGTGACTTAAAAATACATGTATATCCAGTACAAATTAAGGAAGTTTCCTCACACGAAATACATGCATTTTTAAAAAAATACCACCCCCATTCTCTTAAGAATCTGTATGTTGGACTCAAGACAATGCAGGAGACTTCTCTCTTTTTCATTTATGTGCAAAAATTCAATATTATATGTTCAGACACTATCATATTTTATAGATTTTTGAATAAAGACTCCCTCTGTCTGGTCTTCCGGCCTCTTACCATTGTGTATGTCTGGCTCAATGCATCTTTCCCGTGAGCCGAGACGAGTTTCAACCAAACATGCTAAATGACATATGACTTTTATTTTTCATCTGTTTCATTTTATAGAATTTCATACTTACACTAACAGAACACTGGCCAGAAGGAGAAATATAGAGAACACAAAGAAGACGATCCCTCTGTTAACTTCCACAGTGACAGAATAGATAGAGGACCCCATCACAGACCCTACACAGGCACAGATGTTCTCAACGATAGCTATTCCAGCATACATTGTACCTATAATTACAAATAATAAACACTCAACGATAGCTATCCCAGCATACATTGTACCTGTAAGTTCAAATAATAAACACTCTACGATAGCTGTCACAGCATACATTGTACCTGTAATCACAAATGTTAAACACTCAACGATAGCTATCCCAGCATACATTGTACCTGTAATTATAAATATTAAACACTCAATGACAGCTATCACAGCATACACTGTACCTATAATTATAAATATTACATTGTAATCACAAATAATAAACAACGATAGCTATCCCAGCATACATTGTACCTGTAATTATAAATATTAAACACTCAATGACAGCTATCACAGCATACACTGTACCTATAATTATAAATTTTAAACACTCAATGATAGCTATCCCAGGATACATTGTACCTGTAATCACAAATAATAAACACTCAACGATAGCTATCCCAGCATACATTGTACCTGTAATCACAAATATTAAACACTCAACGATAGCTATCCCAGCATTGTACAATCACAAAATAATAAACACTGTGCATTGTACCTGTAATCACAAATAATAAACACTCTACGTAGCTGTCAACACAAATGTTAAACACACAACGATAGCTATCCCAGGATACATTGTACCTGTAATCACAGATATTAAACATTCAACGATAGTTATCCCAGCATACATTGTACCTGTAAACACAAATGTTAAACACACAACGATAGCTATCCCAGGATACATTGTACCTGTAATCACAAATATTAAACATTCAACGATAGCTATCCCAGCATACATTGTACCTGTAATTACAAATAATAAACACTCAACGATAGCTATCCCAGCATACGTTGTACCTGTAATCACAAATATTAAACATTCAACGATAGCTATCCCAGCATACATTGAACCTGTAATCACAAATGTTAAACACTCAACGATAGCTATCCCAGGATACATTGTACCTGTAATCACAAATATTAAACACTCAACGATAGCTATCCCAGCATACATTGTAACTGTAAACACAAATGTTAAACACTCAACGATAGCTATCCAAGGATACATTGTACCTGTAATCACAAATATTAAACACTCAACGATAGCTATCCCAGGATACATTGTACCTGTAATCACAAATATTAAACACTCAACGATAGCTATCACAGCATACATTGTACCTGTAATTACAAATATTAAACACTCAACGATAGCTATCCCAATATACATTGTACCTGTAATCACAAATGTTAAACACTCAACGACAGCTATCACAGCATACATTGCACCTGTAATCACAAATAATAAAAAATCAAAGATACCGTAGCTATCCCAGCATACATTATACATTTATTGACTGAGTTCGAGGGCAACATGCGTTTTGTCGGACCCAAGAACCAAACTGTCTTTAGCTATCGTTGAGGGTCGACAAAACGCATTTTCCCCGAGAACACAGTCAATAAATGTTTTGTTATACCTTTCATTTCAATTCTTTTTACATACATGTATTTTGTACTGTCTTTCGTGAAGTAACATCACTTTTGAACACCAACGAATGAAAATAAGATTAAGCTCCGCCCATTCTGTGACGTAAGCGGTCCAACATCTCACTCCGCGGTCCAACATCAATTTTTTTTTTATGCCCGCTGAGCAAAACATCAGAAATGTTAGACTTTTTTACGTATAGATTTGTATAGGAACAAATTTTTAAAGGTGTAACAAAAAAAATAAGCAAAACAAACATTATCCTCTGAACTCAAAAGGTGTGCCATGGAGAATCAAGCATTCTTTGTCGATTTTGCACGTAAAAACCACGGCAATAAAGTTCTTTTCAAATTTTTGAAACTATATGATTTGTGAATGAAAAAAAATATTCTGCTAAAAGGTAGCACACTCATTAGCAATGCAATTCCAACAGATTAATGTAAAATCTTGTCTCAAAAAAAGAAAAGAAAAAGAAAACCAGAAGACATTTTCATCGAGAGACTCAAGTATCTCTTAATTTCAAACTCATGACTATCTTTTTTTTTAAAAATATCATTTAACTTCCTTAATACATGAAATTAGGAAGCACTATATATAAAATAATTGTAAACTTTGCAGCGAAAATGTAGTTACAAGTACATGTATCTGGCTAAGAATATGCAGGAGACTTATTAAAATTGTTCTCATCGCTTGAACCTGTCCAGTGTTTAATTGTCTTTGAATTTAAAACGCATTTCCTCAATTCCAGTTTTCAAATTTGCACCTCATGTGCAAATGTATGTTTTTCAATCCTCGAATAGAAAAGATTTTCTCTGTAATCTATAGCTAGGATTCTCTAAAACTAAAATTGTTGATATGGCCTTGTGGATATATTTGACTTGTTTTAAGATCTTTTGCAATGTACATTGTGTAATGAAAGCTCTTGTTTCTGAACTTGCATGCTGGAAAACTTCACACTTTCTTTGGGAGCATCTACAATTCATATTGTTAAGATTGGTGTTATGGAAATAATTAAGATGATAAGAGTATCTAAGATCCTCTGCAATTCATCAACTATTTGTGGATAGGTATAGTTATGAATATAATTTTAATGTAATTTTGAAAATAAATGACCCGATTCGAGTGATCTATGATCTTTACATTCTCCTTTTACTACATGGTGTCATCTTGGTTCAAACTGACCTGTTGAGATTTAGGTCTTTTATAACTAACCTTGTTTGTGGACAGGTGTCATTTTGGACATAATCGACCTGATTAGCGGAAGTGGACTCAAACCAAAAGCCCCGATCACCGACGCTAAAATAAGGACACAAAATTAATGATTTCTATCTAAGTACATGTATATTCCACAATGTTTCATTATTATAATCACTTGTTTATTTAGAAAATAATTTTATTTATCATGAACTTCCCTGAATAATAATCTATTTCCCGTTTGTTTGATTGATATTGACTATTAGATTTGCAATCAGTTTAACATCTTTCTTTATCATATACATGTGAACAGGAAAAATTCCATCAAAAATAATTTTCTATCAAGTTAAATTACATGAAGTACTTTTGAACTCATTCTCAAAATTTGCAATTAAACTATGACTTATGGAAACATGATGGTCTCTTTTCTTGAATTAAACAATAAAATCACAGTTTATTATCAGTCGAGGTAAGCTGTCATATTCTGTTGCAATGTAATTCTAACGTGGCATTACTTACCTACGATGAGAAAGCTTGTAGATGGTGCGATTCCGATCAAAATGAAAGACACAACTGAAGAAGCCGATCCTATCAGAGCTATAGTTTCATCATTAAATTTATTTTGTAATAGTTTTATCCCAAGTAAGATAACACTATCAGAGACAATAGTCTTACTTGTCTGAAATATCCCTATGACCACGGGTTTAAAACAGAAGGGTGTGTCCATCACGTAATAAATCTCAACGCTAAACGAACCAAGTCGGGGTAGAACTACAAATACAAAAGCAGATAAGGAAAGAACATATCTCCATTTTGACGAGTGTTTATTTACAGGATCATCCTTGATATAAAATTGAATCAAGTTTTTAAAGTAAGTCTTCATATTGCAGTCAAACTTAATCCTCTTGCTCTCGTCCAGAGTTTCCTCGATAAAGTACAGAATAATCATTGGCACTATGCTTGTCATGCTGGATATCGCCAGACCCCAGGTGAAGCCTAACTTATTGATGATAAAACCAGAAGCAAATGATCCAGAGGCGTAGCCCATGCTGATCATAAACCCCACCATAGCAATCAGAAAGGATCTCGATTTCCCGACATCAGTCAAATCCGATACCATTGCCATAGCAAGAGATATCTGAGTAACCCAGCTACCACAACAACCGTCAATGAAACTGAAAACAACAAAAATGTAGATGTTCCACTGAAATCTCACTGCTACACACATGAAAAGGGCTTTCAGAAATATACCGATATTGCTCACAAGAATGAAGGGTTTTCTGCCTTTAGAATCACTTAGTGACGAAAACAACCCTGCTGATATCAATAACGGTATTCCTTGAGCAAGGGCCATAAAAATTGACCATTGTGATACATCGGCCTGAACACGTTGTTCCTTATGATACTCCTTTGAACTTGTGTTAGTTTCACACAGTGATTTGGAGCTGTGATTTTTTCGGAAATCGTCATCTGGATATTTCAGATCGTGAAATGCCTTGTGCCCATATTCCCCGTAGGAATAAGTCCCCACCGAATACGCAAAACTTAAAGTTAATAGCACCCCGGAGATAGGAGCCATCCTTGCAATACAGTTTGAATCCTTTGTTGAGGCCTCCATTTGTTTTACCTTTATAGATCTGAAGTTACTTTGTCAAAGAGGAAATAAATGTTGACTCTATGACGTATTTGAATCGGAACATAGATACTAATTCTACTCAGTCAGGAGAAGAAACAACACATTTTTCCCGCTTTGGTAAGGCGCACTTCAAAATGAATTTGAAAAGAGACTTTACCCTCTTACAGAATGCACGATACACTACTGTTTTTTAAAAAAAAAACATTCAAAGAATACGGAAATGGTCTGAGAAGGGGAAGATTTCAGAATCACGAGCCATAATAAGGAAGTATCACACATTTTTACGGAAATCAGCAAGTATATTATATTAAGTAATGTTAAATTGCTAATTGCAACTAAATGAGGAAGTGATGCATTTAGTTGGACAATTATAAGCATTTCGTTCTTTTATGTACTTAGTTCAGGAAAAGATCCATTCTTAGAAGTTTGTATCGTGTTGCATCTTTCATGAATATCAATAAAATATATCGATATTTGTATTCAAGTTCAAAAGTCCATTAATTAATACAAAATGGTACAGAACAAAAACGAAAAAAAATCAGAGGTGGGATCAAGTGTCATGGATGAGTGTGCAACCCCTGTCGATCATTCAATGGCTTAACAATTAGTATGAAATATGTCAGTCAGCATTTGCCCTAATGATAAATTGTTTTTCAACTTTATACACAACCATCCCTCACGATAAATTAAAGTCCAGGCTTTTTGATATCATTGACAGCTGCTTTTTCAATAAAAATGGAACTCGTAAATTTACTTACCTGGTCATTGGACATTTGCAAAATTATTTTGTAAAAACACATTCTGATTATACACACAAGTACTCTGAAGTTGACATCAAAAAGATGCTTGAGTTTCTGATTGACAAGATATATGTGGTTTTGGAGACCAGGTATTTCAACAATCTATTGGAATTCCTGTGGGTACCAATTGCGTTCCGGTATTAGCAGACCTATTTTTGTATTCATATGAAGCAGAATTTGTGCAAAATCTTATGCATGAAAAGAAGACACTTGCCGTGGGCTTCAACTCAACATTTAGATATATTGAAGACGTATTGTCAATCGTTATTTCCATTCCTGTGTCGATACGATATATCCTGGTGAACTTGAAATAAAAGATACCACAGAGTATGACACAACTGTTTCATATTTGGATATTTTACTTGAAAAAGACGTTAATGGTAATCTAACAACCATGCTCTATGATAAACATAATGACTTTAACTTTTCTATCGTCAACTTCCCTTAGTTATGCAGCAATATACCTTCATCTTCTGCATACGGCATTTACATGTATATAACTCAGTTGATTCGATACGCAAGAGTATGCTCTACGTATGAACAATTTCTAAAACAAGGTAAATTATTTACAAATAAGTTGATGAAATAGGAATATCAGAAGTCTCATTTAAAGTCAACATTTCGTAAGTTTTTTGGTCGATGCAATGACCTTGTCAGCAATGAGTCTAATGCTGACTGACGTTTTTCGTACTAATGGTTAGTCCATTATTTATACACTGAATTGACGACGGATTTTTCCGTTATTTCCCGATCATGACAAGGAGCACACGGCGGGTGTGAATGGTCAGCAGGGGATGATCACTCCTCCATGGCACCTGATTCCACCTACTATGATTTGGAGGTCCGTGTTTGCTCTGCTCCTATTTTGTATTGTTTTATGAATTTTGATATTGAATACGGTTCGTTATCTTCATATCCTTCACTGAGAGCATGCTCTTGCGTATCGAATCAACTGAAAGAAATAAACCGTGTACACACGTGATGAAGGTGCTGCAGGGTAGTAAACGATTGAAAAGATATCACGCTTATCATTAAGTTTGGTAGTTATAAAACCTTTACATGTTTTTCGAGTAAGATATTTAAGTAGAAACAGATGTGTCAGACTCAATGGTATCTTTTTATTCACCGGGATCAGCTCGGGATATATCGTATCGACATAAGATTTGAATTAACCATTGTTAATCGACAATACATCGTTATTATATAGCTAAATGTCGAATAGAAAACCACATCAAGTGTTTTTTTTAATTTTTGGGTATAAGATTTCGGACATATTCTGCTTCATATAAATACAAAAATAGGTCTGCTATTGAATGTTTTGAGTCAGTCGATTATCATCGATACAAAATCGGAGAAATATTAGTTAAGGGATGACAATATGTAGTAAATACAATATCTACTACAGATTAAAAGAAATGTCTATACATGCACTTTAAATTTAAATAAAAACATGAAAAAAGTATTCTCTGATCGCTCTTTATTTTTTAAGGAAAAGTTTGTTTTGGGTAATATACATGTACTCAATTTGTGAAATATCGCATTCGATTCACCTCAATGCAACAACAAAGTTTTCTGGAGTTTCGAAAATAAAATGACAGGTGTTTAGTAAGATAAGAAACAATAACTTCCATATAGTGAACCCCTTATTAAAATATCAGCTCATCATCATAATCCTCGTTATCGTTATCATCTGTTTGGTTTTTTTTTTTAGGATTTAACTTCCTTGCTACCTTTCCCGTTAACAGTTTACAACATTTTTTTTTCCAATTGATATTGTATTGCTACCTGGTAATGCTTTTCTATCATAATAGCTATGTAATTTCAGACATTGATGCTATATTCCCTCCACTTAAAGTTTATATCCTTCATTTCATAGTTCACAATGTTGTTATTCCGGGTTCACTATGATACTGTATTCTCTCCGATTATAATTTTTCACGGAGTCCTTAACTAGAAACCTGCAAAAGAAATGCCATTCATTATGTCCATTCAACATAAAATATTTCATTGACGAATAATTTCGTAAGATTATTGCAATTTGTAGTTATTTTACATAATGATTTGTACATCCAGGTTATAAGAAATATCAAAGATAAACTTGCCATGACTAACATATATATATATATATATATATATATATATATATATATATATATATATATATATATATATATATATATATATATATATATATATATATATATATATATATATATATATATTTATGCGCCGGGATCGATAGATCCGGTGCATATATTGTTTTTGTCCTGTCTGTTTGTCTGTTTGTCGGAAAACTTTAACATTCACCATCACTTTTGAACTATTAAAGATAGTGACTTCATATTCGGTATGCATACTCCACTAATTAAGATCTTTTAAATGACACAAAGGTCAATGACTGTTTGACTTTGAGCTATGACCTATATTCTACAAATAATTTTTTTTCGAATTTTGTTGTCGCCGAGCGTAAAGTGTTTCACAAACACATCTTGTTTTTTTTTTTAATTCTCGTTTCACAAAAGACATTTTGCTTGCCCTGTTTATCCATTTTTTAAGAACTTTAATACAAGCATAACCATCTGATTTATGTAATGTATTTTACAGAATCATAAAATTGTACTTACAATAAAAGTAACACTGCTAATAAGAGAAATCCCGAAAACACTAGATATACTGTTCCTCTGTAGAAGGATATTGTCTCCGAGTAGATAGCGCCCCCTAGGACTGAACTAGAGAGGTTACAGATGTTCTCTACTATTGCCAGACTGCCGAACAGCATTCCTAGATGTATTAAAAACAATATGTTTGTTCATTTTTATATTGCATACACTTTCAAAATTACATGGCTTAACTATTTCAAGGGCAAATATTGAAAAGGCTAAAATATAAACCTCTATTACGTTTCTAAAAATTAAAACAAATAAATTTCTATCATTAAAAAGCTACGTTTGAGCAGATAATAAACCATGTTGTTTGTTGAAAATTTCTTTAACATTTTAAAATTAAAATTAAAACTTCAAAATTCTTATAATGAACAATTTCTAAAACGAGGTAAATTATTGGCAAATAAGTTGATGAAACAAGAATATCAGCAGTCTCGTTTAAAGTAATCATTTCGTAAGTTCTATGGTAGATACAACGACCTTGTCAGCAAAAACAATTTATCATTGAGTCAAATGCTGACTGACGTTTTTCATACTAATTGTTAGTTCATTATTTATACAGTGAATTGACGACTGATTGTTCCGTTATTATCCGATCATAACAAGAAACACACCTGATCTCACCTCTGATCTTACGGAGGTCCATGTTTTCTCTGCTCCTATTTTGTATTGTTTTATGGACTTTGAAATTGAATACTGTTCGTTATCTCCATACCCTTCCTTTAACCCTCATCTTAAAGTTTGTTTCTTTCATTCAAATTAAACTTATTTCACTGGTACTGAAAAAACCTTGGATTTACAGTTTACACTTCAAGAATATCTCTGAAAGTTTAAACAATATATGATGTTTTCATTTCTTAGAAATTCCTTTCTTTTTATTTCTTCGAGATTTTTTGATGATTGTTTTCATTGAAGAAAAAAATCTGCTTGATGTATTGGTTTCATCATGAAATTAAAATTATCTCAGTCAAAAGTAAACGATTTGATACTGATGCATATTAATTCAAAGTAAATAAAACGCAATATAAATTAATCTAACATAAATAACTACAATAGGTACTGGCCATTGGGTTAGTGGGTGTTGTGGGTAAAATGTACTACATCTAGATGTTGGCATTTTAAAAATATTAATTCCTGGCAGAAATAACAAAAAAAAAACAAAAAACAAAAAACTATATCTGTTGTAAACAGCTAAAAATAGTATAAATAATGTACCTTGTTTGTGGGGTGGAGTCATCCTTGACATAATTCCTCTGATCATTGGGATAGAACTCACACCCACAGCTCCAACGGCAGCCGCTGTTTACAAAATGATCAAAATATCAAATGGTTCTAACCATTGTTTAAAATTAACATAGCTTTTTTATGAAAGGTTCTACATAAACAATTAGTTGAATGATTTTAACAACAAAAGCCGCAAGTATATTTTTACGTTAAATTCTTACTGACATGAGAAATCATAATACATGTATAAATAGGACGTATTTAGGATCTCCCATGGTACCTGATCCCACCCCTGATGTTTCGGAGGTCCCTGTTTGCTCTGCTTCTATTTTGTATTGTTTTATGGACTTTGATATTGAATACTGTTCGTTATCTCCATATCCTTCTTGTAGCAGGATATGATTTTTATCCGAGTTGTGTGTTGTCGTTTTTTTATATCCCGAGGCTTACAAGGGGATATAAATGAGTTGGATAAAAATCATATCCAACTACAAATCATGAGAATTTCTTTTTTGTTTAATACTTCACTATCAATGTTTTCCACAGTTTTTGAATATAGAGGACTCAACTTTATTTTACTTCATTACGCTGACGCAAAACGTAAAACATTGGCCGTGAAGTATTTTACATGGGATAAAAAGAATCTCCCATGATTCTTGGGAGGCTGCAAAGGCTCGGGGGTGAAAAACACACAATTCACAATTCGTTCATTATATTTAACTACAAATCATGGAAGATCCTATATTTTTTGTAATATACTTGAATAAGTTTTTGCTCTCGTATAACTAACCTGTATACACGTCCTTTTTTGAAGAAGCTATTCCATATAAAACAAAACAGCACATGTCTGAAATAGCACCAATAAATGCAATACTTTCATCTGAGATGCATCTATGCAATAGCTTTATAACAATTAAAATCCCAGCTTCGGAAAAGATGGTTTTAGATGTTTCAAATAAACTGACTGTTTTGGGGTTGAAGCAAAATGGAGAATCCCTGATATATAACGATTCTACAGCAAATGCACCGTGTTTTGCCAACATTATGAATATAAAAGAAGAGATAGCAGTAAGATATTTCCGTCTTGTCAACTCTGGATAATTCGGGTCCTCTTTGAAATATAGTTTCAAAATCTCTTTAAAGTTTCCAAGGCAACTGAAGTTATTTTTCTTTCTTTGCGATTTGAGCAATGTTTCAGGAATAAAGCACGTGATAATGAATGCAAAGGCCGACAATCCACAGGAGATTGCCATAGAATATTCGTATCCCCAATACGCAACCACATAGGCAGAACTAAATGTTCCCAAAGAAAATCCAACACTGTACATAAAACTGAACACAGTGATTAAATAGGATCTGGACTTTCCTGCTTTGGTTAGGTCAGAAACAACCGTCATAGCTATGGCCAGCTGAGCAAACCAGCTTCCACTGAAACCTTCTACCATTGCAAATGGAATAAAAAGATATATATCCCAGTGAAAAAGGATAGCAAGGGTCATTAGAAGTTGCTTAACACAAATACCAAGCGATCCAGCGAAAAGAAATGGCCTTCGTCCAATGGAATCGCTCAGTGGTGAAAACAACATACTGGATAGAATAAGCGGGACTCCCTGGGCTATTGATATGTACACATCCCATTCAGACACTAACTTCTGAACAGTTTTCCTTTCCTGGTACCTTTGTGACGAGGTATTAGTTTCACAGAACGAATCATCACTGGTATTGAAAAGGCTTCTATTAGGGAATTTTAGCTCCCGAAATTGGTCGCGTCCGTACTCGTTAGCCGTGTCTAGGCCTAATACATAAGAGAAAAACAGACAAAAGTCAGCAGCACACAATAAACTGAATACTCGTAAATAGCCATCTCTGGTGTCGGATTCAGTAGGCATCCTGTGAAATAAGTCATCAAACTCTTAGTTAAGGGTTTGAGACTTCGGACTTGGTGAGGATTACTGACTTACTGCATTAATAAAAATATACCTAGTGGATATCATCTTTAGGTGCTTTATCAAGGTACCTGTTTATTAAATTAGGACGATGGTCAAAACGACCTATCCTTGATCCTTTTGGACAAACGATAACGAGCATAAATAACGCATGTCTGAATAATTGTTTGTTTATCTTTATGTGTAACGAAATAAAAACCTGCTTCACAGAAGAAAACAATTGTACAAGTAAAGTACAATATTTCTTTATATCTATACTTTTATCGAAACTAAAATAACGAGAATATCAACAGTCTCGTTTAAAGTCATCATTTTTAAAGTTCTTTGGTCGATACAATGACCTTGTCAACAAATAGAATTTATGATTGAGTCAAATGCTGACTGACGTTTTTCATACTGATTGCTAGTCCAATATTTATACACTGAATTGACGACGAATTTTTCCGTTATTTTCCGATCATGACAAGGATCACACGGCAGGTGTGACCGGTCAGCAGGGGATGCTCACTCCTCCATGGCATCTGTGCCCACCTCTGATGTTTTGGAGGTCCGTGTTTGCTCTGCTCCTATTTTGTATTGTTTTATGGACTTTAATATTGAATACTGTTCATTATCTCCATATCCTTTATCAAAGACCATGATTTTCCATTGATATTCATTGTAAGTAAAAAGAAATGATTCTTCAATATAAACTAGAAGTAAAATTCACAAAATTTATCATTTCTATATAGTTTACAATGGTATTTGTATCATTTTTAAAAAAACGTCACGAAAAGCCCAGTGCATGTATATTTGAATATCTTTGGGAGTTGTTGTAATCAGATACATGGAGCATAAAGGGGAGGGTCGTATAAAAAACTATTCATTACGAGGGCTGTCCAATAATAATGTCCTTGGTGCTCGGAAAGAAGCAAAAAAAAAAAACTTTTTCAAAGATTTAGTCTTAATGATTTCCCTAAAATATTCTCTTTTAATTAAAATTGTCCGCAACATTTTTATCTAATTTCCGATTGTTTTAGAACACATTTTAATATGATCCTTCGTATAATGGGATATGGCAGATCTACTGATTTTCTGGACTTGTTTCTTCTTTTTGAAAGGTGTTTTTTTTAGTTTGGAAAATGAAACAAGTCAAAGGGTGAACGATGGATATGGAGATAACGAACAGTATTCAATATTAAAGTCCATAAAACAATACAAAAGGAGCAGAGCAAACACGGACCTCCAAAACATCTGGCTAATATTGTTGGTAACTATCTTTTTATCCCCCAAACTCCTTTACTCTTCATGGCGTGTGGGTTTGGACGCTGACATGAAGAAATTTAATGTTGTTGATTCCTGATTCTGGTTTCATCCTTTCATTAATATTTTTGATTTTTTTGTTCAAAAATTTGCATTCTAGACTTCTCCAGAAATTGAACTGCCTCCCTGAATAAGAATTTGAACAGGACCACTAATATTTAAGAAAATGACACATAAAACTGTTTCTGTGCTTTCATAATTCTTTGCTCTTCTCAAACCTTGGCTGTTTTTGTCAAGTGCATCTTTTTGTAAATTTGTTTTGAGGGTTTAAAGCAATGGATTCAAGTTTAAATATCTGTTTGAATTTCAGACAAACGATGATAACTAAAATTTTTGATTTTTTGGAATATTTGTTTAGATATTCTTACACGCTGTTGCATTCATTTTTTAAAAAATAGGATCACTTTTGGGTATTAAGCTTTTAATAAAAAGCTTAATACCCAAAAGTGATCCTATTTTTTGACAATAGTCAAATGTTTCTTTTTAAACAATGTAATCTACCCTCAAAATGATGTCAATTTTGCTAGCTGCCTTAAAGTCAAACATCATCAGTGATAATTTGTTGAACTTTGGCAAACAGTACATTGGTTGTTATACTAGTAATTCCTTGTCGTCGAGGACGGTATCTGTCTTTGAAGCCAATTATATAATTTTTGTTCATTGCAATCCACCTGCTCATGTGTCTATAAAACAGACATCGCTTGCTGTAAATTTCACATATTTTAGTGATTATTTCTTTGGGATTCTTAAATTTTTTTCAGAAGCTTTAATGAAGCGTTTAATTCCCCTCTAGTTTACTGATTCTTTACTATTCATTATTTTTAATTCAGTCTCTGTAATAGCCCTTGTTTTCCAGCATCTCACGATGAAACTATGTGATGAAAAGTGGGCAGTGACAGTTAATAAACAAATTGTCAGACCATCACTTAAATACTACTTGAAATGAATTGTATACGGATTTTTCCATTATTTCGCGATCATGACAAGGATCACACGGCAAGTTTGACAGGTTGCCATGGGGTGCTTACTCCTCCATGGCATCTGATCCTACCTCTGATGTTTTGGAGGTCCCTGTTTGCTGCGCTCATGATATGAGTTGTTTGAATGGACTGTTGAGCTTGAATACTCTTCGTTATCTACATATTTCAAGATTCTTAACAGACATATGCTCACAATTTTGGGAAAGTTAAATTCTCTATTCCTGAGAAGAATATTTTGTTCAATTCTACACAAATTTTATTCTTCCTGAAGAGTGTCTGATGAAACCTAATAAAGACTTGCCAAAGTGATGGCATTCTATCTAAACCCCTTTATGATTTCAAATTATTTTGCTTGGCAGATTAAAGTTTTACAATAATGTTAAGAAATAAGGTCTGCATAAATAAGTTTATTCAAAATTAAAATATAAAACAATGAAAATCATGACAAAAAACATGTACATATAATAGACATAAAGACACAACTCTTACAATCGCAATGACATATCTTGATATTGAAAAGACAAGTAATAAGATATTACAGATCTCATCTCAATGGATGGGTAGTTAGACAGAGTCCCTAATTAACTAAAAACCTAGAAATCTACACACAAAGATGCAACATTTATGGAATGTTGATCTCATAGGGCTTGCAGTTACTTATAAACAGATATCCAAAAACTTCAAACTAATCACCTATCAAGAAAATTTAACTCAAATCCAGCATCTGAAGCCAGTTTGAGAGTGTTCTTCCCTTGATGCATTATCCATGCAAGTTTGGTTGGTAATAGACCTGCGCCCGGAAATTTAACCTAGTCCATTATCGGAAAAACGTATGTTGGATCCAGCATTCGAAGCCAGTCACTTAGTTTACATTGTTAAATGTATCATCTTGTCAAGTTCAGTCATCATAGGGCTCATAGTTAATTGGGAATGGGACCTGCATCAAAACGTTAACCTGCTCCAAAAATGTTTACTTGGTAATTCCTTTGCCGATACTTTAGCGTCTGACACCTTGACTAGTACGATGAAACACACTAGAGCACCTCCATGCATGTCTGATTAATGTAGGGCACAGAAGTACTTAAATATAAAACTGCTTCAAAACCATTAACCTGGGCCGTCCATGTCGAGGGAATAACATAAGCCTACCCCCCCTCCCCCAAAAAAGGTGAGAAGATTTTGATTTTTATGTCCTCGTAGGTACATTGTATATAATTTTTGCCCTCTCCATCCATCTGCCTGTCTGTTTTTCAGCAAAAACTTTAACCTTGTCAATAACTTTTGAATGGTTAGAGCTGGGGCTTTCATATTTCAAAAGAGTATTCCTTGTGACAAAACTTTCCTTCGAGTACCACCAAATTTTACCTCCTGAACTTTTAATTTGACCCATTTTAACAAAAAAAAACTATCTCCCCAGATCTTTGACTGCAGGGGCATAAAAGAATCAAGTTTCACAATCATTTATTAAATTTTCAGCTGATCACCGTTCCAATAAGAATTAATAACCAATACTTTTTGAAAATGGTATGAATTTTTTGGAGACTTAAATACCAGAGCACTTTCAATATTGATGAAAAATGAAGATATCCACAACCATGGTGCACAAACATCATACAAAAGGAACGACATGTAAACATCATCTTAATAAAATAAGTAAGTTGTGGGCTATAAATTTCTGACAGGTGATTTCTTTCATCCAAATAGATCATTACATAATAATTATATATATTGAGTTAAAAAGAAAAGAAAGTTTTAGTTCAGCCACCACCTAAAAGGGCATGATTTTAAAACATTCAATAACATTTATCTGACATTATGCCAAGTTTCAACTGTATGAATATTACAGCATTCTTCTTCTTGCAGACATAATATGTTCCTTTGTAAAACTGACAATATAAGTTAAAATATCTGTACATGTAGAGAGGATACTTATTAACTGATAATCACAAGTTATTTTATTGGTAATTAGAAACTTAAGAAAATGAAAGAAAAAAATCTCTGGTTATAAGAAATAAAAGAATAGAGGGATATTTTCAAATATAACAATAAGAATACATTCTTTTATTTACACGTGATAGCACAATTAGTAACATATTGCTAGATAGTTTTCATTATGGTCCTGTATAAAACATATTTACAGACAGATAAAATAAAATGAAAGTAGAAAATACATTGATTCATTTTTCTAACTTACTATGGCAAATAATAAGAGATTCATTCAAAATATCAAATAAAATAAATAAAAATAAAATTCAATAAAATAAAATAGAAAATCACAAATATGCATGAGCTCAAAAATGAGATAATACTTTTATTATAAAAGGGTTGTTTTAGAAAATTTTCAAATTTACAGTGGTTGCTAAAAAAAATTTCATTTTGTCTAAATTTGTATCAGTAATGTCAGCTGCTTTTATTTACAATATGAGAAGTCAACAAAACTTGATTAGAATAACAAATATCCTACATAAAATTCTCAGTTAGAAATAAATCTGTCTGGTTCTGTAAAATATATTGTTCAAAGTGTTAAATTTTACTGGGCAGTAACATAAGAAAGGCAAATAAAATATAACTTAGGTATGAAAAAGCCAAAAATGCCTCGCTGAAAGATAAATGAACCTTCAGTCAAGATATTCTAGTTACCTTTAAAAAATAAAGTACAAATCAGTTTATATTTTCACCTGTTGGAATGGGTTCATAGTCATCTTGATCTCTCCGTCCACGGCCACAAATTACCAGAATTCTATAAGAAAGGAAATATAACCTTTCTAATACTTGTACTTTCAGAAAGAAGTCATTGAATTGAAATTTACACATCAAGAAAAGGACTTTTTTGGGAGGAAAACATATTATCTTAAAGTAAACATTGTCGTCATTTTCTTTTTCTTTACATTAATCACTACAATTAACCTTAAAGGTTATATCTCATGGTGAATGTGATTAAAAAATTACAAAACATACCTCTACAACTTTCTCAAATTTTGGAAAAATAAGTAGAAAATGCTGTTACATAAGAGAACATAATTTACTCACAGCAGAAGAATGAGAGCTAGAGACATAAATCCAGCTAGCACTAGATATGCCATCCCTCGATAATAGTAAACTGTTGCAGAATATATAGCTGTCCCAAGTACAGAGCCCGAGAGGTTACAAATGTTCTCTATAATAGCTATACTTCCAAACATTGTACCTACAAAAAGAAAAATAAATTACATAAAAGTCGCTGTAACAAAGTTCATAAAATACAGCACTGGTTATTGGATAATTCTTTTTCATGGAAATAATATTTTGTGGTCTCATTGTTGAATATTACCTTGTTTGTTTACAGGTGTCATCTTTGACATCACCGCCCTGATCATTGGAATGGAGCACATGCCAACAGCACCAACTGCAGCAGCTAGAAAGGAAATTATATCCAATATAATTTTGTAACAGTGCTCACATCACTATTCATTAAATAAAATAGAGATGCAGACAAAGTCTTACCTATGTAAAGGTATTTCTCAGATGGGGCCAATCCAAATAAGATGTAATAAGCTAGAGAGGAAATGGTGCCAATGAATGCAATAATTTCATCTCTTAAACACAGCTGCATCAGTTTTATTCCAACTAAAATAATGACTTCAGACAATACTGCTTTCAAAGTTTCAAACAGGCTTAGTTTGATTGGATTGAAACAAAATGGTGAATCGATCAGATAAAGTAGCTCAAAAGAAGCACCCAGCCTTGCCAACATAATGAAAGCAAATGCAGAAAGACCCACTATGTATTTCCATCTTTTAGAATCCCTGAAAGATTCATCCTCTTTGATGTAAAATTGGAGAATCTCTTTCAAGTTGGTAATACAGTGAAAATGTACTGTTGAGCGTCGACTAGGAGGTAGTGATTCTGGCAGGAAACATATACCAATAACCGATAGGAAACATATACCGCAGGACAACGCCATGGCATAAGTGTAGCCTAAAGCTACGATTGCATAGCCAGGTATGAAATTACCAACGGAGTAACCCACCCCAAACACAAAGCTTATAGCAGCAATGAGAAAAGATCTAGACTGGCCAGTTGATATATCAGACATAATGGAAAAAGTGATGGCCAACAGGGCCACCCAACTACCAGTACAACCCTCAATAAATGTAAAAGGCACAAATAGATAAATATTCCAATCCAATGCAATAGCTAGAGTCATAAGTAACTGTTTTATACAAACACCCGCACCACCTATAAAAAGGAAAATCTTACGGCCCACAGAATCACTTAGAGGAGAGAATATAATTGATGCAAATATTAAAGGAATTCCTTGAGCTAGGTTAATGTACACACTCCACTCTGAGACCACTCTCTGCACCTCTTGCTCTTTTCTATAACTCTCAGAACTAGTATTAGTATCGCATTGAGATTTATCTGTTGTATTTAAATGATTTTGGTTTGGAAACAGAGATTCACGAAATTTGCCATGACCATATTGAATTGCTATGAAGTATCCCATTATGTAAGCAAGGAAGAAGAAGAATTCCACAACACAGAGAGGTAAAAACTTCCGGAGGTACCCCTCCTCTGTCTCCGGTCTCCGAGGTTCCATTCCGACAAATATCTCCAGATCAACAACAAAATAACTGTCAATTGAACATCTTAACAATGCAACACACTTGAACACAGACTGTTTCTTGAGTAACCGTCCGATCAACTGGATGGCATTCCATCGTCATCGCACTATGTTAAAATTCAGAACATACAATTATTCCGGGAAACTCTACCATGTCTACCGTCTGTTCGAGGAAAGTCATTAAATTTTTCACAGTTATCCATTAGAATTTCACTGATTTCCTTGTTCTGTACCAGATGTAACCACGTCTTTACTCTTTGCTTGAGTGTTGTTTTGTAAACAACTTCCAGGGGCAGACAACGCCAAATTAAGGTGAATCGCTATTTGCCCCATGACTGGTTTGAACCGACGGTCACTTCAAATCTTAGGAAGATTTGAGCTTACATGGGATATCAAATCCAATAATTCTTTTCATTTTAAAATATGCTTTTCTATAGCCTTTTCAATAAGCGCAGCTGTTGCTACATTAAACTTTGAATGACATTTCATCATAATACCTGAAATAGCAGTATTTACTATTTTGGTACAGTTTGCACTGCATTACCATTAAAACTAAATTTATTTCCTTAGTTAAGGTTGGGGTTTTATTGTTTGAAAACTACAAAACTACAATAGAGAAACTCTTAATTTTTATACCATATATAGGTGTTGGAACCGGGGGGGGGGGGTATAGAATATTAGAATATTAGAATTAGAATATTTATTCAACCAATTTGGGCCCACAGTGGAGCATACAGAACAGTGTCCAAAATCATCACAGTTATACATATACAAAACAGAACAAAACAAACATTGTATAATGAACAGAGAGTTAGTTATCTTCTTTTAATGTATAGAATGTACATTATAAGTGGCCTATGTATAATATCGGGAACTATGTTGTTTTCTCTTATTAAAATTTGCATTTAAAAGTTGGGGGGGGGGGGAAAGGTTTTAAAGATTTTATCTAAAAACTCTCTTCTTGAGTCATTATAAAGTGAACATTCTTGCAATTCATCCTCAACATTACCTTTATTAATTTTCCTATAGAAAATGATTACTAATTCTGAATTTTGTGAGGATGTCTCGGTTTTTCATATTCAAGTATTTTTCAAAATAAAAAAGACCTTTTATACTTAAAATATGTATTTAATTTACCAAAGCCTTCCAAATAATTGGTACTTTTTGTTTAAAAAAACTATTACTGAGAGTATTTAAATTTGTTTTCACTTAGATATCAAGGAATTGTAGGAAAAAAAATTGGGAGTGAAAGTAAATATGGCTATATATAATGAAAAAGTTTGTACAAGATTTAGATACACCCATAATGTATTTACAGAATTTCATATTGAGTTTTTCAACTTCCCAATCTTTAAATATATCAAAAAGAGGAATATTTTTCCTTTTTGGAGTAACGTTGATAATGCTCCAGTTCTCACAGCCATATAAAGCTATAGGTTTAATACAGTGATCAAATATATGTAAAAATGTTTTTAAGGAGGGGTTAGCATTTTTCACATCCCTATAGAATTTAAAGCACTTTAAACTTTTCTGATACAGTTGTTTTTTGGCTTCAGTAAACTTTCCATTGTTTTCAAGAGTTATATAGAGACAGGGACGTCAACTTTTTCAACTTTTTACCAGAGTATAGTGATATCAAGGAATTGTAAAAAAAAAAAAGTAAATTGGCTTTGAAAAAGTTGGCTCTGGCTTGTCAACTTTTTCCCCCCCCCCCCCCCCCCCCCCCCCACTTTCAAAAACGACGCTACGTGCCTGAGAGGGGCTTGGTCCCCACTTTTTTTTGCAAAGATAGAAATAATATAGGCATTGAACAACATTGGAGCGTAGGTTTCATATGTGTTTAGCCCTCCCTTTTTTTTTCAACAGACATATTGCAGCATAGTAAGTATCGGTACATGTACTGGTAGTGTTTGTAAAAAATTGGTACTGAAAGAAGTTTGAACATAATACCCCACCCCCACCCCCGGTTTTTTTCTCTCTCAATTAGCCTCCACCCACCCACTCCCCCGCCAATTCTATATCTAACTTACATTGGACTTTAGTGCACTTGCAAAGTTTGGGGAATTATTTCTTGGCTGAGTAGATCTTCATGTTTCCCGAACATTCATGCAATGAATTGTTTATTATACTGAAACAAACAAAGACTTTTAAATACTGCTTTTAATATGTTCACCTTCAATTTACTCTCCGATAAAACAATCATCAATTTTGTGATGTGACCTGGAAAAAATCAACCCTCGGGGGTGGGGGTGGGGATGAGAGGTATGATCGAACTTCTTTCGAATTCAGTGCCGGTGTAACGACGAAAAGTGACTCCCGTATAGAATATTGACCAGGGGTAATTTTTCTACGTAGAAAAATGACCTCGGGCCAATATTCTACGACGAGTAGGGTCATTTTTCGACTGTAGAAAAACATTCCAGACCAGTATCTCTACGACTTTTGGAAGATCCTAAGTCATCTCGAGGTAATCTATTTGGGATTCTGATAAATGAATTATTCATTTTTGTCGAACAGATTTATTATAAAATGAATGTATTCATAATTATTGTAAACAAAGATAAACATTTTACGATTTCATAGTTTTTCTGGGTTTATATAAAGTTCATGAGCTGAATAAAGGATAAAAAAAAATGTCACAAAGGAATGCATTTACGCTACAGATTATGACAGATAGCATTATAAGCTATCTGTAATAGAACCCAATAAAATGCCAATAACACCTTTGTCCCCATTGTCTGGCCTCTGTAATATATAGCAATTCCCTGGTCATTCACTGATGTCTGTAATTTTTAATCAATTTAAATAGATTCATGTACAATGCATAACCACTGATCATTTTATTCTGCAAAATATAAGATAAATAAATGAGTTGTGTCCATTGACATGTTGTAAATTTTGAATTTACCAGTAAATAGAATGTGTGAATTTTGTATTTACTGAAATACAAAATGTAAAATTTGTATTTATTGCCACTCGCTAAATATAAAAAAATACAACATGACACAATTATAACTTTGATGATTTTGAAATGTTGGTAACGATTTTGATGAAATGTTTATTTTGGTTATCATATTTAGCCTTTGTATCCTCTCGAGGAACGTTGAGTAACTGGCTAAAGCTTACTAGGTATTTTTTTTCCAACTTTAATTCCCAACTAAAAGTAAAGAAAGCAATTTTATTTTTCTACTTATATAAATGTGTAATAAGCAGAAGAGCAAACACGGATCTCTAAAACATAAGAGGTGGGATCAGGTTCTATGGAGAAGTGAGCATCCCTTGTCGACGGGCCTCACATGATTGGTCATGATCGGTAAATAACGGGGAAAATCTGTTGACAATTCAAAGTGTAAATAATGGCCTAACATTAAGTATGACAAATCGTTCATCGGCATTTGAGCTAATGGTAGATTGTATTAGATTATAGGAAGGTCATGCATTTTTCCTGCAACTGCTGTAACATTAATTCCCATACTTACAACCAGAGAAAGCATTTTATTGTTTAAATTAACAATCGTGGTTTTCATAAGAAATAAATTATTAAGTGGATGTAAATATAAAACAAACATAGATTCTTCAGATGCATGTATATTGACAGATTTTTTTTCAAAACACTGAAAGTAATTGATAAACTAACATTCTTTAGCATTACACAGTGTTTAAGGACATATGATACAAACAAAAAATGGATGCCTGGATTGGTGTATATTTTTTGGCCTAATTTCATTGCAAATGATGCAAATAATAAATTTCTAGAATATAAAGAAATTGTAAACCTTCCGTGGTGTTCAAAAGTCTGCCCTTCTGACACCATCCTTATTAATCTATACAAATAATTTTCACTTCAAACTCCATTTTTGTGCACATTTGAATAAAAAATTAAAAACTACGTGGTGAACGTTATTTATTTTATTTATTTGAACATGACCCAAATTGTTATTTTCAAATTCTTTGACAAAAGTTTGTTTGTATCATCTGTCCTTAAAGATAAAAGTAAATTTCTTTCCTATGGCCTAATTCGTTGGTTTTGTTATAGTGTGCTCCTTCTCCAAATATGTATTAATTCTTCTAGAGTCTTTCATCAGGAATCTAAGAAAATAAATGTAATTTTATGTTGATGGTTATATACAGTAAATTTCATATTCATAAAAGTAACGAAGGAAGGTAATGTGATTTATATCACCAGTGCCATATAAGACAAACACATGTACACATCACAGACTGTATGAAGTGATAGATTAAAGCCCCTTTTTAAGTGTTAAAGTAGGGTCTACATACGTTAGGTCAATCCATTCATAATATGGACTCCAATTAACAATGAAAATACAAGTATATGCCCGATGCTTTATTTTATTAACAACTTGAATTTTCAAATGTGTTGAATTGTCAAATTCATAAAAAAAATGAAATTTTAAAAGGACAATGTAATTCATTGTCCATTGAATAAGAAACCCTATTGACAATTTCCTAATTAATTTCACAAGATGTACAATTATACTAGTTATATTAAAATGCTGGCCCTCAAAGAAAAAAAATACGAGTAAATCTTGATGATTTCATCCCAATACTTACATTAGAAGTATGAAAGCCAAGAACAAGAAGCCAGCGAACACTAGATACACGGTTCCTCTGTAGAAGGACACTGTCTCTGAGTAGATGGCGCCACCTAACACAGATCCAGTCAGGTTACAAATGTTCTCCACTATGTGTTGAACTGCCAACAAAGTACCTATATACAAAGACAATGAAAATCATAATTGATTCTATCGATTTTAGTGAGATTTTTTTCCATGAGCATTGAAACATGAGAGTTAATAGAAAGTCAGGCTTTCAAAAGTGATTTTATTTTATTTTGGTATACTAGCAGGTGAAAAAATTAGATTGCAACTTATCTCTTTTTTGTGATGATGGATTATCTTGGACATAATTTCTCTGCTCATTGGAATAGTGATTACTTTATTTTATCGGAAGGGGTCTTCATGGGAATGATTCCTCTGTTCATTGAAATAGAGGTTACCTTGTTTTTGATGATGGGTCATTATTGATATAATTCATTTAATGACTGAAAAATAAATTCTGACTCAATTCATCTTAGTATTAAAATAAAGATTGCCTTGCTTGTAGGAGGGGGCGTATTTGGCGTACCTTCTCTGATCATTGGACCAGAGGTTGCATTGTAAATGTGGTCTTTGGTTTTACTCACTTAATCATTGTAGAAAATACCTTGCTGGTGAGGCAGACTCACCTTTGACCTTACTCATCTAAATATTGGATCAGGGATTAGCTTATATAAAGAAGAGGAGAGGGAGGGGAATTCTTCATGGACATCATTTTAACTATAGATCACCATATTTTTGCGACAAGTAATTTTTGGGAGGAATCATCTTTGACATGTCATCTAATCATTGAAAAAAAGATTACGTTGTTTCTCATAATTGGTCACCTTTCAAATAATTTCTGAAATCTTTAGAATAGAGGTTACACTGTACTTTGTTTATTTGGAGGCATTACTTTGAAAGAATCCATCGTAACATATTATAGAGATTCTTGCTTTTGGAGAGGAGTCATTTTTGATATATTTCATTTTGACATTAAAAAGAGCTTACCTTGCTTGTGGGGAGGGGTCATCTTTGACATAACTCCTCTAATCATTGGAATAGAGCCCATCCCCAAAGTACCAATAGCAGCCGCTATTAAACACAATAATTATCCACATTAGATCAGTTTCCTTGTTTGAAACTACACATTTAAACAGATACCTTACATAAATACAATATAATTCTTTAAGTTAAATAAATCCTGCTTTTAAGATGAAAGAAGTAGGATAAAATATACCTGCAATGCACAATGGTGTTTAAACCTCCCAATATAAAACAATACTGAAATACTGATTATTTCTTGAGCTCGACCCTGAACAAGTCCATGCTCTGTGTTTATGAAGCATTGAAGTAATTACCTGTCACTAATATCTGTTGATATTCATGAAAATCAAGGAAACCAACCTTAAAAATTCACCATCCTTTGTTGTCTTAAATTCTTTTTTTTTTTTTTTTTTTTTTTTTTTTTTTTTTTTTTTTTTTTTTTTTTTTTTACATTTTTAGGTTTTTTACTCAAATGGAACAGACATCACTTAATTATAATATCATTCTGATATTATCAGTTTGTAAACTTGTATACCTCAATTATCTACGTTAACTCACCATGTGTAGAGAACTTTATTATTAGTAAATAGATTTCTAGGTTTTCCTTCACGAAAGACACTTGTATTTTTCGTTCCATGTTATTCAAATCCACTTACCTATATATAGATAAATGTCCGATGATGCTATTCCAAACAACACAAGACTACATGTTGAGGATATTGCCCCAAACATAGCGATGGTTTCATCTGTAATACACTGTTGCATGAATTTTATCCCAACTAAAATAACAATCTCTGAAAGACAGGTTTTAGCCGTTTCAAAGATACTGATTGTCTCTGGGTTAAAGCAAAATGGAGAGTTCAATAAATAAAATGTTTCAATCGCAAAAGACCCCAATTTAGACATCATTATGAAAATAAACGATAAAATTGCAGTGTTGTATTTCCAGCGAGTTGAGGTAGGATATTCAGGGTCATTCTTTGTATAAAATCTTAAAATATCTTTGAAATTTCCCATACAACTAAACCTGTTAGATTGTCTTTGTGAATCGGATAATGTTTCTGGTATAAAACATGCGATAACAAATGCCAAACCAGACATTCCAGATGATATAGCCATGGAGTAATCATACCCTAAACGCACGACAACGTAACCAGAAACAAATGTTCCCAGAGAAAAACCGACTCCAAGTACGAAACTAAGCACTGCAATCAAATACGATCTGGACTTTCCCGCTGTTGTCAGATCGGAGACGACAGACATTGCCACGGCGAGCTGAGCAACCCAACTTCCACAAAGACCCTCAATCAAGGTGAATGGTATAAACAGGTAGACATTCCAATGAAAAACAATAGCTAATGTCATGAGGAGCTGCTTGATGCCAGCACCAAATGCTCCTAGAGACAGAAACGGTCTCCGTCCGATGGAGTCACTCAGTGGGGAGAATAGGACGCTGGAGAGCAGAAGAGGCACTCCCTGTGCTATCGATATGTACACATTCCACCTCGCCACTGTCTTCTGTACAATCTGCTCATCCTTGTATCCCTGAGAAGATGTGTTTGTATCGCACAAAGATTTGTCTGTACTGTTGGACAATGTTCTATTTGGAAATTTCAGATCCCGAAATGTATCATGCCCATATTCACTGGCAGTGTACGAGCTCATAACAATCGAAAAAAATAAACAGAAATTTGCGGCACATAACGGTATAAAAATTTGAAGATAACCCTCTTTAGTTTCTGTTTTCATCATCAATAAACCTAATAATGTACAAATGTATGGAGGGTACTAGATAGAGAGCTGACAATGAATACGATTTAGGTCAAAGTACTAAATAGTGATACTGTAATCACGGGTTTTGTAGAGTGCACGACTCCTCATCATATTTAATAATGAAGTTCATTATTTTTTCCTCCATTTATCTGAAATATTCATAAGTATTGATAAAATTCCCACATGTCTGATGCCACATGTTTTAACCGATATTAATCCAAACTGGAAAAGTAGTAAAGCATGTACAAAATCTATACCAAACGAGTTATCTTTCATTGAATAAAATCTGAATTGTCCTTTATTATTCGGTCATTGCCTTGGCTTTCATCAACACAAAGTCGGGTCCTGAGTCCACTTGTGACTGTAGAATCCCTTACAAACTTCAGTTACTTTACACGCAGACTACATCGACATCTTGTTAAAATGCAAATCCTTTGGCTTGATCAATATTTTCTAAAATTTTCAGCATGATTTCATTGTATATATATTGCTAATGCAATTAGCAAATGTAATTCACAAAAATGTCATGAAAACATGTTTAGAAGCCCTTTAAATTTACGATTTGGGGACATGTTTGTTCGGTATACATTATAACATGTTCAAGAAGTAAACTTTATCCTTGATATTTAAGAAAAAATGGAAAAGTTATAAAGATACTGTAAAATTTTAATTTTCCACCTTCCCTCCGAACCCTCTGAATTTCAGGAAGATAATATTTCTGAGATTAAAAAAAAGCTATAAAATACATGTAGTATTTCATATAAAGGAATCTCTTTCCTTATTGGCTATTGATTTAATTTTTTTTTTAATTTCCAAAAAGTACAATAAAAAGTGCCGAGTTGCTCCTAATTCATTAGTAATAAAAGTGTTTAGCAGTATACACATGATAAATTTATTTAAGGAATATCTGTTTAATTTTTTGGTTTCATGATGTGATCAATCGAGTGACTTGCGTGATAAGTCTTCGGCGTTTATGCATAAAATTATGAGGCAATCCAATCGATTGATCATCTTGATGAAACCCCAAAACCTGACAGTTATTCCTTATAGCATTTACGTGGTATTGATTCCGCAAATTCACGTGTTACAAGCCCCGCACCTGTCTCTATTTGTCCAGCCCCGAACGTGATTTATTTATCAATACTATCACATTTTAATTCTCTCATTAATTATAATGACCAAGAAAGTCCGACACATGTTTAGTGGAGCTCATGGCATGAGTGCAGAGCAGGCTATAACAAAGATAAAATATATGGAGATAACGAACAGTATTCAAGCTCAAAAGTCCATAAAGCAATACAAAATAGGAGCAAAGCAAACATGGACTTCAAAAACCATCAGAGAAGGAATCAGGTGCCATGGAGGAGAGAGAGCATCCCCGCCGTGTGCTCCTTGTCATGATCGGGAAATAACGGTAAAATGGTAAAATTTATCGTCAAGTCAATGTGTAAATGATGGAGTTATAGCTAGAGTACGAAAACGTGTGTCAGCATTATTTGTTGACAAGGTCATTTGATCGACCATAGAACTTATGAAATGATGACTATAAACGAGACTGCCGATATTCTTGTTTCATCAACTTGTTTGTCAGTAATTTACGTCGTTTTAGAAATTACATACGTAGAGCATGTCTTCACGTCGAACATCCTTCCATTCTATATAGGACCAGCGAGATCTAGCGTCATCATACATCAGTACAGTTTGTCCTCAAATAAAAGATTACTAAAATGAAGCAAAGATTAGATTGCGTAGAATGGTTTCCCTTTTCTTTCAAGAGTGTCAAGATACGACTTATGCCGTTCAGGTTTTAGCATTTAACACAATTTTTGATCGATTTGATGTATAGCATTCAACTGGAAATAAATTGAATATAAACAAGAAAATACATTGATGGCAGACGAAACTTTTCAAGGGTGCCCCTTCACCCAAGATTTTGTTGTAATATTACTGAGCATCACTTATGACATGATAAATTATGAAATCCATTTGTTTGTCATGAGGAATTAAGATTTTCTCCATCCAAGTTTTAATAATATGCGTGTCGATTTTTTTTATCTGATATATATTAGACTCACAAATCAACCATAAAACTTGTTATCAATTGACACATTTCTTTTAAAATCATTAAAATTATTTAAAAACATGAAAAAAAAACATTGTAAATCATTTTCTCTAAAATGCATGCGTAAAAATTAAAGAACACTCCTGGTATCATTATAGAAAGCACAAATGAAATAAATGATAAGAAATAGAATTAAAAATTAAATATATATTTTTTAAAAAGCCTCAGTTAAGGGTTAGTTTACTTTGGACTCAAAAACTGGTAAAAAGACAATGGACGTCATCATACTCATGTTTTCTTTACTCGGAAATGCACTGAACAAATATCAATAGACAAAACTAAAAAAAACACTATTTATCAATATTTATGAACATAGAGGATATGTAGTGTTACACAAGAGTTATCTTTCTTTTTACATTGTGATCATTATTCCGGGTATGTAACCCTTTACGGTTTGTTTTTTAGAATATTTTATGTTGTTCCTACATGAGGCTAGGAGGCCATTTTCGCTTGTTCCAAGCATTGTTGTAACCTATTTTTCTCTTTTACGGGTACATCCCTGCACCATAAGTAAGTTTTTATGTATTATCTAACATTATATTTTACGGTTTACTTTTGATCAGATAGGGAAATAGATTTCGATGTGTATTAGAAAGTAAATGGTTAAGTAAAAATCTGCTATGTATGTAAACGCTATATTGTTTCTCAGTTTATGTGATAAATAACCTACATGTTACTAAGAGCGCATTTTAATTTTTTATGATAGGCCAGTTTATGATTGAATTTAAATTGGAAAAATGTTCACTAAATTTGGATATCATTCTTGTTTGTCTATGATTTGTCACTTACAATGTAAAATAGGGTTAATTGGGTATCACTGATTTTGTATGAATCTGTTTGTAAGTTTTGTCTCTTTATTATTTTCAGTCTTTTACCATACACATACAAGCATTGATGCAATAAAGAGTGATCCGCCCTTATTGTTTTGGTTTGTTGGTTTGGTAAACACTCTGCACAGAGGCAGAACAGTAAAAGATTATGACCAGGGACAACCTGTAGGACGATGGCAACAGGGGAAGGGGAGAAACAACAGGTCAAAGACGAACAGGATGATAAACAATCCAGGATTCGGACTCTTACTGAGAAGGGTCAGGCATCCTTTGACCAAACGTTCCTTGATCTACAAGAAAAGTGCACTAGCGCGTGGAGGGAGGTAGAGGACCTCATCGCAAATTGTGATGGTGACAATACAGACAGGAAATACCTAAGGACAACAGAAGACCACATAAATGCAAAATTCAAACAGTACCTTAAAGAAAGTCAAGCCCTAGCAAACTTCCTTGGAAGAGCACGCACAGAGCAAGCTCTACAGAAACTGGAGCAGCATGAGTCTCAGTATAGCACATATTCCGATGTAGTGTTCACATTTCGAGATGTCCTACATAATAAACTATTAGAGGCAGCCGAACGACTCTCGGAAAAGTTTGAAGTGAAATCCGGGACTTCATCACAAGCCTCAAAGACAATATCAGAAATACTCAAAAAACGAGTGCAAGCGGAGACCCAGCAAACAAGACTTAAATTCTTGGAAGAGCAGGCGGCTCTGGAAAAACAAAAGGCAGCTACCGATATTGATATATGGCTTTCTAAGGAAAAGAAGCAGCAGCTGTGGCAAACGCAGAAGTAAACGCCATGGAAAATTACGATCGTGGATCTCAAGGAAGTTTTCAATTTGACATTGAAGAACAAAGTGTGGAACGGACGGCCAGAGAAAGAACTGAAGCTTATGTGAACTCGCAGGCCAGCAACCACTCAGAAATCACACCTAACTATGTTCGACATGATGATGCCTCACATCGCTCGAGACCTGCAAGCATCAGTCAAGCAGGATTTCATTTTCCGACTGCCAGTCATGTTCAACCTCATGAACAGTCACCTATAGTTGACCTCAGTAACTACCTTTTGAAAAAGGATTTACTATTACATCGTTTCTCGGCATTTGATGACTCGGCGCAAAACTATACAGTGTGGAAAGTTGGATTCCTGAATATTCTGAAGGAATTGAAAGCATCACCAATCGAAGAACTTGATTTATTGACAAAATGGCTGGGCCCTGAATCAAAAAGACACGCTCTATCCATACGTTCAGCAAATACTCACCAACCTGAGAGGGGTCTATCCCTGATATGGGCACGATTAGAAGACCTCTATGGAAAACCAGAAATGGTGGAGGCAGCGTTGAAGTCAAAGCTCAAGGACTTTCCAAAAATTACAGAGATGGATCCGAAGCGTTATTATGATCTACTTGACTTGCTGTATGAGATTGAATCCAACAAGCAGGACCCAAAATATTCCAGACTACTTGGTTACTACGACACTTCCTCAGGCATATTGCCTATTGTTAGTAAACTCACCAATCAAGTACAAGATAAATGGGCCACCCGTGCATCTCAGTATAAACGTTTGAATCATGTTCCATTCCCACCATTTAGCATATTTGTCAGTTTCATACAGGAGATATGTGAATTGAAAAATGATCCAGGTCTTATTTCTAGTACCAGGTATCCACCCGACAAGAAGAGAGAACCTACAAACAAAGTCTTTGTCCGGAAGTCAGACGTTGGTACCGAAACGCCAACATCCTCTATGCGGTGCCCTATACATAAGGCTGACCATTCCTTGGAACAATGCCGTGCCTTTCTGGCAATGACATTCCCAAGTAAACGCGACTTTCTGAAAAGTAGGGAACTTTGTTTCCGTTGCTGCAAGGGAAAGCATAGGGCCAACAAGTGCAAACTTAAAGTGAGTTGTGACGTTTGTAAAAGCGACCGCCATGTTACGTGTATGCATTTTCACAGAGACTCTGGGCAAGAGAATGGCGGGGAGAGTTCATCTAAGAAATCACCTTCTGGGAAGGGAGATGAAAACATTATCACGTCCTCTTGTACCCGATTGTGCGGGAAGGATAGAGTTGGCCGATCTTGTGGGAAGATTGTTCTTGTGAACGTATACCCGTCTAACAGACCTGATCTTACCTTTAGAACTTACGCTATGATAGACGATCAGAGCAATAGAACCTTAGCTCGTTCCAAGTTTTTTGATTACTTTGGTTTAGGGGGCAATGACTGTGTTTTCACGTTGAATTCCTGTGGTGGAAGTGTTACATTTTCTGGAAGAACAGCAGAGGGATTTGTCATCGAGCCAGTGTCAGCTGAACAGAAGTTGTACTTACCTAAAATTATAGAATGTGACGAGATTCCCAACAATCGTAAGGAAATACCGACTCCTGAAGTGGCGTCTGCATATCAACACCTGTTGGATATTGCACCATTAATTCCTGATTTGGATCATACAGCCGAGATTCTGCTTCTCATAGGAAGGGATCTGATCCAAGCGCATCATGTGATCGAACAAAAACTTGGGCCCCCAGACTTGCCGTTTGCGCAAAAACTCTACTTGGGGTGGACTATTATCGGTGAAGTGTGTTTGGGTAGTGCTCACAGACCTAATTCCATTGTAGTGAATAAGACTCATGTGTTGGACAATGGGCGTAGTACCCTACTTGAGCCTTGTGATTCCAAGTTACTTATTTCACAAGAAAAACATCAACATGGCGTGGGTTCTTGTACGGGGATATTCTGTACTACAGTGAATGATGAAACTCCTGGAATGTCGACTGAGGACCTCCAGTTTCTGGAAATAATGGACAGGGAGTTTCACAGAGATTCCTATGGAAAATGGACAGCCCCATTACCCTTCCAACATGACAGGCCTGTGTTACCAAATAATTACACTCAAGCAATGAGACGGGCTATGATCTTAGATGCTTCGTTGAGAAAAAATCCCACCAAACTTGGACATGCCTTAGAATTCATGAGGAACATTTTTGACAGAAATCATGCAGAGGTAGCCCCACCTCTGAAACCAAACGAAGAATGTTGGTACCTACCAATTTTCGGGGTCTACCACCCACTCAAACCGGAGAAGATTCGCATGGTGTTCGACTCTTCAGCTCGCTTCCAGGACTTGTCTCTGAACAGCGTACTTTTGTCAGGTCCAGACCTTACAAATAGTCTCATTGGAGTGTTGATGCGTTTTAGGATGGAAGCCGTAGCTGTGACCGCAGATATCGAGCAAATGTTCCACTGCTTTGGTGTCTCAGAGAAACATAGGAACTTCTTAAGATTTTTATGGTACACAGACAATGACCCTACCAAGCCTCTAACGGAGTACCGCATGACAGTCCAGGTTTTTGGAAACACCCCATCACCTGCTGTAGCTACTTATGGGTTTCGTCTTGCTGCCATTCAAGCAGAACACAGCTTTGGGAAGGACGTAAGAGAGTTTGTGGAGCGGAACTTTTACGTGGATGATGGTCTGGTGTCCCTACCAACAACACAAGAAGCCATAGATCTCCTACGACGAACTCAACAGGCCTTACTGACCCACGGGAACCTCAGATTACATAAGATTGCCTCTAATGACCCTAGAGTGATGCAGAGCTTTGATGTGAAAGACCTAGCAAAGGACTTGATTGACTTAGATATTACACATGATGATCTTCCAACCCAGCGGAGTCTAGGACTCGTGTGGGATCTTCAGAGGGATGCCTTTGGGTTTAAACTTAGCAGGAAGGAGAAACCGTACACTAAAAGAGGAGTTTTATCATGTGTTAATAGCCTGTACGACCCTCTAGGCTTCATAGCGCCTATCACTATTCAGGGAAAGTTACTTCTTAGAGAAATGACACAGGCACCGTCTGTAGACTGGGATGCTCCCTTACCAGAAGAATTCCAGAGCAGATGGGATGATTGGACCCAATCACTGACTCGTCTTGGAGCATTGAATGTACCTCGTAAGTACCTGCCTATTGGCTTCTCTCAGCTTCAAGAGAAGAACATACTGATTTTCACAGATGCATCGGAGGTTGCTATTGCTGCTGTGGCCTACCTGTTTCACAGTCATGGTGGAGACATCAATCTGGGTTTCATAATGGGTAAATCTAAAGTCGCACCCAGACCAGCCACTTCTATACCACGCTTAGAGTTGTGCGCGGCCGTCCTGGGAGTAGAAATTGCTACTATTATAAGGGATCAGCTAGACATCAATGCAGATCATTTCAAATTCTACACGGACAGCAGGATCGTTCTGGGTTATGTTTACAATCGCACAAAGAGATTTTTAACCTACGTGAGCAACAGAGTTCAAAGAATTCTAAGCTTCTCCAAATCATCTCAATGGAACTACATCCCTACGGACCAGAACCCAGCAGACCATGGCACTAAATCTACTATCGACAGTGCACTGTATGACTCATGGCTCAGTGGACCAATAGAATGGCTACGCACAGAAGATACTGTAGATGGTCCTGCCCCAACATATGATTTGGTAGATCCAACTATGGATAAGGAAATCAAACAGGACACTGTGGTATGCAAGGTGGATGTGTCTACCCCCTTATCCTGGACTTCACGCTTTGAGAGGTTTTCTTCATGGAAGAATCTCGTTAGAGCCATCATGTGCCTGAAACGGATTGTCCATGCAGTGGCACACCACAGGAAGGATATTAAAGCTACAGAAGATAGCAGTGCATTTAGGAAGGCAGAGGAGCTTATAATACATCACGTCCAGTTAGAAGTCTACGAGAAGGAAATTACTGCACTTAAGAATGAAAGGCCCCTTCCTAGAAACAGTCCCATTTTGAGACTTAACCCATCATTAGACGAAGAAGGCATGGTGCGGGTTGGAGGCCGATTACAACATGGTGACTTTGATTTGGGGGAAAGGAGTCCCATACTTGTGCCAGGGAGTCATCATATTGCTAAGCTCTTAGCTCTACATTTCCATGAGTTAACGCACCATCAAGGGCGCCATATAACAGAGGGAGCAATCCGCAATGCAGGTCGATGGATAACTGGTGCCAAACGTATTGTGACTTCACTGATTTACAAGTGTGTGATTTGTTGCAGAGGGCGTGGGAAACTTCTTACTCAGAAGATGGCGGACCTACCTGCGATAAGGTTGAAACCCTCACCCCCATTCACTTACGTTGGAGTGGACTGTTTCGGGCCATGGAGTGTGACAACTAGGCGTACTCGTGGTGGGAGTGCTGACTCTAAGAGATGGGCAGCTTTATTTACCTGTATGTGCTGTAGGGCTGTGCACATTGAAGTATTAGAACAGATGAATACACCTTCCTTTGTGAATGCTCTACGTCGATTCTATGCCATAAGAGGAGATGTCAAGGAGTTTTACTCAGATAGAGGCACAAATTTTGTTGGCAGTGTGCGTGAATTAGGTATTAACTCAGTGAATGTTGAGGACGCACCCATACATAACCTACTCACAGATAAAGGAACAGTTTGGAGGTTTAATCCCCCTCATTCCTCACATATGGGAGGAACTTGGGAGCGTCTCATAGGGGTCACGCGCCGTATCCTTGATGCCATCTTACAAGAGAATCGTCACGTCAAACTAACCCACGAAGTACTCACCACGTTCCTTGCAGAGGTCTCGGCAATTGTCAACAACAGACCAATCGTTCCTATTGCAACTGATACGGAGTCGCCTCAGGTACTTACACCCAGTGTTCTACTTACCCAAAAAATGGTGAATGTCTCTGAAAGTCATATGAACTTTGATGTTCGCGACATGTACACCTCTCAGTGGAAGATAGTCCAAATTCTTGCCAACAGATTTTGGGACAGATGGCGCAAGGAGTACCTCCAGTCGCTACAAGAACGCAGAAAGTGGGCCGATACCAAACCAAATGTTCAAGAAGGAGATATTGTCCTTATGAAGGACGCGGAACACCATCGGAACTTCTGGCCTCTCTGTCGTGTTACTCGTGTGTTCCCTAGCGAGGATCATCTCGTGAGAAAGGTCGAACTTATGACATTCAAAGATGGAGCAAAGAGAACATATGTGCGACCAATTACCCAGATTGTGCTTTTGCTGTCAAATCACAACTAACTGTTTTGTGAAAAGTTGAATGACTAGTTTATGTATGGAGTTAAAGTAACTACATTTTGTGCATTGTAGGTATCCTCAGTTAAGGATAATGTATACATTTGTTTTGCTTGTAAGGGTGTGATATTTCATATCAGGCGGGGAGTGTAGTGTTACACAATTTATACCTCGTAAGAGTTATCTTTCTTTTTACATTGTGATCATTATTCCGGGTATGTAACCTTTTACGGTTTGTTTTTTAGAATATTTTATGTTGTTCCTACATGAGGCTAGGAGGCCATTTTCGCTTGTTCCAAGCATTGTTGTAACCTATTTTTCACTTTTACGGGTACATCCCTGCACCATAAGTAAGTTTTTATGTATTATCTAACATTATATTTTACGGTTTACTTTTGATCAGATAGGGAAATAGATTTCGATGTGTATTAGAAAGTAAATGGTTAAGTAAAAATCTGCTATGTATGTAAACGCTATATTGTTTCTCAGTTTATGTGATAAATAACCTACATGTTACTAAGAGCGCATTTTAATTTTTTATGATAGGCCAGTTTATGATTGAATTTAAATTGGAAAAATGTTCACTAAATTTGGATATCATTCTTGTTTGTCTATGATTTGTCACTTACAATGTAAAATAGGGTTAATTGGGTATCACTGATTTTGTATGAATCTGTTTGTAAGTTTTGTCTCTTTATTATTTTCAGTCTTTTACCATACACATACAAGCATTGATGCAATAAAGAGTGATCCGCCCTTATTGTTTTGGTTTGTTGGTTTGGTAAACACTCTGCACAGAGGCAGAACAGGATAGATATATATAAAAGTATAAATAATTCACAATACTAAGTATAATTCATTGATGATATCGCTCGCAATAAATTGGATTGATAAGTGAGAATGCATGAACAAAGGAATACCTTTCTCATGCATAATTATAACTGTTTTTACGAGCAATTATGCTATTAAAACCCAATGCTCTATTGTTTTTTTATTTTTTATTCTTTGGTGAACGTTTTTTTTTTTCATTCTGTTGGACATACCTAGTTGTATTTATTTGTTAAGACTGGGTTTGTCACTTTCAGATAACTGTAGATTTTTCCATCCCTAAAGTGTTTGAAGAATCTCCTGTAGGCGGTACACTAGTATAGAACAAATGGTCAGTGCACAGACTGTACATATAAATTTACAATGGTTTTCCTACTCTTCTGTCGAAACGATAAATCCCTATGTAGCTTGAAATAAGTTACATGTACCACAGAGTCTTGCACGTCTGTTACACATTTAGATATTTAAATTGAAAAAGACGTTAATGGTAATCTAACAGCCAAGCTTTATGATAAACGTATGGTTAAGTTTACAATCGTCAACTTCCCTTACTTATCTTAGTTCATTATATACACACTGAATTGTCGTCGAATTTTTCCGTTATGCCCCCATCATGACAAGAATCACACGGCGGGCTTGACCGGTAGACAGAGGATGCTCACTCCTCCTTGGAACCAGATCCCACTTCTGATATTTTGGTGCTCCGTGTTTGCTATGCTCCAATTTAGTATTGTTTAATGAATTTTTGAGTTTGAATACTATTCGTTATCTCCTTATATTTCATACAATTGACGTTAATGTTTATTTTTCTATATACTTCCATCCCCATATTAAGGAGGACCCTTGCTAAAAAATAACGACTTCATCTTTTCTATCAAGTTCATTATTTAATAGCAGATTACCATTATCCTGCAGATTTTTTTGTTTTAGTTGATTCGATTTGGAAGAGCATATTCTTCCCACGATATGTTTATATTACCAGCCTACTAATAACAAACACTTAATTGTTATATCATTATAATCAAACTGAATTGACTATGGTTTTTCCCGTTTATGCAATCATGTCGAAAAAGTATACAGCAAGTGTGAGTGGTCGGCAGGGGATGCTTACTCCTCCATGGCAACTAATTCCACCTCTTACATTTTTACTTTGTTCGCAGTTTGTTTTATTACAGTGGATTTATGAAGGAAAAAAAGATCGTTTGTACACATAACCACAAAAAACGGTATAGATATTATCAACCAGAAGTTCAAGTGTTCTTTTTTTTTATATATAAATTTCGGACTAATTGTGTTGTAACAAAATAATTTTGCAAAGGGCCAATAACAAAGTAAGTAAATTTGTGAGCTCAGTTTTTATTGAAAAAGGCAGCTGTCTATGTTGCCAGAAATTATCTTAAGCTCTATCAAACGATCGACTTTGTGTCTTATTACGCTTTTATCAATATTTCTAGACAATGTAGAATAGAAAACTATTCTTTATGAATACTTCATAGAATTCTCAGTTTTTATTTTTCAAGTAAAAAATAAAACAAAAGCAAATAAAAAAGTTTAATTAAAATTTAAGAGTTATCTTTTATATTACTGCAAACTGTACAATGCACTTGATCGTCCAGGGTGAACCACAACGCAAATTTAGAGGTAGTTCAGCTAGTGTGTGACTCTGAATGTTGATATTATTATCACCGTCATGGGATTGGTTTAACACTTTGATACTCTTATCCCACCAATTATTTTGTGTTTACTTTTAATATATCACAGGACATACTGACCTATATACCGGGTATACTGTATAACTGATGCGTAATTTGTTGCATACTATGTACATCTTTCTCAGTCTAGAAATGGACATCCATTAGTATTTGGAATTGAAAGGTCATCATAAACTCTCTTAGTATAAGCTCACATAAAAAGTATCCAGAAATTCTGTAGTGAAAGCAAAAACTCGGTTCTTGTTACATTTTTTCTAATTATTTATTAATTGTACCCACTGGAAGAACGTTGTCATAATGTTATTTTTAGGCAATTTAATTCTATTTGAGATATAAATGAATATTTATATGTGCCAAATAAATTCATATAAAACTAATATTATTCAAAATATTTTTAAACATTAAAAAAAAACAACATTTTATGTGTTTCTTAATTTTCCTGGGTTATGTAAAGTTCATGAACTGAAAAATGATACAAACAATATGAGACAAATTAAATGATTCGTTACAAATAATAACAGATAACATTTATGGAACCAGATGAAAGTACCAAAAATATAGTTATTAACGAAAGGAAGTGATAACTAAAAGTAATTGGAAAGGTTTAGGGTATAATCTGTAAAATGTTGTGCCTAAGAATGGATAAAAAATTATTTTTTAAGATGAATCATTTTATTTTCTACCAGATAACCCTTAGAAAATGTTCAATATCTCTTTCCTTTACATTCAAATTTATACATGTATACTCAAAACTCCGAAAATATTAAAGTAGGTATATATTGTCCAGCATTAAGAAAAGATACTCTTTTCTTCACTTTTTTTTTGTTATTTTAAAAAAGACTTTGAAGTACAAACTCATATCTAACAGAATAACGGCTGATCAAATCCGTGATAAAACCGTACGATCCTATCGGTAATAATGACCACAGGACGCCCATGCAACGATTCTTCATTATTTAGACACTTAGACACATCCCTTCTAAATTGTGTTTATTTTCCACCTGTGGATTTTCTGCATTCCACATGATATAGGTAAATAGTGCGAGGGCGAGTTTTGAACATCACGTGACATCCTTCAAATCTATACGCTAGTCTGCTTGCGCGTGTACAGATGTAAACAAAGAGAATTGTCAACAATACGATATGGTGCAATCCAAAGATTAGATTACGGGAGAATTTAATTTTTTTAGTGAATGACAAACTTCATAGAGTTGAGATGGTGGTTCTTCGTTCGGACTTAATTAAATGTGTTGTTTTAGGGGATGATTCCGTTGGGAAGACAAGTTTGCTTGTGAATTACGCTACAAACAGATTCCCCACGAAGCACGTGCCTAGTGTTTTTGATAACTATGCAGGTAATTATCATTTTCTGGAACAAACAGACATTTTTTCTCGTCGATTTTTTTTTAATTTTTTCAAAGAAGTATTTTACTTTTAAGTTTATTATAAATTTCAATCAATAGTATCAGTGAATATTTGAACAAATGTATAGTTACACTATTACATGTATCTTAATTGGAGCATTAAATCAAAATTGTTGTACGATAAAAAAAAAGAAAGCCTTCGAAAATTTGGACATAAAATCTAGCTTGCTGGGAGCTGTATATTGCGTGTTTAGATAAACAGAAAAGCACACAGCATTATAATTAACACATCACGTAAGCATGCCAAGATATGTATTCTATTAATAAACATTTTTATTCATATAGTTTTGAAAACACCTGTGCCTTTTCTTAAGATGATATATCTTAAGCTTGAAAGTCGCAGAATTAAAACATTTTCCTGCAATCTCTTTACATGTTTGGCTTCTAAATATTACTCTCCTAAGTGTAATGCACGGATGATAATTGAATGGTTTGTCTATTTTGCAGGGACTTTAGAAATGTCTGGTAAAAAATATCATCTGCAACTTCTCGACACCCTGGAAGAGGCAAGTTTCAAATTTTTCTGTTATCTGTGAACTTCTATTTTAAGAAAATTCATTACAAATGTCTTTGAATGAGTTCATTTACATTATAGGCTAAGTTGCACTTATGTTTTAAAGTAGTTTTTAAAAAGTTTCTTATATATTATTACCATGTTGAATATTTTTTTCTTCAAATTTGTTTGATTTAGTTCGATTTCAATTTGTTTTTGTAACATTTGTAAAGAAAGTAATTTGAATAACATTTTTTTTGGGGGGGGGGGGGCAAACAAGGTCCACTAACTATAGTCTTATTGCTCTAGACCTTGCGTTTTATACTTTCTTTTACACTATAGAAAAGCCAAAAGAAAACCATAAACTGTCCCCTTCAATTGTAACTAATCATACCACCAAGAAAGAGAGAAGTTAAACACCTGGACCACCCATTCACCCTAAGGCCTCTCTCTTTAATATATTACCCTTCTCCAGCCATTTACTTTTATCTGTGATTGCTAATCAATATAAATAGATAGACCCTCTAATCTGTTTTATTATGTAATACATAAATAGCTACAAGAAGTATGCAAACTCCTCAATTCTATAAGTTTGATAGAGATGGAATGTTGAAAACGATTTCGCTAAACACACATCCAGTGCGTAAAGATATCAGCGTTTTACAATCCTTTGAAACGATCTCACAAATTGAAAATAGGCAGGGTAATCTGAAAATTATCTAAACAACAAACAAGGTTACCTATAAATAAATACCTAGATTATAAAGAATGTTTGGGGCTGTCCTTCACACTAAGTCAATATTTGATAAACTTTTCCCACGGTGTCCACTTGACAAATTCCGACTAATTTTCATTCTACTCTATAAGACGTTTTTTCTTTGCATATTCTTTAATATAAGATAAGGGCTTGTAAGTCTAGTTCACAAATACACAAATATGTAAATTTGAATTACTTTCTTTTTACAAATAAATTTATCTTTTCATGATTATGAAAGGATTACCGATTTGCTGTATAAGGTAGACATAGAAATGTATAGTCAGTGAAAAAAGATGTACTTCTAACAAACAAAATTAAAATAAAAAAGGTCAAACATTTTTCTAAGAAGGTTCAAAATGTTTATTTATTGTTTATCTATTTCTAAATAAACAAATTGAAGTGAAAATCGAAATATGTTTCGATACGCATGCATATTAAATAGATAACTGTGTATATACTGTGCACAAAATACCTTTTTGTACTGTTATAGAAATAAACTTCATCAAAAATTTAGCACAAAATAAAAAAAAATGCAGCTGATTTTTACATAGATATTTTCCATTTTCCTAATTTTGTTTTTGAAAAAAAATAATTTTAGGACAAAGATCAGGAGAACAGTATTCACATTCTACCTGGCGCAGACATTGTTGTCGTCTGCTATTCGGTGGTTCAGCCTACGTCATTTAGAAATGTGGAAGAAAAATGGGCGCCTCATCTGAAAAGCTGCTTAGGTGATGTTCCTATAATCTTAGTGGGAACTCAGACAGATCTCCGAATGGACTGTTCTGTTCAATTCAATTTAAGACAAAATGGGCAAAAAAGTATCAGTTCTTCGGAAGGATTCCAAATGGCCAGAAAAATCGGAGCTTCTAGGTTTTTTGAAAGTTCTCCCGAACTGGAGAAGAAGATGAAGAGGGTGTTAAACAAAGCTATCGGGACAGTTCTTCATCCCAGGGATGGATTGTATGATGCCTTATCGTGTGTCATTCTGTAGATGATATTTAAAAGATTGAAAAGAAGGTGGTGTACTTACAAATCTATCTTTGTGTTGAACATGTACATGCAGGTTGTTTCAATTTTAAAACCTACAATGCTGGTTCTTTTGAATGGTATTATTAAAATGGTTTACTTTTATTACTGTAAGTAAAACAAGGTTGATGAATTAGAGTCTTATCAGTATAGCTGTTTGTTTTGTAGCAATAGTTGTCCAAATGATCGTGTGTGATGAAATACATGGTATTTATAGTATTTATTGTTAGATGCTTAAAAAAGCAGTGATATGTGTTATGTGTATTTATGCATGATATCTGTGATGATTTAAATATTTTTTATCAATTATTTACATTGTTTTGTCTCAATAAAGATATTGTTTAAAATTAATGATGATAACTGAAAAAAAATCCAGGAAAATTAAAGAAACAGTCAGGTGTTCTATCCACGTATATTAACATCATATTCTCCCGGATTGACTTAAAGTATGAATTCTCTAGTCTTAGCATCAATATTCTTCAACCATTGTTTTTTTTTACGTGTTCAAAATTTTTAGAAGCAAAAGCACTGTATAATTTTACAATTACTTGGCTTTGAAGTTGATAATATTGTGTAGGTGTAATTGCTATTTTATTTTCTTACATTGACTTTTCTTATTTAATAAATCCATAAAATAACATAACTATAACACCAATAGTAAAGACATAATACTTTTACTGTTTTATACAAATCTCTATATAAAGAGGATTAGCGAATTGCTGATTTGAAATATACAATAATTTAAGATCTTTGAGGATCGATCACTTTTCGCGTTCTTTATCTTGAAATTTTGTTTGTTTACTGAAAGAATTAGAAAAAGCTTTTGTTACTATTTATTACAATCTTTATCAATTCGGCCTCTTCTTTAAAATCTGTGCTAAGTCTTATCAACTTAAGAGAATGCGTGCAAAATGCACGTTTCTCTTGAAGATTATAGACATTCTTATACAGTAAAAAATACCTGAGTCACATATTTTACGGGTTGCCCTCGAATCTTTTTGGACTATCTAATTCGTCTTCAATCGCGCGAAGGGTCATTGATACGTGAGTCAGATAACAAATTATTTTTACTCTGTGTAATTACTAATAATTGCCCCTAACAGTTCTATAAAATACGAAAGCACGATAGGTTCATTTCTGAAAAGATAAAAATAAACCATTTAACTCGTTATAACTCACAGTGTGATATATATTATTTTGAGAGTCAGAAATGTTTTGAAGAAGAGGGATATGGAGACATCAGCAATTAGGTCATGGGCCTACAATTCGGGGACTACTGCCCACTCATAACACAGCATCACGAGGCAGTCATAAGTTTCCTTATACATGTATTCGGTCTTTTAAATAAACAATCAACCGCATTGTTTATACATAAGCGAACTACAGTCACAGGCACAGGCTCTCGAAAAACAAAAAAATAACTTGTTTCCTGCTTTTCAATAAAATCTATATCATACACACTTTAAACAAACTTGATCGACTCGGTTTTATGTGCTATACTTACAATCACTTAGATCTATCAACTTTAGACCAGTTTTTATCTCGTTATAACGCGTTAATTATCTCGTTATAACGAAAAAACTAAGTCGTTATAACGAAATAATTCTAAAACTCGTTATAACGAGATAACTAACTCGTTATAACGCGTTAAATTTTTTTATCTACTCAGAAATGAGCCTATCCGGCTTTCGTAATAAAATGCTGTCTCTCTCGGTGTCTTCTACCTATTCCCACTTTAAAGCCATATATGGCGTAACTGATAGAAAAAAATATATTTTTGAAAAATACAAAATATAGTTGATACATTTAAATTAAAGCTTTTCATACAATTCTGAACGCGGAGAACATCTCGTTTCATCTAATAATACGATTTTATCTTCTTTAAATCTTTTGTATTTTCTTCCGAGTCGGAGAAAATTCCGAGAATCCAAATTAAATTGTGATATCTTTATAACGCAATTGATTTAGATTTTGTAATTTACGGAAAAGTTCTATCTTTTTATAAAGTAATGATACAAATAATAAGTTCTTATAATTTTAGTCCAATAATTTTCATTGTACATACGCCATATATGGCTTTAATACGTTCCCTCTTAGATTTATAGATCTGTATTTTGTACATTTTAAGACAGAAAATAACGACTAAATGAATGAAAAATATGAACTATTTCATTTATTACTAAATTTTATGGATTTGAGAAAATAACAAAGAAAAAAGTCTTACAAGAATAAGCACTTTCATATCTTGATTCTACAACATAAAATAAATAGATTTGTCGGGGAAAATATATTGAAATAGCTGGATTTTAAAATGAACATTGTGAAAAATTATTTAATTTACTTATATGGCTTTAAGATATTAGTTAAAAAAGTCGTATTTATAATTCTATAAAGTAAATATATCAGTCCTCTATTTCAACAGGTAATCAATAATTGTTGATAATTGTTTAAAACATAGAAGTTATATGTTTTCATAGTTAATTATTTGTTAAGACAAAAATTCCACCTATTCCCACATGAATTCTTGCCGTTTCCTACCTGATTGTCAAAAAGTGGAAATTACAGGTAGAATGAACACCCTCTCTCTCTCTCTATCTCTCTCTCGATCTCGAATCGTTAACAGGGTAATGGCACAAACCCCAGGAGCAGGGTTCAGGTACCAAGATGGAGGAAGCCTCCCCTGTCATCAAGTCTCGCCGGTGTAACGACGAAAAGTGACCCCCGTAGAATATTGACCAGGGGGTCATTTTTCTACGTAGAAAAATGACCCCCTGGTCAATATTCTACGACAAGTAGGGTCATTTTTCGACTGTAGAAAAACATTCCAGACCAGTAATTCTACGACTCCACACACGTTGAAAAATGACCCCCATAGAAATTTGACCCCCTACTTTTTCATACAATAAAACCTTTTATCTGTGTCTCCTGATATTTTTTTTTATACTTTCAAATGTAAGGAGGAGGAATGTACTTTATTCCTTCCCAATATATATTTGATTGCATATCTTAATAGAAGCATCATTAGCAATGTATCTGGTATGGATTGTTTTTTTTTTTTTTTTTTTTGCTTACAGAATCCCAATGAATATTAACTAATTCAGGAGCATAAATTTATCATTACTAGTATACTGGGTGTTTTTTAATAATTCAAAGGTTTTGTTCCGAAAATGACACGATATATTCTGGTGAGCTAGTGATAAAAGATACCATGGAGTCTGACATATCTATTTCATACTTGGATATTTTACTTGAAAAAGACGTTAATGGTAATCTAACAACCAAGCTCTATGATAAACGTGATGACTTTAACTTTTCTATCGTCAACTTCTCTTATACTTACGCAGCAATATACCTTCATTATCTGCATATGGAGTTTATATATCTCAATTCATTTGATACACAAGAGCATGCTCTACCTATGAACGATTTCTTAAACGAGGTAAATTATTGACAAATAAGTTGATGAAACAAAAATATCAGCAGTCTCGTTTAAAGTACTGGTCATCGATCATTTCGAAAGTTCTATGGTCGATACAATGACCTTGTCAGCAAATACAGTTTATCATTGAGTCAAATGCTGACTGACGTTTTTCGTACCAATTGTTATTCCATTATTTATACACTGAATTGACGACAGATTTTTCCGTTATTTTTCGATTATGACAAGGAGCACACGGTGGGTGTGACCGAACAGCAAGGTATGCTCACTCCTCCATGCCATACACATCAAGAACGTTCTTATGATGAATTAAAAAAATCCCCCAAAATTTACATCTGAGTGAAAAATAAGTCAACCTTCTCAGATGTCTATAGATTCATTTTGAAAAACTTTTTCCCACACTTTTTAGCCCACAGACCCCTGACAAATGGTAGCTGTAACATCCCATTTCATTTGAGATTTTCTCTGACACAAACTTTGCAAAAACAAATGAACTCTTAGTCTATCATGTCATTATTTCGATATCTAAAGTCCTAGCACAAATCGTTCAAAACTTAATTAAGGTCAGATTAAAAGTTTGGAATTATTGCATAAAAGTATGTCAAACTCCTAGGTCAAAATTGGTTGTACCCAAAGAAAGATTTTGTCACAAAAAATACACCTGTGATCATGAAATATGAAAGTCATGGTCCCACCCAGTCAAATTAAAATTATGGGCAAGATTAAAGTTTTTACGGACAAACAGACAGTCGGACGGACAGCTAAAAACTACATATCCCCGAAACTTGGTTTACGGGGGCATGCATTTAATACATATAAGTGGAAATGTTAGCGAGATCCAAATTTAGCGATTTCTCTTTTAAAAAATGGTATTTTTTTTAGCGAGATGAAAGTTTAGCGATTTTAAAAACGCTCACAAAAGAAAATTTAGAAATAAAGCGCAATTAATTTTTATATAATTACATGTGCCAAATTTTGGTAAGACGAGCACTTCTTCTTTTAGTTACTAGTATTCATTTTTTATGCAACAACCCCATTTCGTTAAGGTTTTGTTGACACTAGCAAACGACAAAGACATTTTAAAGGTGTTGAGCTTTCCGTTTTTTTGTGTCCCTGGTATCATAGGTCATAGGCAATTTAATTTAGTACTTATTTTTACAAATTAAATCATCCCTCTTTTAATGAGAAGTTTGAAAACTTTATTCATAGAAAAAAATGTTTTTATTACATCCAATTTTCTAAGCAAGTGCCCTTTTTCGCGCCAGTTTTAAAAGTAGGGATCAAAAACGTTAACTTAATTTAGTTTCTGACATCAACTAGAAAATGACCTTTTTAAAGATTTAAATGACAACTGTGGAAACCTATTGTATAAAATGTAATGAACAAATCTATAAATGTACGTATCTTTGCTCTATTAGCCATTGAACATTTAATAGATATTGTTTTTCTTTCATAGGGGATAAAACGGTTTGTATTATTAATGTAAAGTGTAGCATAGTATAGCTTTGATTTCGTTATTTAAGCTTAAAAACTTTCAAAAATGAACACTTCATATCAAAAGGTTGCTTGATATTATCTGTATGCATTCGTCTAACAAGAATATTCCTACCAAAACGAATGTTTTTACATCAAAATATGACAAGAGGTCATTATTCTACCGGGTCATTTTTCTACAATGCACACAGAGAAAAATGACCCCAAGGCCATAGTTTCTACCAAAAATGGGGTCATTTTTCTACGTAGAATATTGACCAGGGGGTCAAATTTCTACGTAGAAAAATGACCCCCGGTCAATATTCTACGGGGGTCACGTTTCGTCTTTACACCGGCCGTAAACCCTTTATATTGACTTGATAGACGGATAATTTAGTAAACTTAGAATAAAAGGATTGACAATACGAAAAGTGTAAAACAAATAATGTAAAAGATGAAATAATCTGCCAAGTTTTAAAAATTGATTTAAAACAAATCAAGCAATAATACATCTTTACAATCAAGGTCATTGCAAAAAGCTGACATTGAATAGGTTTATTGATTCTTGTAATACTAATTTATTTTCCGCACTGCATCTTGCAATTGTCTTGGTTTAAAAATTATTCGTATTCGGAGCATGCTCTTGAGGGAAGAAGTTAAGAGTTAAGCTGGGAGTCAAAAAGGTCGTATGCAACTGAGGTTGGAATATCATTGATATTTGTACCTCATAAAAGAGCAAACTTGATACCTCTTAGTTTAAAATTTTTTTCCCTGAAATATTCATTTTCGGCAAAGTTTGTTGAGGGAAGGTGAAAAAATTGTTCTAAAAACATAAATTGAGACCCATATTTGATTTTCCTAGCATATCATAACGGAAAAATATTCTCCGAGTAAAAGTATGTGAGGCTAAAGTTTCAAGATATGAAATTGAATAAATGTGCAGATATGCAGAATTTTCTTCGAAATATCCGTCCATAAAAATAGATAGTCCATCATAAATTTAGCTTCTATGTAAATTTTTGAGCAGTTTTTTCATCGAATGTTGAACAATTTATATTATGGATGTAATGACAATGTCGATAGCGTTGGAAATCTTTCCAGTCCACAGTGTAACAGTGTAAATGTGATGGGACATTTTAACCATACACAGAGACGTAAGCGGAGTCATGGGCATCGGTCTTACAATAAACCTTTACTACATAATGTCTCTTTTTATTAATAACTACCTTATGTTATTCAAACGTTAGGTCTACATCATATTCGCTCCAAACTTTACTCTGTCCCTTTGAAACTTTAAATAGTTTCTTGAAAAAATCAAGGAAAACCCATTGTTTGATTCCTCGACACCAGAAAATAGACTCGGATCTGTGATTATTGATATTGCAAGTCATAGGCTTTTTAAACCCACACGTATTATCGAAGAAAATGCAGCTAAACAATATGTCTTTCCCTTAAACTTCAATATGCCAATAAAGGAATTCACGCAGTTAATATAAGTAATATTCTTAATCACAAAAGGGTCCAGTCTTGTATTCCACCATATTTCAAGTTAAAGACTACACCTTGTATTTCCTACAAATATAAATCGACCATTGCTTCAAAACTTTTAAATTACAAAAAAACTTTACACAACCTGGATACCGAGTATATGAAACATTTTCTTCGTCGCTCTATAACTATAGTCCTGCTGGACACGTTATTACAGGTGACGTAAATATAGTTACTAATGAGGACCTTACATCACTTATTTTAAAAGATTCTAAATATAGAGAACCCTGATCCTTGAACGGGCGTCAGAATTTCATAAATATTATGGATTCCTTTGAAGATAATGCCAGGCGATAGGCCAGATATGAAAAAGAAGACGTTGACACCTTGTCATAATGGATTAAATGTATCAGGTCCATGTTGAACTCGCGTATTAAAAGATTGAGGGGCAATATGAAAACTATCTATCCTTCTGTATTCAATAATCCAGAAGTGAATAAATAATTAGATAAATTACACGGTCCCTGCTGACAAAGCGGGTAACACCATTGTCTTTGTTTGCAAGTCTCAACAAAATTGTATTTTAAAAGAACTTGGATTTAATTCTACAAGTGGCAATCCAACTTATACTCATAGTTCCCTTTCTAAGGAGGAAATACCTCAAAATCATATGTCAATTTTGAATATTTTTAATATCCCGAAGAACCAAAATGATTTTGAACGACCATATTTATATTGGATTCCGATACTTCATAAGAATGCTTCCAAAGATACATAGACAGTTCCAGTAAATGTTCAACCAAGTCTCTTTCTTTACTCCTCATATTAACAGTAGTGAATGAAAAACTTCAAGAGTGCAACAATATATTCAAGGAGTGGTTAAATCAGATGTGGATACGTAAAAATTTCAAGGAACTTTTAGACAATTTGAAATCACAAGATTTTACCAAAATCAACAGCTTAAAAACTTCCGACTTTTCAACTTTATACACAACCATTCCCTACGATAAATTAAAGTCCATGCTTTTTAATATCATTGACAGCTGCTTTTTCAATAAAAATAGAACTCGTTATTTTACTTACCTGGTCATTTGCAAAATTATTTTGATAAAAAACATTCTGATTGTACACACAAGTACTCTGATGTCGACATCAAAAAGATAATTGAGTTTCTGATTGACAATATATATGTTGTGCAGGTCTTCCAACAATCTTTTGGAATTCCCTTGGGTACCAGCTGCGCCACGTTTTTAGCAGACCTATTTATGTATTCATATGAAACAGAATTTGTGCAAAATCTTATGCGTGAAAAGAAGAAAATACTTGCTTGGCCTTCAACTCGACATTTAGATATATCGACGACGTATTGTCAATCAATAATTGTAATTTCCATTCTAATGTCGATACGATATATCCTGGTGAGCTTAAGATAAATGATATTACAGAGTCTATCTCATCTGTTTCATATAAGAATATTTTACTTGAAAAAGACGTTAATGTCAATCTAACAACGAAGCTCTATGATAAAAGTGATGACTTTAACTTTTCTATCGGCTTTTCCCTTACTTATTCAGCAATATACCTTCATCACCTGCATACAGAATTTATGTATCTCAGATGATTTGATACGCAAGAGCATGCTCTACGTATGAACAATTTCTAAAACGAGGTAAATTATTGACCAACAAGTTGATGAAACAAGAATATCAGCAGTCTGCTTTAAAGTAATCATTTCGTAAGTTCTTTGGTCGATACAATGACCTTGTCAGCAAATACATTATCATTGAATAAAACGCTGACTGACGTTTTTCATACTAATTGTTAGTCCATTATTTATACACTGAATTGACGACGGATATTCGTTATTTCCCGATCATGACAAGGAGCACACGGCTGGTGTGACTGTTCGACAAGGGGTGTATCTCATCAATGGCACCTTATCCATCCCACCTCTGATATTTTGGAGGTCCGTGTTTGCTCTGCTCCTATTTTGTATTGTTTTATGGACTTTCGATCTTGAATACTGTTTGTTATCTCCATGTGTTTCTTTATTCAATTTATAAATAACTAATAATCCAATGACAATTAGATTCTTTTTTTTAGTTGTTGTTGATATTTCTTTTAATATGACAATATGGTGATTTTATTCAAGTTTCCTGAAAATATTTTCTATTTGACAATTTACGCCATAAAATACTTTTAACATGATGAGTTTTGAAAAGAACATGCCATTGGTAACTAACTTTGTGACTTGTGAGAATTTTTAATTTTGAGTTACCTTTCTTTGCATTTGTTGGCCTGAAACATATAGTATAGTATAGTTGCTTGAATTTTTATAATATAATACTTCATTTTAGTTTGTTTTTTTTAAATTAAAATTTTAGTTTTATCATCGAAAAAAGCCCTGTATTAAAACTTTGGAGTAGATTTATTAAAAATAAATACCTTTGAAAAAAAGCAAGATTTGTTTGATTTACTTAATACAATACATACTATATCGGTTTTCACTTTTGCAGTAATTGCTTTACAACAGAATATTATCTAGTATGATTCTTTCTTAATCACGTGGACATCACTGAATTTGTCTTGAAAATATATGAATTGAGGTCAATTCATGTAAATACTATAATGCATATACTTCTAGAAGCACGAGAGAATAAGTCAAGAACCTTAAAAGAGAAAAATCCCCTACTGACAGTTCATATCTGCCGTGAGCCCTTTGTATGGATTGGAATAAATTATTCCTGCAATGCCAAATCATAATTTAAAAAAAATAGATAAATATTAGTATGATCTCACTCAGAAAGCGACCCAATGGTGCATTGAAGTTGCATAAAAGGTCATTAAAACCACCACCAGAATTTCCCTACTACTTTTTGACTTGGGTGTTGGGTAGTGTTTTACATACCAATTAATTGTTAAACAATTACTTGCACAACGGTTCTCCTATTATCCTAATCAGAATAACGAGCACATGGCGAGTGTGACAGGAGATGGTTTCACCTTATTGACATCTTTTTTAACCTATGATGTTTAGGACCCGTGTTTGCTCTGGTCCCAACTTGTATTGTTTCAATAGAATTCTGAGCTTGACTTCTCTTAGATATTCGAAGCAAGAGTCAGGGAATGTCTGAAGCAAAAATAGGATGCAAACTCCATTTAAAATAAGGAGGACTTCTTAATGATAAAGAATGACGGTATCTATAGCTTTGCTGGCAAGAACCAACAGATTGATTCCAAATAATCATTTTCCGTACATATAACATATTTCAGTATAAGGAACCTTAAGGAAGAAATTTTCTTCGTTCATCCGAAATAAATAAAATATGAAGATTCTCTTTTTATTAATCATTGTCAAGGTAATAATCAGCTACTTTGCAAATTATATAAATAAATTTCTGAATAAACTAAAGTAAACATATACCCGTAAATTACAATGATACGGGATCTAATGTTCTGTGGACTTTTTCAAAGATTTCCCTGCATTCTCTGTTACATTAAAACAAGTAAGAAATAATTACAATCTTAAAGAGGAACTGTGAACAGGACAAAAATACGGGTCATCTGGAAACAAAGAGATGGGATCAGGACCCAACGAGGAATAAGCATCTCCCACTGATCATCCACACCCAACGTTTTTAAAATACATGCAAAGTTATACTTTTTCAAAACAGTATTTATTTCAAAATTAACAGACAATACAATTTGTTTCATTTGTGGATTTCGTGAAATAGCACTTGTACCATAAACATTGTCGTACTGGTAACACAACAATAAACGGAAACAATCAAAATATACAAAATCTGTATAATGTCAACATATCAATAAACAATTTGTACTTATATTGCACTAAAACTTCATGGTGCGTCTTCTGAAAGCGTCTTTGAAATTTTTCCATGTTTGTCGTTTCTTTTTCGGAGAAACTGCTGCTGAGTAAGCTAACTGGAACACTTCGTCAAGCCCTGACCCATCTATCGAGCTGCACTCTAGATACTTCATAGCTCCCCACTTCTTGGCACACTTCTTCCCTTTAGACGTACTGATACAATCGTTTGTAATGTCTACCACGGAATGACGTAAGTCTGTATGTGTCCCCACAATGAAAAACGGGGTGTCAGGTTTAAATTGTTTAATTTCTGGAATCCACTTCTGTTTAACGTTTTCAAACGAGTCACTGTCATATACAGAGAAACAAACAACAAACACATCTGTATCGGAGTATGCCAAAGTTCGAAGTCGATCATATGTTTCCTGAAAACAGACCGAGTAAATATCAAATATATAGTCTTACCGAAAACCATAGAAATTAATTTCATTCATATTTTTCAAAGTTAATTTTTCAGATTATTTAATTAAAATTAAATCCAAACATAAATTACAATAAACAACAATTATAAATCCATAGTCGTTATACTGAAGTGCTAGACAACTTACCTGACCAGCAGTGTCTAGTACACAAAGTTGGTGTGTGTTCTCTCCATCCCGTACATCAACTGTAATATATCATAATGATTTAAATTAATGAAAACTAATCTGTAATGATCAAATATCTAAGTATAATAAATGTATGCCATTAATGGAGTGAGAAAGATCCTTGTTCCTCGTATAAAACTATCTTTTCTGATACGAAGCAGCAAGAGGAAACCAAGATCTTGCTGACTCGTGAGATATTTTTTTTAAAAAATGTACTCTTTAGCTCATCTTCTCTAGAGCCACGGAGCTAATTTTAAATATATCCTTTGCTAAAAAGGCCATATTCTCTTTTAATAAGAGGTGCTGTGAATTTAAATCACTAATTTCCGGAGGGGGTTATTTTCGTTGATTTTGAGGTATGGAGAGACCCACGAATTTATAACCACCTTGAAATGTATTTTTTTTTTTGAATACATTACTAATAAACATTTTCCATTCACGAAATCCAATTCCCACAAAAATATTTTTACCTCAAACCTAAATTATTTGGCACAACAAAAATATGCAATTTTACAGTGATTAAGAAATGGGGTGTGTCAATCAAAAATTTTCTTTTCAAGAACCTGGTTAAGAATAAATGAAATCTTTTTCCTGTTTGTAGTTAAACGCCCCTCTCACGAATTTTTCGCTCGTATGGAGACGTCCCATCCCCTTTGCCTTAGAGGGTTGGAAATATATACCTATACTCGAAACTCGGGGCCATTGAGCAGTGAGGGATCTTTTCCGTGCGCCACGGGACCTCGTTTTATACGGTCTCATCCGAAAGACCAGGAATCTTATATATATATATATATATATATATATATATATATATATATATATATATATATATATATATATATATATATATATATATATATAAAAAGCACTAAAAAACCAACAACACTGTATATCCTAAATGTCGGATCTACCAAGTAGATACAAGGTCACGGATGGAAATTTATATAAAGCACTAAAAATGACCAACGACACGAACAATAAAAAAAAAAAAAAAAAAAAAAAAAAAATTGTTCGTGTCGTTGGTCATTTTTAGTGCTTTATATATATATATATATATATATATATAAAAACGTTTCCAACAATCAATAACCAAAGTCCGGTTTCTAAAAACTCTAAAATCGAGTTTGTTAAATCTAATTTTTTTTAGAATTAACTTGAACACCATTCTTTATACTCGTGCGATCTATGTTTAGACTTTGCACGTATTCTCAATTCTCAAATAAACACATATCTTCTTTCGTCCACCATACATCAGTGATCTTTTCAGTTTTATGGTTTATATTCTCATTTGCTTATAAACACACCCTAGTTAACATCCCACTAAACATCCGATCAGCTTTTTTTTTTATCACTTTGTTAAAAAAATTAATTTGTGGTATACGTGAACAGGAATATATTAACTCGATGCTCCAAATCGTGTTCTCAAATCTCACAAACATAAACTAAAAATAATAAAAATCGAAACGGAAAAAAAAAATTTATTTATGCAATCTTTTCCTTGTTACCACATAAACTAAATGATTTGTATTTACAAGTGACCCAATCTCTGTATTTCCTTGTGTTAAAAATTCAAATAAACAACGCATTACGGAGTCTTTTATCATGCTTTTGTTCCTGTTATTTTTTGTATAAATATTGCAATGTTTATGTAGATTCTGAAAAGTTTATTATAATCTTTCCTTTCAACAAAATATAAATAGGCATACATACTATCAAAATCATTTTAATTAAAAATTTCTACATGTACTAAATTTCGACATGAGTACATGATGCAAAATTCAAACAATTAAAAAAAAGTAGTTTTAAATTTCATTGGCTTCAATGTCATATAATATCTGTGTATACATGCATATCAGTGTCAAATCAGATAATAAAATGTTTTACAAAAACTTTAAATTTTAGCTCTGGATAGGTAGATATATGTGATACTAAGTGTTGTATATAAGTACACACTAGTAACATAATTCTTCTATGATGTCATCACTTAACATTCATTAATAACTCTACACGGGAGACGCCCTCAGATCTGAATGAATGAGAGACACTTATACAAGTCACTGGGACACACCATATGTCTGTTATTTCATCTTGCCAAAAACGTAAAAAAGAGAAATTTATTCTTTGCTCAAGGTAAAATCTTAACTATATCATAATTAACAGTGCAAGAGGAGAAATAATACTGACTGTGATAATGAATGGGCAGAAATTCCTTGACAAATAAAACTATTAATATCGCATTTATATTTATCAAAAAGGTGACTCTTTGATCAGGCATTATTATTTAAGATATTTGTCAGTTGACGCCGTATAAGATTTATTAGTGCTTTAATCATGTTCCTATCTTAAGTACAGGAATTCGGTCATTTTACTACAAGTACAATATTTTATTTTGATTTAACAAGACAGTCAGATGAAATACTTTTGAACGTTTTACATTTAAAAAGTTCTTCAGATGCCACGATCTATAAGAAAGAAGGATTTAATATTCTATAAAAGAAATCAGGAGAGTGTCTAACCTAAGATAACAGAAACACCAGGGAAGCGGAAATCCTGACCTTGTATGAACTTTAGGGACCATGTAAATGTCGACTGAGACAGGAAGTGTACCCTGATACTTATCATAGTATGTGTGTGATATACTCTTATTCCGGCTGTTCTGAAGTAGAGCTGAGATTTACAAGGAAAGAACGAATAAGATATATAAATTTCTTCAGGATTGCATTTTAAAAAAAAATTCCCGAATATTCAAAACAAATGTAGAAAATTTCAATTTTTAACAAAAACTGATGTGAAAAAGCCTCAACTTCCGTTTTTGAACCAAAATTGATTGTGAAAAGTACATGTATGTGTAGCATTCTCCCAGAAATTAAGATCATCGTTCCTACGTGCACCGTATTCTGATGGAGAGTATTATAAGAGTAGATATGATTGACTTGACATGAATTAGTAGTTAAAATAATCACAATGACATGAATATTGTAGCGGGTGCCGTCAGAAATGAACTTAATTGTGCTCCTTCAGAAATGCATAATCGACACACCTGTGAAATTATTTGGAATTTACCTGTGCAGCATTCAACGAGACATTAGAAACCTGACAAAAGTTGTATGCTTCAGGTGCAAATCAGACAATGAAATTGAATAATAAAACAGATTTAACCCAAAGGGTCTACATATGTCTACAGAGGTACATTTTACTGGTGAATAAATATTACATTGCCCATTGATTCAATACAAGATATAGCAATGCAATACAGCTTATGATTATTTTTGTTTATTACGTAATTTTTTTGACATTTTGGCATTACATGTGTTCTTTGTTTAACATCAATTATATTAATTACACTTCCGGGAGTTTCTGTCTTTCAGGATTAAAAAAAATCTTACTGTTAAAACTGCGATTCTCGGTTTTTTCTGTTTTAAATAAATGATTGCTAAAACTTCTATTTTTAATTCTTATTTTAATTTTGAATTGAATTAGATAAATATTTTCATTTAATACGGGGAATATTACACTCAGTTCTAAAAATAATCTTAAGCTTGTATTTTTTCAAAAATAAGAATCTGTACATGAGTAAAAATAAATGAACTTCTCGTGATAACACAATGCACGGAAATTACTATTTATCTATCTTTTTTAACAATGTACCAACCCATACTCAAATATAAAAATCTACTTAAGATATTTTAGTCCCTAATTCTCAAATCAATCTTTGGCTGATCTTCATTCATATAGAACAATATGAGTTCAACATCATATCATTTATGCTGTATTTAGAATCTTGATTTTTGAATTGATCATCAGTTAACTGGTTTTGTATTACTTTAAAACATCTTATTTCATATTTATATAGTTCATATACATTTTATTCATCATACATGAATTTGATTGAACAAAATTTTATATGTCACCCATAATCGTTCTAGGTTAAGGTATACATAACCATTACTAGTAACATTGAAAATCAATATGTAGAGTAGATTATGAACAATTGGTACACAATAGAACGAATCTTAATATTTGAATGAATTCCATGTAAACTTACTTGTGTAATTTTCAAAGCAGGTTGGTTGGTAGTCTGAGAGTATTTTCCCCAGAGTGTACTTCATCATCATGCTGGTCTTCCCCGTGCCTCCGTCCCCCACTACACAACATTTCGGCACTCTTTCTTTCCTGCGGAGTTTTACTTCAGACTCCTGCAGGGAGGAGGATGAAGCCCGTTTGTGTTCCTGGTGATCACAGTAATCTTTCATATTTACTCAGTTAATAAATTCCGAAGTGAACAGATTCAGGTTTTTTTCCTGTTTAAATGTTCATTCTGGCAAGAATGTATTTAGTACTTTTATGCACTGTTGTCCAATTTCACATCTCGTGAAACTTAAGAGCAAACTATTAATAACTGAAAAACAGTCACTTCTGCATTGAGGCAATTCACGCCTACGTCAACAAGCGGAAGAATATCCGGAAAGTCTTATGTCTCGGTACAAAGGACTACAATAAGACAATGGCTCAGTCAACAAGATTAATATCGGTGTGGTGAAAAGTCACTGGTTCAGTTGTGTCGGAATTTGCCACAAAAAGCAAAACTAAAATACCTGTCATATCATCCCAAAGCCACGCGATGAATGCATTTTGCGGTAATAATGGTTTATAAATGTTTATTAAATAAAGCCATTGTGACATATACGGTTGAATTATTTTGTGAAGTTCTACTAGAACGTTTGTTGAATTAAATTCCATGAATTGTTTTCATGACATTATTTTGTATCTGGTAAAATTTACATAGTAATCACAACTTCCTTAAAATTTTATGAATTAATTAAGCTTGTGTTAATTAATTTCAATTAGTGAAAATATATTTTCTTATTTCTATTAAACAAATAAATAAAAAAGTAAATAACATTACTATTATATTCACTATTTATGATAGAGGCAAATCCGATTGAACATTAAAAGTTTATACACATGCAATTTAAGTGTTTCTGTCATTTTTTCAGCCTTGTCCTTATTTATATACAGGAATTGAGGTGTATGATTAATTGATATCATTTATAATTAATCTAAAATCTTTTTAATTTTGCTTCTTTTGAAGACCTATGATTCTCTATTTTTCCTTATATTATATTGATCATTTATCATTATTGGAAAACGTTTAAATTTCGAAGTGTTTTTAAAAAAAATATATTCTAAAGCGTTTAATACTGCAAGTCAATATAAAACAATGACTGCACAAAAATGATCATGAAACACATAAATGAAAGACATTTATAGTACTTTCTATGACAAAATCAGTTTGAAAAATATTCCCCTCATGAAAATGGACAAATAGCATTCAACAGACATACTTTCAATTAGTAATGCAATATAATTGTATTAAAATAAGAAAATGCACAAGAAGCATTTTCTTGAAATTTTAAATCCTTCAAGACTGCCAAAGATAACCTTAAAAAATGTCTCGGGTTTTTGTATACACAACATGAATACCACAGCAAAACGTCCTTTATTTCCAAGCTTATATTTGTCATAAAGTTGTCAGACCCAAGAACATTAACCCAGGTACAAGCGTTTGGACTTATCTGAAAGAAACTTTCTTCTTTGTATTAATTTCATGAGATAAATCACTGATAGCTCTTCCATTGGATATGGTTTCATGTATTATCGGACCTCTGTGTTTCTATTTTAGAGCTCTGGCTTCTCTTTACAATAATAAGCAAAATGTTTTTATTTTGTTCTTTCTTTTTTGGTGTCCAAACAGATTTTGATTGTCCAGTTCAATTGCAAACTTGTAACACCATCCATTATTTGGATCTTTTTATCCATCCGAACACTTTGCGTAAAAAGACGTGTCCTTTTCAGATAACAATACCACATCTTTTACATTGGTTCTGCAGCAAAAATTTATAAAGAAGCGCATTTGTTACATACGCCCTCATTTTCATCTTCTGAGCAGAGACCGTTTTAGACAGTTTTCAGCTCAGTGTAGTGACTATGGTTGCTTTACAAAGTATATTTCTTTGCAAAGACTTAAGGGGGAAAATGTCTTCATCAATCTAAGGTGCATATAATTATTTCTATGAAAGAAAATAAAAAATGTAATATGTAATGCGCATAAGAATATATATGCAAGTAGCAAATACAATGTAACTGAAATAAGATGTCAAATGGAAGACATAGTGTTTTTCTGCACAAAAGAATATAAAATCAAAATACTGCATAAGAGTATTGATGTGTGGTGGACAAAAAATGATATGGGTTTATGTGAGAATTCATTTTAAAATTTTAACATAGATTGCATGTCTAAAAAGAATGATTTTCAAATAAAGTTTGAAAATTACAAACGACTGATGAAATACAAGTTGATCAGGGATAACAATCAGTATTCAAATTTAAAGTCTATTTGAAAAATGCAAAGCGGGAGTAGGAAGAACATGGACCTAAAAAATAGCAGAGAATTTAGGTGCCATGGAGGAGATAGCATCTCCTGTCTACCGGTCACATCCCAGTGTGCTCCTTGTTATGATCAGGTAGGCCTAAAAGGAAAAATCCGTAGATTTCAGTGTGCAAAATAGTCTTACAATTAGTATAACAAAACGTTAGTTATCATATGACATAATGAAAGATTGCATCCGCTGATCAGCTCATTGTATCGAACATAGAACTTACGAAATGATGACTGTAAAAGAGTCTGCTGATATACTTGTTTCATCAACTTGTTGATAAATAGCTTGCATCATGTAAGTAGCGAATGTTCTTGCATATCGAATGAACTGGGAGACGGAAACCCCAAATATTGGTGATAAGGCATTTTGCTACATAATTAGGGAAACGTGAAGTGATTACGTTTATCATAAAGTTTTGTTGTTAGTTTCAAACTAACGTCTTTTTCTAGTTAAAAGTTCAAATATAAAACAACTGTGTCAGACTCCATGGGGTCTTTCATTTAAAGATCACGGGAATATATCGAATCGACATATGAATGGAAGTAACTATTCTTAATTGATAATACCTTGTCGATATATCTGTATATCGAGTTGAAGGCCACAGCACATATTTGTAAATAAATTCTGCTTCATATAAATTCAAAAATATATTTGCTTATAATTAATGGGCCGGTGGCAGTTGGTACCCATGAAAATTGAGACACACGACTTTACAATAGATTGCGTTTGTTATCAAGACCATCGTTTAAAGTCTATATTTCGTAATTTCTATTGTCGATCGATACAATGACTTGTCAGCAACAGCATCTATCATCATACCAAATGTTGACTGATGTTTTTCACGCAAATTGTTAGACCATTTTTTGATACTGAATTATCTACGGATTTTCGGATACCCGATCATGACAAGGATCACACGGTGGCTGTGACCGGTCGACAGAAGATGGATGAGTTCAGGACGAATGTACCAAAGCATAGGTGTTACTGGTCTACAAGATCAAGATAAAAACTCAAAAGCCCTGTTGCTCATACGCAGGAAACCAGTAAATTTATTCCAAATACCAATTATCAGTTTCTGGTATGTGGTTTGTAATAAATCGTCATTTGTCAGATGTAAACTCGAAAACCTCATTGCACGTACACAGAACCTCATCAGACCTGTTCCTTAATGCAAGGAGCTTTCCGATTTCTAACTGGCCTAGCAGATGAAAATGAAAAATCCAAAACTTCCTTTGTTCATATTGTAGGGTACCAATCATCACCTGAAGATTAATTGGCTAGTGCTGAAAATTTATGATAAGATAGTGTGACACACAGATGGAGATAATAAGAATATATCCAAAATTTCTCATCAGAGCAGGGATGAAATATTTTGCGCAACTTTTGTATTCAGAAGGTTCCAGTGACTTTATATCCCATGCTTAAATATTTCTCATGTTTCTTAAAACAAAATGTTCACTTAATATAATGAGCTTAAGGTATTATGTCAAACAGTACAGCATGTACTAAATATCAAACAGGATCTATGTATTGTATGAAGACACGAGGAGAATAATTTACCACTCTGTTAATTTATATTTAGTAGGAATTAAGTGTAAACTCACGTCCATCACACTAAGGTAATTATTAAACGGGTATTTAAATTTTATAGTAAGACAAAATGTTTTCTCTTATTATGTTCCCCAAACGAAGTTGGGGAACATATTGTTTTTACTCTGTTTCTTATTATTATTATTTTTCTTCTTCTTCTTCTTCTTCTTCTTCCTGGGTACTTTTTTGTCCCGGAGTGATCTTGTAAACTACACATCCGACTTAGGTAAAACCTTTTTAGGGTTAGTAGGCATGTTATGTAGATTTGCGGAACAAAGGTCATTTTGCGCGCACGTGCTTGCAAGAGCGTGCACGTGCAACACGTGAAATGACCGATTTAATTGATATAGGAGTATCTTTTGACTTTTTTCATGAAATGCTTTGAAACTCATAATATAAGGATATAATAGTAGCATAGAAAATATGGCATGGTAAAAAAAGCCAAATCTCACGCGCATGCACGTGTGCTTCGCTCTGATTGGCTAAAACTAAAGTCTCAATATCTTTCTTGTTGTTTGACGAAATCCTTTGAAATTTTGAACATAGCCATGCATTATGATATCCTACAACATGATATATAGCAATTCTCATGAAAACACGTGCATGCACGTGCGCTGCAATCTGATTGGCTTACACTTTGAATAGCTATAACTCCCTTGGTTTTCAACCAAAGAGGATGGGATTTGGAACATAGATAGATATAATGGACTTCTACAAGAAAGTATGTCACCATGCACATGCATGCACGTGCGTGTACGTGCGCTGCATTCTGATTGGCTGAAATTTTAAACAGCAATAACTCCCTTGGTTTTCAACCAAATGTGGTGGAATTTAGAACATAGATGTAATGGACTTCTACAAGTAGGTATGGTCACCATGCTTATGTATGCACGTGCGTGCGCGTGAAATGAGTAAAATCAAATATACACTTGTATGAGCGTATTTTTTAATACTTTAGGATTAAATACTTTAATATTTAGTATATTTAAATATACAGATTGTAACTAGACAAGATGATATGGTCATTATGCAGATGCATTCATATGCGCACACGTGCATTGCTAAAATTTAAATGAACTTGGTACACTTCTGGGAAAACGTTGTTAAAGTCGCATATGCATAGAGTTTGTCTTATTTAATGAGGCTTACAGGGGATATGGCACCAAAAGGGAGTTGGGGAGCGTTTGGGGAACATCTGTAACGGTCCCCGTTACAATTAGCACTAGTTTAAAGAAGTTTTTTTCCTTCAACGATAACAGTTTTAAATGCCAACTAGGAAATGTTTTCACTTACTACTTTAAAAGAGAAAATGTAATTTATATTAAACTAGGCACCTAGAAATAAGAGATCACAATGCAAATTTTGTGAAAAAAAAATAGTTTGAAAGGATGGTGCATATTTATGTTGTTTAATTGTTTATATTTTAGTAGATATTTAAAGACAACGAAATTTTCTGGCATAGTTTCCTTTGTACCTGGAAAATTTATATTGCTCCTTTAATAGTTTTGTTAAAAGCATTTCTAAACTACCTGCCTATACAATATGCACTCAAGTAAAGTCAAGTAATATTTTGTATTTAATTTTTTTTCTTCCAACATAAGTGGAAAAGCCCAGAAAGTCAACAGAAAATGAAAACTTTAAAAGTTTTGAAAAGAACAAAAAGATGACAAATAACAGAAGTACTTCTGTCCTTGATTATACATATATTCCCGAGGATTACATTCTGTGGATTGCGAATGAACGCTTGTACGATATTAACAAGCCCACTGTGGTTATCCTTATACTGTTGATACTTTTTGGATTATTTGGGAATCTTCTCGTTATTTACGTTTTTGGATTCCGTTTAAAGAAGTCGACTGTGCATGCCTACATTGTGAGTTTGTCTGTGTTTGATACTCTAACCTGTCTATTGTTAATTTTCGAGGTTTTTGATAAACGTTTTCCCATGTATAGTGGGAACTTCCCTGAAATTTGCAAACTAGTCCGATGCTTAGAAGTGTTTGCCAATGGCTGCGCCAGTCTTACTATGGCAGGCATTGCTTTCGATCGCTTCTACAAAGTTTGGAAGCCTCTGAGGAGATTGTCTTTAAGAACAGTTAAAAAGAGCATGCTGGGAATAGTAATAACCATGATTGTCCTCAGTTGGCCCATGGCAGTTTTTCACGGCCCAGAAACAGTTACAACTATTTATCCTACCATAACAGGAACAGACTGTGCTGATGACGATCGCTTTAAAGGATCTGTGTACACCGGGATCTATTTCCTCGCTTTATTCGTCATTATTCTCTCTTGTATGGCAGAAATCGTCATCATGTATCTTTTAGTGTTTATCAATATCTTGAAATGGAAACGTAATTTAACTGGAGAAAATATTCCATCAACCTCAAACAATTCTAGACCATCTTCTCATTCTTCAAAACATATAAACAAGTGTGTAAAGAAAAACAATAGAAAAGGGCAATCGACTAAAAAGAATTCTGTTTTTGATGAAGACGATGTGGCCAAAAGACATGATTCCGTAAAGAAATCTGATCATAAGAAAAAAAGATATTTCTTCAGGTTAAAGAAGGAAAATGAGGTGTTTTCTGATCTCACAAAAAGCATATCTGCCTTCACATTATGTTCTAGTAATAGAGACGAATCTAACTTCAGCCTCTCAAACGAACACAAAGCAGAGAGGGAATCTAGGGGAAAAACAGAAAACATGGAAACTCCTATACACACTCTAGCTAACCCGCAAAACTCAAAACATATAAAAAATAAAGAAGAAAACAAGGAGAGTTTCTCTAAACCAAGATACATGATTCGTCGAGAGAGTGGAAAGGTCAAGGTTAAACTCGGTTCCACAACGGTCATGTTTAGTTTGATAGCATTGGTGTATATACTTAGCTATATTCCAACAATAGTTGTAGAAAGCATAAACGCCTTAAGTCCTATCAATGAAGAACAACTCTCAATGTCGGTAAGAAAAACTATCGTGTTCTGTAACTCGGCCTATTTTATAAATATTGCCATCAATCCTATTATATATGGCCTCTTTAATAAGTTCTTTCGAAGTGAAGTGATACATATTGTAAGAAAGAAAGCAAAGTAAATTGTATTTTCTGTTCGCAATAGACATCCACAGTATGATCATATTTGTTCAATTATATTTGATTTGATTGTGATAGCTTAATTTTTTTCTATACTTGTATGCATTCTATAAACCAGTTTGGTTTTATAATTTATATATTTAACAATATTGCAGAAACCAAGAACATTGTCATTCTAATAAAATGACAACGTGAACATGACATTAATAGCTATGTTTGATAATGAGATACTTGTATATTGGAATTATTTAAGAAATAAATTCATAATCAAAATAATTTAAGTAAATGATTCTAATATCAGCAATTTCGATTCAATTGGATTTTGAGCCTTTCACGGTACCAAATAAGTGTTCACATTAAATTTTATACATTTCTGAACAAATATATGTTTTTCCTTCATACCTTTCCTCGTTCAATATTGATACTTATTTGGTGAATAACAAACCATTTTTTACCCTTGAAGAGTTCATAAATATGCAATCTGGACTCTTTCGGTGGTTTTTGTTTGTTTGTTTGTATGCATGTCGTTTAACGTCCTTCTCGAGAATTTTTCACTGATGGAGACGCAACAACTTGCCAGTGTACAAATTTAAGCAATTTAATTGTTGTGTAGTGCGATTAATATAGGATCTCCCATGATTTGTAGCTGAATATAATTTTTATCCAATATGTTTTTTTTTTATCATCGAGCCTTCGTGATGGGATAAAAACATACAACGAGCTGGATAAAAATCATATCCAACTACAAATCATAAGATATTTTTATCCCATTTTTAATACTTCACAATCAATGTTTTACACACTTTATTTTATTTCATCACGCTAACGCAAAACCCTTTGTTCTGTTGGATACGAAAACGATATCATATGAGCTATATCCGCGGGATAAAGGGGTAATAATGGCATAAAGGCAAATATACATGTATTCTATATTCGCAAAGTATATATATATATATATATAATATATATATATATATATATATATATATATATATATATATATATATATATATATATATAAAACAAAGTCTGGCAGAGATTTTAAGGACTGTTGGGAACAAATCTGGTGCCTGCACACGGGCGACAGATGTTCTGGCACCAAATGTATACCTGACAGTGGATGTAATAGTAACTTCCATAAATAGAGTTCGAAAATCTAAGGTAGAACTAGTGCTACAATTGTGGTGTCATTTATTTTTCTTCAAAAGGTTAATTAGAATCGATATCTAACGTATCCTTTTAACTTTCATACATGTTTATATTGTACTACAAGCTGCTATTTATCAGTTTATTTATCAATATTCATGTATGTGATATATAGATATCACATATTTTGCATTGCATTAATTAATCAATAAATTATTTTAATTTTAATTAGCAATTTTTCCGTGTGTTCAAAATATAAAATATTTTTTGAATTCGAATGATTTTTTCTTCTTTTCTTCATTTCCGTTATCTTAACTTATTTATTGCGAAAAGGTAATATCAATGGTGCAATGCATCTTTGCGATCTGTTGTATCATGAGTATCAACAATAAGTAGTCACATTTTTAATATAAAGATTTTAATTGATATGTCTGTATGAATCTCTAGTAAATGTCTTTAACCTAAATCTAGTCGATACATCCTGGAAATGTAAAATGGAGGTAGCAGCTTAGTATACCAGGATGAGTTTCGTTTACGTCCTTGTCGGTAAACACCAGGAAATAATTACAGATATCATGGCAGGTAAGCTTAAACTGAGATATAAAATAAAACTGATTTTCATTTTCAAATAAACTGTTATACAAGTAAAATTTGGATTATGATTGTTTTAACTACTGCACATGAATGATTCTCATCTCAATATCTCTTACTCTTTGTGTGTTTGTTTGCGTGTGTCTAGACCCTTTGTACAAGCATACAATCAAGATCAAAATATTAAATCTTTCATTTTTGTTTTCTAATTTGACATAAATTGTTAAAACTCATCCATAATATGACATTATGATATAAGATACAAGATCATTGATATGGATAAGGTATATAAATCTGAACAGGTTTTAGTACACATAAGTAACGTACAAGAGATGAGTCATCACACTTTTATACGAGGGGGAAATATTAGGTTTATAATTTACGTTTACGAAAAAATTCTCTATTTCAGAATATGTACAGACGTCTACTTCGATATTTTAAAGATGGATCCCATTCTCAACTTGGTAGCTATTTGGATGTATGTAATAGTAAGTAGATACTGCTCTCCGTGAATAAGAATTCACTTCTTAAAACGAAACTTTGACTTGCTTACTGTTCTTTGTGATTTCCTTAAATCATAAGTTTATTATAGTAATTCTATTGATTAATTTTTTAAAATAGAGATAGATAGATGAAAAATCTTGATACCTTACACGTATGAATTATCTCCCTTCTCTTTACAGATTTTTATAAAGAGGAGAGCTAACATATACCAGTAGTTCTCTGACACCCGCGTCAGGAAGTGGAGCTAGAATGAAATCACAATGAACCCAACATGGTTAATTTTTTCTTGGAGTATAAGTGCCATGGTCATCACGATAGCTGACACCATTGAAGATGGAAGTACCACTGTCTCCAATGTGTCTGCAGAGTACTTATTATGGATATCTAATGAAAGACAATATGAGATTAATCGCCCTTCTATGATCATCCATATAATTACAATCATTTGGGGTTTAATCGGAAATTCGCTTGTGATATATGTGTTTGGAATCAGATTTAAGAAGTCAACAGCTAACGTATTTGTAACTTGTCTGGCAGTTTTTGACACAATCATGTGTTTTCTTTTAATATTGGAAACTTTAGATTTGAGATTTCCGATGTACAGCGGCGACTATCCAGCTCTTTGCAAAATGGTTCGTTTTATAGAAGGTTTTATAAAATCGTTTTCTATCATCTTACTTATATGTGTAGCATTAAACCGTTATTACAAAATATGCAAACCTCACAAGCATATTTCAGTTGAAAAAGTAAAGAAAATTTTAATTGCAAGTTTTGTAGCTGCCATGATTTTTAGTTGGCCCGCCTTATTATTTCATGGTTCGGAAACGATGGTGACACACTATCCTAGAATAACTGGAAATGATTGTGCTGCTGATGATAAATTTAAAGGTTCGCTTTATTCTGCAATGTATTTCATTTTCATTTTAGTTATAATATCTTGTTGCATTGTTGTATTGCTAGCTTTATATTGTTTTGTTATCTGGACATTTTTGAAAAGGAAGTTCACAGCTATTGAAGAGAATCAAGATTCGGCTATATGGTATTCTAATACTTCGTATCATTTTCAAAGATCTTCAAACATAAGTTTAATTCGAAAAATACAGTCAGGAACAGATACTGAACAGAGACTACAGTCCAATTTTACGGACATGGCTGAAAATTTTGGAAAAGAAAATAATTCTAACGAACAGAAACCTGATCGTAGGACAGTCGAAAATAAACACCAGTCCAGATTCGTGGTTCTGGGGGAACAAAATAAATCTACAAATGGAAGCGAAAATGTTTTAACCCCAGAGAGTCAAAATAAGACAGAACTACAAAATACACCTATTCCATTAAGGGGTATTCTGAAAAATAAGTTAGAAGACAACAACAAAATGCTAAATAAATCTGCTATAGCGTATCTTAGTGGTCAATATGAAGCAGAGGAAGAGTTCCGGGTTAGTGATAGACCCAAGAAGACCGTGTCCTTCATGTTCTCAATTGCTGACTGTGATGAACATCCCAAAGTCACACCTTCTGAACCCGAGGATAATTCAAACGAAGTGTCCCAAAGGCATCTAGCATTAAATGTGGACGAAGAAGAAATAGTGGATACAGTTTTACTAAAAACTAAAAACATAAATACTTTGGTGAATAAACAAAATAGTGGTGCAAAGGAAAACGATGGATCTATAACTATAACGTTCTGCTTGATAACAGTAATCTATGTGTTATGTTATATTCCAACCCTAGTAGTAGAGAGTATGAATGCAGTGCAGCCATTCAACCTGAAAGAGATGTCAACCACGGCCCAGCAATTCATGGTGCTAGCCTATTCAGCCTACTTCATGAATCTTTTATTCAAACCCCTTATATACAGTGTTTTTAATAAGCAGTTTCGAGATGAGATTATCTTAATTTGGACAGACAAATTCAAATAAAACATAATTAAAAATTATTTCACTATTTGTAATCGTTTGTTGTTTATATTGATGATTTGATGGAAATCAAAAGAAATGTCGAAGTAAAATTGAAACAAATATTTTTAAGAGCTCTTATTTTAGGATAAGATTGAAATTCAATATTATCGTAAATATTAATGCTTTTTACTTTTAAGAAACAATGTCTTGAACTTGTATCACAATTTCAAACAAGCTTTAAGAAGGTTAAAAATAATGAAGGATAAATTGGGTAATCAGCTGAGTCTCGATATTGTACATCTCTCTCCAAGTTTTGGGCTTAAAGCACTATTGTTCTGTCATATATCTCTATTCTATCTATCAATTATATTAATTTTTACAACTGGGCAGAGTAAAGATGGTCCAAGATATAACAAAATCCATTTCTTGTTGATGTCACTTTTTTGTATCCCGCTTTTGCGAAAGAGAGGAGACATTGAATCTCATTTGCTTGTCAGTAAGTCTGTCACAAAAGCTTTAACCTTGGACATAACTTTTGATTGGGAAAAGATAGGTCTTTCAAATTTCACAAGTACATTACCTGTGACAAGACCTTTCAAAATATAATTTGATTTTTGCCCCCATGACATTGGAGTTTGATCAACTTTTCGAAAAATTTAACATGACTTAAAATTGGTGATAACTTTTAAAACAGAAAAGATAGGATTTTCGTATTATACAGTATGCATATTACCTGTGACATGGCCTTTTTAAATATACTATGTCTTTAACCCTGCTACATCTAACTTGAAGTTTGGCCTTCTTTTCAAAAATGATATTTTTTCCTTATTCCTTTTGATTAAGAAGAAATAGGACTTTCATTTTTGACAGACGCATTACCTGTAACAAGATGTGTCCCTGCATTCTATGATTTTTGACCCTTGATCTACATGTTAGACCCAAATTTAAAGAAAAAACGTTGCCGAATACTTTTGAATGACATATGATTGGGGTATCATATTTGACCCAATATGCCATAAACAGTTGCATTGCATCCATTAAAATACCCAAACGGGGGAAACAATTCTTTGAATTTGCTTATTTATATTTTTTATTGAATTCCTTGACTTGTTCAAAAGTTTGAATTCTGTGCCTAGATATATGAATAAAACTTCAATTCAGTACTAAGAACTTTATACCAAGTGATCATTGTGAACATGAATAAAATATTGGCACAAACTATCAAGAATTCAAAACTTAAGAGTTGATTGTTCATTAGCTTGGGTTAAAAATATCAAATAAAACGCAGAAGTGAGGTTACACACCTGTAAGATTGAAGTCGTCATCAAGAGCATGAGAAATGTTCTAGTCCATTACACCTACCCGGATATATCCACTTAAGTGAATGAAGTTGAATTTAAAGGACTCAAATGAACTTTTAACGTATCCTACTTTACCTTTCTTTTAACTATGTTTAAATTTGTCCCTCTTTATTTTCGTTGACAGTGCTATAGGGTTTGTTTTGCTACGACTTGCAAATAGGCTGTAGACTTGTGCTGATTTTTTTTTTAGTTTTTGGAATACTTATACTGTTTGTTTTTTATAATTATGAAACAAAGCATTCTAAATTTCTAAACTTATTTTCTTGGTATTATTTTCATTTTCAGTGCATGGCCAATTTTCAGCACTTGACACTTTTGACGATAAAAAAGAACACATATTACATCACTAAACAATCTTCTACTTTTAGTATTGGTAAATTGAAAGTTATGATGCATAAAATTTCCAGCATTTGAGAGCATTTCCTTCTATTGATCTGTCCAGTGATCCATGACAATAGCATAGCAATGTGTACCGGACTGTGGTTTATCATTTTTTACTTACATTCATCATACGTGATCACGGAGTAATATCGGCTTCCTTACGAAGGTAGTGCACGCTGGCGACACGCAATTGTTGTTATTCATTGCTTTAAAAGCCAGCATTTATATCCTATTCCGGATCAAATCTTTTCACTGTCAGAAATGCACATTATACTAAGCCCGTTTATTTGGATGAGCGATTTAAGTTTTTAATTTTAAAGGTAAACAAGATTTTAAAAAGTTAACTGTAACGCAAAAATTCGTTGAGAAAAACATTTTGATAATGTCAATGAAATGAAACAGACCAGGAAATGACATGATAACGCAACAAGCAGGCCGGGTGTAGAAATGTAACATGACAAAATGGTGAATATTTCATTAAACGTGGATTACTCCAGTGAAAAACAGAATGTGGAAGCAATCAAGAACACCTCTGTCTCCCAGGAGTACCTGCTGTGGATGGCGAACGAGCACCTGTACCACATAAACATACCCACTGTTGTCTTCTACGTCGTCGCCATTATTGTGGGGATTTTTGGAAATTCGCTGGTGATATACGTGTTCCGATTTCGTTTTAAGAGGACCACTGCCAATATATTTATTGTGTGTCTAGCTGCTTTTGACACAATAACTTGCTTTATGTTAATTTTTGAAGTTTTCGACAAGCGCTTACCCATGTATAGTGGCAACTACCCTGCAATTTGCAAACTAGTGCGGTGTCTAGAAGTCTTTGCCAATGGAGGTGCTAGTATCATTTTAGTGGGGATAGCGTTTGACCGTTACTATAAAATATGTAAACCATTTAAAAGACTTTCGATGAGGAGCGTGAGGAACTTAATTATAGGGACCGTGATAGTGATGGTGCTTGTCAGCTGGCCTATGGTGTTATTTCATGGATCGGAGGTTGTTACTACGAAGTATCGGGATATTACGGGACAAGACTGTGCGGATGATGACAACTTTAAAGGATCTGTGTATCCGGGAATTTATTTTATCATCCTGTTCATTTTTATCATTGCTTGTATCGGTATGATTGTTGCTTTATATGCCTTAATTTTCGTGGCAATTCTTAAATGGAAGCATAGAATTGTCGGCGAAGACATTCGAATGGGATCTTTGTCAGACAGTATTAAAACTGTATCTTCTTGCTCCCAGAAACAAAGAAGACAAACAAAGGAGCGAGTACCAAATCTAAGAGAAGAGAATCCACCATTCAGTATCACAAATACCATGTTTAGCAAAACTTGTAACCATTCATGTTCTGGTGAAATTTGTGAAGATAAAACTAGGCAAACATGCGTCACACAAAATGAGGAAAATGAAATTAAAATGAAAGAATTAGCAGTAAAAAAGTTAGGAGAAGTCGCGATAGAAAATGAATCATGTACTGCTGGAATAGTTAATGAAGGATTCACGGATTCTGATGAAAAGACTGAGGAAGAAGTGTTACCAGATTTGACAAAAACAGTGTCCAGTATAACAATCAATAGTTATACTGAGAATAATGTGTCTAAAACAACCATATCTAACGAGATAGTCATAGAAAACCCAGTAGACGAGGCTGATACAGAGCCTAAACAGGACTATGTCATTAATGGGTCTATGAGTATCGACGAAAGCAAAATTAAACTGAAATATAAAGTAAAATTTTTAAACTTTAGAAGCAAACTCCGGCGGCACGGAAGCAAATCCGACGTCCGGATAAGTGCTACAACTGTTGTGTTTAGTTTGATAGCCCTTTTGTACGTTTTGAGTTACATCCCTACTATAGTAGTGGAAAGCATTAACGCAATCGACCCTCTAATCGAAGAGAACTTGTCTGATAACACAAGAAAAGTTGTGGTCATGGCAAACTCCGCGTACTTCATGAACGGAGCCTTTAACCCACTAATCTATGGACTCTTCAACAAAGCCTTCAGGGATGAACTTCTTTTAATAGTCAAAGGAAATCCAAAATAACTTCTCATTTGCAATGTTTATTATTATACAGTTCTGTTTCACAAATGTCAAAATGTCTCACTGAAATTAAATGAAACATGCATGGGTTAACACATTCATACATCAACTATGTTTACTATTAATTTTTTTTTTAATAGTTATGTATTTTCTTTTGATAAATAAAGTTGTCTCAATTCGAATCTCACGCGACCACTAATTTATTCTTATTCTACATGATATTCATGTCTTTTTCGGCCTCAATAAATTGACTCCGTCCCGACACTTGGTGATTGACAGCTATCAATCGATTGTCCACAAAAAAATCTCGCCTCCAATAAATCACCAAAGTCCATCAATAAAGTGACAAGACGAAACCAAATTTACTGCAAGTGGCGCGGCGGATAACCTACTCAATGTCTAAACAAGTTTCCATTTTATGCGCATTCTTTTTATCGATAAGATCTATATATGGTCGTAAAGTCTTCAAATTAAAGTATAAACAGAGTATATAACGTGTGTATTTTTAATTTTCTGTGTGACCGGTCGGTAGGAGATGCTCACTCCTTCAAGCATGGCAAATTATTGCCCCCCCCCCCCCACTTTAGCGAAAGTTAGGGGACATTGAATCTAATTTGTCTGTCCGTTTGTCACAGAAACTTTAACCTTGGTCATAACTTTTGGATGAGAAGAGATGGGGCTTTCATATTTCACATGCACATTACTTATGACCAGACCTTGCCAAATATACTGAGATTTTTGACCCCGTGACCTTCACCTTGAAGTTTGGCCTACTTAGCAAAACATTTAACACTACATGTACTGTACTGTTCTGTACTTTAAATTGATCAAAAATTTTGAAAGGGAAAAGATGTTTCGTATAACACATGTACATTACCTTTGCAAATGCCTTTCTAAATATATATTTTGACTTTTTATACTCTGATCTTGAACTTGCCTTGAAGTCTGACCTACTTTTCAAAAATGTTATCTTTCCTTGTAACATTTGATTGAAAAGAGAGAAGGCTTTCATATTTGACATGTAATGCCTGTACATGTAACAAGACGAGCTTGCTATGATTTTTTTACCCTTGACCTTGACCATCAAGATTGACCTTATTTTTAATAAAATAACTTTGGTTATTTCTTTTGTATGACATATGATAGGGCATACATATTAGAAACTATGCCCTAAATAATGGCATCCAATCCACGAAGACACAGATTTTTTACTACACATTTTGCATTACAATTTAATGAAAGTAAAAGAATAATTTTGCATTCCTCACTTTAAAAAAAATTTTTTTTTACTTGCTCTAAATTACAGCAGAGATAGTTCCATTAGATTTTCTTTTTTCCCAAGTTTCAGAAAATGTCGTTAAAATTGAGATAACTTTATACTGGTAAGTCTGAATTCTGAATGTCATCTGAACATGCACATCATTCAAAGAGCTCATAAAAGCATCAGTTTCACTCAATTACATGTAGCTGTAGTTAACAATGCGGACATCAACCACTGAGCAGAAGTCATCTCCCGAGCGGGCGTCACCTCGCCAGCTTTGCACGTTTTTCGGGAGGAGGTTTGATGCTGTTTGTTTTGTCCTCGGCTTTTTCCTGCTTGATCTCCTGCTTCACGACAGATTCCTGTTTAACTGGCTCCTCTGAAAACGATCAAATTCCTCAATACAACAGCCATGTATACTCTCGGGATCTATCAGCTAAATTTTACATGTTTATATTCTCCTAAGATTATTGTAATAAAGTTCAATCAAGGAATAACTGTCTAATTTTTCGATTTCCTGATGTGATCAATCAATTGGCTTGCATGATAATTTGCATAAATGCCGAAGGTGTTTATGCATAAAATTATCACACAAACCAATCGATTGATCATCGTCATAAAATCGAAAAATCTGACAGTTATTCCTTATATTTACATGGCATTGATTCTGCCAATCCACGTGCTAGAAGCCCTGCCTCTCGTCTCTATTTGTCCCGCCTCACATGTGATTTTTTTTTTAATGGCACCTATCGATGAACCAGCACATTGATGGAGAAATAAAGTACATTAACAATTTGTAATTTTATCTCAAACAAAGACATTGCAAATTTAAATATAGTAAAATATTACTCATGTGGAAACAATAAGGAAATGATTTTCATCGAACTGTTTCCACAGGTTTTAACATGGATCCACACATGATTACATGAAAAAACTATCTTTGCAAATTAATAGTGAAAATTAAACGACTGCTCTGCATTGGGCAATATTTCATCCCATGTGGACTAACATAATCAATGTTGCCTTCAACCCCACTCAATATTTGAAAACTGATAATTACAGGAGTAGATCTGATGCATATAGCATAAAGGGGGAGGACTGCTATTGGGAATGGGGCCCATATTTGGCCCTACATGGGGCAGTGAAAAATTCCTGAGGCTGGGTGATTTTTAAAGTTTGGTCCTACCTTTTGTGTCTGGTTGAGCTGGCTGGATGATTTTGGGAGGAAATTTCTTGGCTAGTTCTCCAAGGAGATTATCCACCCTATGTCGCTGAAACAGAGAACTCGGCTCCTCTTTTTTCTTTTTGTCAGCTGATTCCTTCTTCTCTGTTAAAATGAAAAAATCTGTTTATCAATCCTCAATTCTGGCATTAAACACTTATTAACTACAAGAATCTATATTTTCATAATAATACAAAGAAAATCAAATGTTCCTAGAAGAGGAATCTGCCGATGACTGTTGATGTCAGTCTAGTGTGATGTCACAACTGAAATTGGTATTCCCCTTCGAAAAATGTGTATTTCTCTTAGACACAAGTGCCCCTTCTTTGTCTTTAAAAAGGAATACAAAAAAGAGGAAAGAGTTAGGGAACACTCCTTCAGGATTTTTAAAATAGGTCACCGGCTTGGTATTATTTTCTGGTAAATATATGCTGCAGTTTTAAAAATGTAGTATTTTTTTTATTCTTGCAAATGCAGCCAATTTGTTTAAAGGGTAATCTTTTACAGATCAAAGTCATGGCAAAGATTAAAGTAATAAAGCATACATAAATCTATTTAGGATGGTCTTATTTTTTCAAATTTACATGTATTTGACTAAAAATATTTTTTTTGTTGGGGGGTATACTAACATACAGGGAGACCAGTACAATGTATTCAGAGAAATGAACAAAACTCCGTTGACCACTTTTCAGTATAAGTGATTTAAGGAATCACTGTCTGAATCACTGATGGCCAGTGTTGGGTATGCCATAGTATCAACAATTGTTTGAAATGTGGGGTAATTTTCATAATGGGCAAAGCCCATAAGCCATAATGTAAAAATTATCCCATGCTTCCTACTGACAACCAGACAGTGATTCCTTATACATGTATTTACATTTATATGTAAATTAAATCGTAAATATAAATTTTAAAAAAGTTGTGGAACGACTTTACTTTACCGGTCCCCAGGAAAACGCGCTAAAATGTAGTGTCGCCGAAGGCGACTTCACTATATATGAGATCGCGTGAGCGATCGAAAAAAAATTTAAATACGAGGTTTTTTGGCCTTTTGACCCCAAAATCGAATTCTACGGTAAAAAGTTTAGTTTAAAACTTCGTTTTTAAACGTAGTTTTTAACCTCGTTCTCTGAAAAAATAAATAAATATTGTTTATTCATGGAAAAAATCGTCAAGGAATAATTCTGAACGAAGCGCGTGCGGCGCATGCTTAGTGTCATTTCTTTCGGACTTAGCCATTCTTCCATGTAAACAAACGAACGAAATGTCTTTAATGCTGAATTATATGATCTTGGAAAAATCCAGAAACACCTGAATTTCCTAACTTATGTAAAAGAACGAGTTACTAACCCTAATCCATCGGATAGTGTGCAGGGACTAAGACGTTTAGATGAAATATCCCGGGCAGATGCTAAACTAACCCTAATCAGTCGAATAATATGCAAGGACTAACCCTAATCTCTCGGATGGATGCAAGACTAACCCTAATCAGTCGAATACTAGTGCAAGGACTAACCCTAATCTCTCAGGTGGGTGGAAAACTAACCCTAATCAGTCGAATAGTGTGCAAATTTAACCCATTTCAGTTGAGTGACGTAAATGTTACGTCATAGTCCAATGAGCGCGAGGATCTTGCGGATTTGGGGACCGGTAAAGTAAAGTCTACCCAAAGTTGTCTAATAGATTAAAAATAAACAAAGCCTCCCATGTTAATTTTAATACTCCCCACCCACTGGCGTCAGACACAAAGACTGCCACATGAGATTGACATGCATACTTTCAGGCGGAAATTTACCTTCAGGTGTAACTATCAAGAAATCAACTCACCTAACTTTTAAAGAGTTATCACATAGAAAAGATCTGGGAAAATATCATGAAATAAAGTAAAATCATTCTTTAAAGCCCCTGAAGCAGCATACTCAAACACAAACACATACCAGTTTCATCTCTGTCTGAGAACTCCCAGGAGTAGCCTTTTGATGGATGATAACGGGAATAGGACATCGCTGAGGGAAAAAAAGAGTTAAAATATCACACTTTGTAAACTAGAATACATATATCTACTCATGCCTCAGGTAATTTCATTTTTCAAATATATAAACCTTTACGTAATTTCATTCTACACTACACTGTATATCCATCTCAATTTGGTTCGAAATTTTATACTTTTGAAAGTGAAAATAAGGACTTTTTATATTAAAAAAAGAAAGATTTGCAAATTTGTTTTTTTTTCTATATTTAATCTTTAAAGCAATATGCGCTGCATTTTTGAAAATTTTATTTTGCAGTAAAATGTGTTATTATGGTTAATCTGTATGTAATCTAAACCCTTATTGTAAAAAAGACCAAAATAAAGTTTTAAAATGTTTCAGAAGAAATACATCTTTACAACCAAATATAAAGTATTATATAAGAAATCATTATTGTACAGGACGACAATAATTCAAGTTTGCTCCAATCAAAGCTTATAAAAAATTCTTCCATAGCAATGTGAACAACAGAAGTTTATTCACGTTCTATTTTTCTGTCATTGAAATAGTTAATTACAAATTTGAAATATTTTTTTCCAAAGTCAACCATGCAGCTCATATTGCTTTAAATAAAAGTGTCTGAATTTGTGCTTAATAATATTAGAGTTTTAAAACATAAAGTCAGGATTCAGTACAAACCTGTAAGAAAACTTACCTTCATCAAATGCTGACTGTAAACTTGACACAGTGTTTAACTATATATAACAAAAAAATTAATCAGGAGAACTCTTCACAAAATGATGAATTTACATATTACTTGAGTTATGAAACCAAAGAATTAACACGCAACTGTCACTAAATAATGAAGTTTCACTGAAATTACATCGAAATTTTCATATAAGAAAAAAATTGCAATACAATTTGATCTGCACCTATCCTCAGTATTCCAATGAATTATATATTGTATTTTTTTTTATTCAAAATAAAGCACAAAATTAAATTAACAAGAATTAATAACAGACCATTTAAAAAGCATCAATACTTAGAACCATTAATGCATATTGTTACTTAATGAAACGATACCACCGAATTGGTATTTTCTGCACACTGATATCAATTAATATACAGCCCTTATTTATCATTTATTGATGTTGAGTTCCACTTGTAAACCTTGAATATATAGATTAATCAACAGATTAATCAACAATACTTACCAGTCTGGAATTGATGACTGAGTACAGATCTGGGGCTAAATGGACCACTCCATTTACAATGTAATAATCAGCTAATGGAGTTACTGTAAGCAAAATTTTGAAATCTTAATTTAAATTTTCATCCATGTTGATTTATAGTAAAAATTGGTAGCTATTGCCCAGAACACAAAATTTATTTAAACATTTTAATAATCAGGAATAAATTCTATTTTTCAAGTCTCACGCTCTTTTTTTTTTTTGGACATTTGTCTTTTTTTGAAAACAAAATTACCTTGGGTAGGAGAAAATCTGTGTTGTTTTCTTATCACATAAAGAATTGGTTCCTGTACATGCAGTAAAATGAACTCGATCCCTACCATATTACTGTAAAATGAAACATCACAGTCATTTTTTTTATTTAAAAAAAAAAAAACACAACATGGAAACAGAATGAGTTATTGAGGTGTGTATAAATACTTGAGCTGGTCCTGACTTAGGCGTTGACTCTTTATGATCTGATTATTACAGGTATGGTCATAGAAAGGATTGGTCCGTTCACAGAAATAGTCCAGCACATTGGACGGGTTCAAGAGGGGGACCCATGCACTGTCATACCATGTCATCCCCAAAAGGGGGTTTTCTGGAATGAAAACATTAACAACATGAATTAAATATTTTTTAAGAACTCAAATTCACTTTTTGAACAATGTACTATAAAATGACAGCTTATTGTATAGAGTATTGTTAATGTGTTGAAGTTCAGAAAAAAAATTATTTTCAACATGTTCAAAGAAATTTTTAAGTTTATCATATATATGTTAATATAGCAATAAAAATTTTAAAATCAGCTGTGTCAAAGTTAAAATCTAATTTAACATCATCTGTATTGATTTTATACAACATTGCCAACATTTTTTTATTTTCGCTGACCAATCCAGTATCTTTCAAATTAGCATTCCTGAGTAAGACATTGCAATCATTATTTGATTTTGCCAATTTTTCCAGTCTTGACTAATATTTAAAAACAAGTTGGTATATTTTGGCATATACAGGGAAAACACCTAATTCAATTTTTGTTGCTAAGTGTGATTCCTTTCAATGCACACCTAAGATATTTTTTAAGGTAAAAATATTGAATTTTTTCAAGAGGAGTTTTATCAAAATTATGGGGATTTGTATTAAAATCAGAGATGCTAAATTTCTGAGGAGTATTAAAATACATTTATACTGTAGTTTTTAGTTTCAAAGCTTTTTACAGTCAGACGGTAGAGTAATAAAACATCATTACACAGGTACTTGGGGTTTTAGATTAAAAATATGTACGATGATACTGTATGCATAAAAAAAGAAAATAACTGTACTTTATTTTATCACTCGGTTTATCGCATAATTCAGAGTGCACTGGTAATTCAACCGATTATGCTAAACCTGTATGAGGTATAAGACAATGCTTGGGAATAATTTATGCTTCAGCAACTACAATATAATTTACCTAGACTCATATTGGAAAAATCACTGGAAAGCTCTTTGTACACTCATTTTACGTCCGCCATTTTGAAATCACGTGACACCACGGGACATACTAAAGACCTGATATACTAAAGACCTGATATTGACCTGATGGAATTTTTTTTTTTAATAATATTAGAAAATTATGAGTTGTTTATGATTTTTCAAAACTAATTATTGATTATTAACCATAATTCAATGATAAAATATACTTTATTTAATAAAACATGCATAATTTTATGAAATATTCGCTGAAAACGTTGACCTGATAATTTTTTATTGACCTGATAATTTTTGAATGACCTGATAATTTGTATTAACTTCATAAATATGCTTGAATTTATGTTTTAATTGACCATATATATTTTAATTACATTGTTTTACTATGATATAAGTGTTTTATATCAAATCATATAAATATTTGATGCAATTTTATGAGATATTCGCTGAAAACGTTGACCTGATATATTTTGAATGACCTGATTATTTTTTATTAACCTGATAAATATGGTTAAATTTATGTTATAATTGACCAAATATAGTTCAACTGCATAGTTTTACTATAATATAAGTGTTTTATATCAAATCATATAAATATTTGATACAATTTTATGAAATATTCGCTGAAAACGTTGACCTGATAATTTTTAATTGACCTGATAATTTTTGAATGACCTGATTATTTTTATTAACCTGATAAATATGGTTAAATTTATGTTATAATTCACCATATATATTTCAACTGCATAGTTTTACTATAATATAAATATGTTATTTTAAATTATTTTAAATTATATAAATATTAGATGCAAATCAAGAAAATGACATTATTTTTTATATGACCTGATCATTATACTAAAGACCTGATAATTCCAATGCCCTTATATTATTGGATGACCTGATGATTTTAAAATTCCTGGTATATTTAATTTATTTTTTCTCCTAGAATAAAAGCATATCTAATTATTATCAATAATATGCCGATTATCACAAATTAGATTTTTTACGGCATGACCTGATAATAATATTTTAATGACCTGATATTTTTAATGAATGGCCTGATATTCGAGGATAATCTGTCGATAATTATTAAGATTTTATAAAATGTAAATTAAAACGCTTTTATATACAGACTAGCAGGAAATAAGGAAATTTCCTGATATTTAATCGACTTGATATTTTCTTATATAAACCGAAAATTTAGCGAATTACCTGATATTAGTTTTATTGGTCTTAGTTGACCTGATGGTTTTAAGTGACTTGATGGTTTTTAATGACCTGATATTTTTTAAGTTACTGTAAAATCTTGAAAGTGTTTTTCAGATAAGAACTCTTAACCATACATGTAGGGAATATATGGATTTTATTTTTTAATTAAACCATGTGAAGAATCTCCAAATAAAGTGAATAATATAGATTGGAGATCTAGATCGTTATAAACTTATCAAATTTATTTTTTTTTTACTAAAGTGAAAAGAATTTTATATAGAAAACTTCACCAATATTTTAATGATCACAAAGAATTTTTACTATCAGTGTTTATGGAATCATTTTTTTTCTTAATTAGAGAGAAACATTGTTTAATCTCTTAATAAATTTTCAATTACATGTAATTAAACATTCCGGTGCTTATCAAAACATGTGGGGGCATTGTTAATTGTCAGAACACAGGTGTGTATATCTTATCACTGTATATACAAACCCTATCGATTAGGCAGTGTGTATATACAAACAAGTTTCAAAATGAGTTTCAAAATTTTGTCAAATGACGGACTATTTTCTGTACAGCGTTTGATAAAATATAATTAAATGTACGTATTGCAGATTAATAAAACTATTGATGAATAATTTATATCCATATACACAAATATGTATCACATTCATATATTTATAGATTAGCGCACCGGGGGCCTATCAAGTTAGTAATACCTGGCTGGGAAAAATCTTTTATTTAATTAAGCAAGCCAAATTTGTCAAATATGACCCCGAACAGCAGAACTTATGCTCATTCCAGAACGATGATATTACAATGATAAATATTAAAAAATCTAGATATTTTATTGCCTTAGAGTATTTTGAGACGATAATTATATTCATTCCCACCCATGTGAATTGAAAAAACGCGAATTAATTTGTTTATTCTTAATTACTAATTATTTTTATTATCAATAATGAAGCAATATGTAATAGAGAGAGTTTAATGAGGTTAAAATTTTTGTTTGCATCTTCAATTAGCGACAGTTTTTTTGATGGTTTCTTGATTATGCTGATCACTGTATCAATCAATCGATTAACAGTTAATTTATGAGTTTGCGTGTTTTGAAAAAAAAAAGTATATAAGTAAGTAAGTAAGTAATCATTTATTATAGTGACATTGTGCATTTTAGACATTTCAATATACAGTGTAAACAAAATACGTCAAACTGAATCTGCACCCGGCCCATTGGACCTATAAGTCACTTTTTCCATTAATAACATTTATATAAATTTACACATGCAGAAGATTCTTTCTATGGTTATATGCTGAATGTACAAATTTGGCTAACTTTATTTGGTAATTTTGATTTAGAACTTTGAACAAATAATCATTATCATTACTATTTGGGTGCTCTTTGTACACGCTATCAAAATATTTTTTCCTAACATTATTATACAATTGACAGTCTAATAAGAAATGTTTTTCGTCTTCAACAACAGAACTAGAACAGAAAACACACGTTCTTTCACTTAAGGGTTCATTTTTATATCGACCGGTTTCAATGCGTAAGGGAAGCACTCCACATCTGAACTGTGCCAAGGCTGATCGTTCGTTTTTTTGAAATATTAGATACAACATATGGTTCGGTTTCACAATTAACTTTGAAGGAAATATATGTCCTTAATTTTGGTGATGATTGTATTTTCACTTTCCATTCATTTTCAGCATATTGACGAAGTTTTTGGTACATGTGTTCGGTATTTACTATTTGCTGGTTTTGAAAGAGACTGCTACTGTTGAGACTATCAAAAATATTTTTGATTTGTGAACACCACACACCCTGCATATTATAATCCCAAATGAAAACTTTTTTCGTTAATCTGTCATTTTCCAACTGAAGAATTCGGTTCCAAAGGCGAAATATATTCAGCCAACGTCGCTGTGTAGAGGGTAGCCATCCAACTTCGCTGTTAAGGGCAAATAAAGGGGTAAATCGGTGAAGCCCCAGAAAATAACGGATTGCACGATTTTGCACCATATATACTAACCTGCGCACTATGATTAATGATAGTAAAAAGTAGTTTTTACAAGAATTATTATTTATAATAATTAGTTCTATGTAATTAGCCATGATTACACATCTATGATTGCACATTTCCATTTCAGAAAATAAATGACATAAAAAAATAATAAATTTCCAAAAATTTGATACAAATATTGAAATAAAATTTTTAAGGATATATTTTTTTTACTTAACAACAAAATAAAGGTGTACATTAGTTTATGAAATGTATATACAAATACAATGCTTCGAGTTATTATCCAATACACCATTCAGAGAAAATATCAGGTCAATAAAAATCAGGTCATTACTTTCACATAGTTTACTAGTATGACTCGATACCGATTTATAACAATATCTTTAAAGAAAAACATCATACTATAGACATACCTATCTATATAGTTATCTGCACTTTCCCCCAGAAATAAAAGAATAAGAGAACAACAAACAGAAAACAAGGAGAATTTATAAGTTTTTATTCTATCAGGTCAATGGAAAATTCAGGTCAAACGATTTTCCTAGTTTATGTCTCGTTACGCATAACTATACCACATTTTTAAACATAACTATGCTTAAAATATCTGTCCTATACCCAAAAATATAAGAATAACCAAAACATAATGATAAACACAGAAAACTCGGAGAATTTATTTCTATCAGGTCAATGGAAAATATCAGGTCAACACACATTCTTACTTTATAGCTCGTTACTCATAATTATACCGATATTTTTTAACCCAAACATACCTAATGTATCTGTCCTATACCCTAGAAATATAAGAATAACCAAAATATAATGATAAACTCAGAAAACACAGAGATTTTATAAGTTTTTATTCCCATCAGGTCAATATCAGGTCAATAAAAAATATCAGGTCAAGCCAATTCCCTAATTTATGGCTCGTTACGCATAATTATACCAATATTTTTACAAATAAGTATGCCTAAATATCTGTCTTATACACTAGAAATATAAAAATAACCAAAATATAATGATAAACTCAGAAAACACGGAGATTTTATAAGTTTTTATTTCCATCAGGTCAATATCAGGTCAATAAAAAATATCAGGTCAAGCCAATTCCCTAATTTATGGCTCGTTACGCATAATTATACCAATGTTTTTACAAATAATTATACCAGAATATCTGTCTTATACCTCAGAAATATAAGCAAAACCAAAACATAATGTTAAACACAGAAAACAGAGAAATTATATTGATTTTTATTTCATCAGGTCAATATCAGGTCTTTAGTATATCAGGTCTTTAGTATCTTCCTGACACCACATCCTAAAAGAAAATCATTGCTGTCAATATATATCATGAGTTGAGGTTTTTTTCTGAAATTTTGAGAATTGGAGAATGGAGAAATTACTCTGACAGCGAGATTTTGATCAGAACAATTTTTAAAGTTCTTATTCAAAGAATAATACTTTACGATCGGGCTCGATGTTGTACGGAATCCCAGATGGTTGACGCGCGGAGCGCTCCGACTCGCCCAATCAATGACAACAAATCCTCGAAAGAGTGGATCAAGAGTGAACCTATGATAAAAAACAATACATCATCTATTCTTGAGTGAATCAGGATTAAAAATGGCATCAAAGAAACGAAGAGCATCACGTCCAGAATTGAGAAGATTGCCATTGTCTTTGATGTGTGAATGGGCATCATGTAAAGAAACATTTCAAGACATGGAGCAATTTACAAACCATCTTAAGGCTCACCTCACTGGCGTTACAAGCAATGGTATAATGGAAGAAGCTACAGAATACAGATGTTTGTGGAGGGACTGTGAAATGACGATTACTGGCCATGTAACAGACTTTGTTAGACATGTATACTTCCACTCTTTCCATGTCAAAATTAAATGTCTAGGATCTCAGATGGTACAAACCTTAAAGTTACAGGGATGTCAGCTGGATGAACAAAGTCGCAATTTGATTCCAGAATTACCAGAGAGATTGCAGTGTGGTTGGAAGGGGTGCGAGACAATCATGGACATCCCAGAAGCCTTTTATCGCCATGTGGACAGTCATGCTGTATCTTTTCCCGAGGGTAATAATGTACCCGGAGGCTGCAAGTGCTCATGGGAGGGTTGTGATGCTGTGTCAAAAAGTAGATATAAACTGCGTGAGCATCTTAGGAGTCACACTCAGGAGAAAATCATAGCCTGCACTGTGTGTGGAGGTCTATTTTCCCCCAGAACAAAGTTTCTAGATCACATGAAACGCCAAGAAGAAACAGATGTTCAGTGTTACCAATGTTCACACTGTGACAAACGCTACACCACAGAGAGACTTCTGAGGGATCATGTCCGCCACCATGTGAACCAGTACAAGTGTCCGTGCTGTGATATGACTTGTCCCACACCCTCCAGTTTGAAAACGCATTTGCGCTACAGACACACCACTCAGGCTCCCTACAAATGTGACCATTGTGGACATGGAGCCAAGTCAATTGCCGACTTGAAAAAGCATTTAGAAAGTCACAATATAGATGTTCCATATCATTGCCATATTCCAGACTGTTCCTATACATCAAGAACATTTCAAAGCTTAGAAAATCATTTCAAACGTCTTCATCAAGACCTTGATGTTCAGAAATACAAATGCCACGTCTGCTCTACTCTGTTTACCCGTGGTACAAATCTTACATCTCATTTAAAGAAAAAACACAAGTTCAGATGGCCATCTGGACATTCACGCTTTAGATACAAAATGCAGGAAGATGGATATTTACAGCTGCAGACCGTGCGATATGAAAGCATTAAACTGACTGAGCAGATGGAGAGTGATGAAGCAGTTTCTTCAGAAGTTGATGTAAACCCACTTTCTTCCACAGACTCTGAAGAAGTCATTAGCAGAAGTAAGAAAAGAAGAAGGACCTTTAAAAAGGAGAAAGAAAACACGGCTTCTAAACCTAATGATTTACATCAAGATTACAGTTTATGCAGGACAGAGCAAACTGCTGGAAATCTAGTCTCAACTAATATCCGCTGTGGCAAGAATGAAGTCAAAGAACAAACTACATTACAAGGTCCTGAACCTGAAACAAGATATCAGTATGTTTCATTTGTAGAGCTTCCTCCGGACTATTTTTCTTTAAATCCTCACTTGAAACAAGTCCCTCATGTGCCTGAAAGTGAAATATTACAACCTATTACCATAGGAAGCAGTGGTTTGGATCATTTTAAGGATATAACGAGAGAAATGGACGGGGACAATATTTATCAGAGTTCAGACCGAGAGCTTCCATCGGAGCAGGAACATTCATCACAACAACCTACAGATACATCAGGTGAGGACAGAGGACAGAACTATAATCTGGAAATGCTTGGAGATGTTGCATTGAGAGCACCCCCAGAGAAGGAAAAATCAAGTCCGGGAAAAACCAGAAAAAGAAAACAAACACTGACAAACAAATGCAGGAATGCTTAATGACAAGATTCACCGACTTCAAAAGTCTATGCCATGAACCCAAATCAAGCTATGAGAGATTGAATTTTTTATTTATATACCGGTATAAATACCTTAACTTAAATGTATTAATGTCATGGTATATTCATCATCTTTAAAACTTAAAAAATTGAGAATACATTGTACAAAGCATAAGTTCTTATGCTTAAATTAATCTTTATAGTTTGATAAGCAATGATTTTTAGCTTTAAACAAATGTTTATTTACAGCTACCTAATATAATCAACCCTGATAAAAGTGATTTTTTTAGACTCTGACTCAAAAGTTGTACCTTAAAGTAAATACAAAATCTGCACAAATCTATCTTTTTTTATTGAATATAAGACATTTTTTCTCAGTCTTTTTGATCATTGCTGATCTAACTGGGTGAGTTCTATAATGACAATATTTGTAAATGTAATAAATTGACAATATTTGTAAATGTTGTAATAGATGTACTTCACTAATCACAATTATGCAACTTTGTCAGTATAAGTAGTCTATATGTTGTATATGAATTGAATTCTGTAAACAAGGCAAAATCAGAACACATTTCTTTTTATCTCTGATGTGCAAATTTATTTAAATAATAGCATTTGAAGCCTTCTCTAAAAAGTTGTTTGGTTGACCTCTCCTAATTGACCCCCCCCCAAAAATGGCCCAACTTAAAACTTTTTAAAACCTACAGGAAGCACATAGTGAGTTACTTATTTAATTGTATTCTTGAAAATAGATTTAAAAATTCAAAATTCACTTTTGAAATTAAAATTCTCTTAAAAAAAAAAAGAAATCTCACCTAGTGAACTACATACAGAGCCAATTTAATTTTTTTTCATTCTGTGTTGGAAGAGGGCAAACTAACCTGACATACTGTTTTATATTGATGCTTTACAGACCATGTATTCTCCTCATATTTCACATGCAGTATTTTCACATATGGTTTGTTAACTTACATTCAATAAATGTACAATCTTATTAATTTCACTTTTAATTTTGCTTGAAGAATTTGCATGTTTTGTACATGTATGTGTATATTTTAATATGGACACCAGATATAAAGTCAAGAAAAGATGACTAAAAAATTATCTGATATTTACTTTATGATCTTGGGGGATGAATTTGGCATTTTAGTGCAGGTATTCTGTTTCATTCCTCTGCTCTCAAGTTTTGAACCATTAAACCCTAAAATCTGTCTGATTGTGTACTGTGATCTCCAGTGCCAGATATTTTGCTTCAGTCCCCTGTAAAGTTAGTAAATGAACATAGGTATTCAGTGATTACACAGCTCACTAAAACAAATGTCATATATAAAGGTCAAGTCCCACATCAAAATAATAATCTAGTCGTGTACATTTCTAGATGCAGTATTTATGCAATTTTGATCAGATAGGGCTTACAGTTTCTTGGGAGTAGACTTATCCAAGAACTTTAAACTATAGTCACTCATCCAGAAAATGCAATTAAAATCCAGCATTAGAAGCAAGTTGAGATTGTTCATCCCTTGCTGATGCATCATCTATGCAAATTGGGATCAGATAGAACTTAAACATGGTCCATTACTTAGAAAGTGTATAATGTCAGAACCAGCATCAGAAGCAAGTCCATAAGTTTGCATCAAACCAAAAACCGATGCACTAAACTATGTATTTCAAGTTGGTGTATTCTACTTGTGTGCCATGTTAGATTGAAATCATACCAAAACTAGGAGGAGTAGCATTTTAAAGGAATTTTAAGAAACTTCCATTTTTAGTGACCATTTTTAGTAACCATGGCAACACCGTTCATCATACCAAATAAAAAACTGATGCACTAAACTATGCATCTTAAAGTAGTTTACTTGTGTGCCAAGTTAGATTGAAATCAGACCATAACTTTAGGAGGAGTGGCGCTAGCATTTTGAAAAATTAATTCTTTACAGACAGAAACGGACACCTTACTATCAAATAAGCTCTTCTGGTATTTGACCAGTTCAGCTGAATTAAATTAACCTGGGATGTTGACACTAATGCTGAGGGTATCACGTGCTCCCTCAACGTCCTTGAGGTGAGCCAAAAAATGACCTGTCGATGATAGGAACTAGCAGTGTAAATGGATGTGATTTTTATACAAGTGTTTTCTGTTCCTAAGCCTTTGGATAGAATGCTTACAAGTAGAATAACATAACATTAATATCGTATAATTTTCATGTCTGCATGAACGCTTCGACATGTCTGCATGAATGCTTCGATTGCAGACATCTTCAAACAGTTTGTCTTAATATAAACTTAATTAAATTCAGGTAAAAAAAAATTCCATTGGTCTGGCTCCACCCCATCCCTGGGGGCCTAAATTGTATTGGATTTTCACTTTGTTATGATGTTTGCAGATTAGTAGGTCTTATCCTGCCTAATGTGTTCAATTTGAGATTTTCCCATTAGTATGTGCCCATTTCTCTTTAGAATTTTCCACTCATTTGGAGATCCCACCATTTGCCAAAGGAGAGATGCAAATTTTCACCCATGCTCAGCACTGAGGGTCATTGAGCAGTGAGGAATCTTTTTCGTGTCAACATCTACTGCAACTCAGGACCTTGGTTTATACTCTGTTGAAGAGTTGGTATTCACATCCTCCTGAGGGATTCGAATTCGCGACGTAAGGATCATCTCTCAGCAGATGCTCTCATGTACCCCTGTGCAATGCAGGCTTCTTTCAGAGGATGGACTGGCAGACAGTACGTCACAACATGTGATCAGAAAAGCTAAATACTAGATAAGCTAAAACGTTAATAATAAACTTTTCAACACATTTTAAAATATTTATTTTGAAATAGATCAATAAAAGCATTTTGACATCAAGTATCTTCATGAACAAAAATTGTACTTTTCATTTTCAATGATCGACTCATGATTTATTTCTTTATTCTACTTTTGAAAATAATTAATAGTATGTGCCATGATTGAAATTAAGATACAATAATATTATACAGTTATTTTACAATATAAGATTAAACATTTATAAACATACAAGAATCACTGTATCTATTCATGCTCATTATTTTAAGTAACAACAGGTAATTTTATTAAGTATAATTAATGAAGATGTGATTTTCAAGGAAGATTCTAAAGAGAGAGAAAGCCAAACGGCCCAGCAAGGACTGCATTTGGTTTTATAAAAGCCATCTTCCCCCAATTAGTCAAAGGTTACTGATCCATTTTGTGACAAAAACCAAAAAGTTACAAAGCTTGGAGATCTTAAGAGTCTCCTGTAGGAATTTCAGGTATAGTGTTTTCAATGAAGAGAGACACAAATTTTGCAAGATTTGGCCAAAAAAAAATGTAGTCTAGACTTGTTTCCTGCAACAAGACCTTCTCTATGTTTTTGCACTGCGCCCCTAAAGTTTTTTTTAGCTTTTGGGGAAAATTAGAAATAATATTGACCTACCTATGACTTGTTTAATTTGGTTTGTAGTAGTTCATATCTGAAAAATACCGTTGGAAAAAATGAATTAAAATTAAAAAAACTAGTGCTAATTGTAACGGGGACCGTTACAGATGTTCCCCAAACGCTCCCCAACTCCCTTTTGGTGCCATATTCCCTGTAAGCTCCATTAACTAAGACAACCTCTATGCATCTGAGATTTTAACAACATTAACAAAGAAGTGTACAAAAATCATTTAAACTTTAGCATTGCACGCGTGCACATGTGAATGCATATGCGTCATGACCATATCATCTTGTCTACACAATCTATATTTTTAATATACTGAATATTATATAAATATAGCCCTTTGATGAGGTCAATCCATAGATATATCGACTTCACAGAAAAGCATATCGACCGAGCACGAAGTGCGAGGTCGATATGCTTTTCTGTGAAGTCGATATATCTATGGATTGACCGAATTAAAGGGCTACATTTGTTATATTATTTTTTACATAGATTGACAAAACAAATTATGAAAATAATTGGAAAAGTTTTCTCTCTTTAACAATTAGAGACTAGAGATCAAAATAAATTACACCGTTTAATGTAAATGCGTTTCCTTTTTATTGATGGAGTGATTTAGACGATTTACTTATTCAGAATACTTCATTTATTTGATTTAGTTTTGTATCAACATTTGACACACATATCGAATATGTTTTAATTAATATGAAGTAATCCTAATCCAATGCCTTCTTTTGTCTCATCAAATACAGAACATTGAAACAAAGTTAGTAAAAGTTGAAATAAATATTTTTTTTCTAGAAACATCAAATCATACACTGTATTAGCTTTGATTGAATACAGTACTATTTTGTTTCACAGAAATTATCTCCATTTTAAGAAACCTCAAGTCGATATGCATTTCAGATTCTATAAATAGTAACTCAAGTCTTTATGCTGTTATATACTAAATCATGTGATCAAGTTTGAGCCAATCAGAGAGCTGGGAATAAATGATAAAAATAATATTAAAGTATTTAATCCAAAATTATTAAAAAAAAAAAATTCGCTCATTCATGTGTATGTTTGATTTTTCTCATTTCACGTGCACGCACGTGCATACATGAGCATGGTGACCATACCTTCTTGTAGAAGTCCATTACATCTATCTATGTTCTAAATTCCACCCCGTTTGGGTGAAAACTAAGGGAGTTATAGCTGTTTAAAGTTTCAGCCAATCAGATTGCAGCACATGTACACGCACGTGTATGCATGTGCATGGTGACCATACCTACTTGTAGAAGTCCATTATATCTATCTATGTTCCAAATCCCATCCTGTTTGGTTGAAAACCAAGGGAGTTATAGCTGTTTAAAGTTTCAGCCAATCAGATTGCAGCGCACGTGCATGCACGTGTTTTCATGATAATTGCTTTATTTCATGTTGTAGGATATCCTGATGCATGGCTATGTTCAAAATTTCAAAGGATTTTGTCAAAAAACAAGAAAGATATTGAGACTTTAGTTGCAGCCAATCAGAGCGAAGTGCACGTGCATGCGCGTGAGATCTTGCTATTTTCACCATGTAGTCATGTCTATACTACTAATATATCCTCACATTATGAGTTTCAAAGCATTTCATTTAAAAATAGAACAGTTGTAGCCATATCTATTATATTGGTCATTTCACGTGTTGCACGTGCACGCTCTTGCAAGCACGTGCGCGCAAAATGACCTTGATTCCGCAAATCTACATAACATGTCTACTAACCCTAAAAAGGTTTTACCTACATCGGACGAACAGTTTACAAGATCATTCCCGGACAAAAAAGTTCCAGGAAGAAGAAGAAGAAAAATAATAATAATAATAACTAGTGCTAATTGTAACGGGGACCGTTACAGATGTTCCCCAAACGCTCCCCAACTACCTTTTGGTGCCAAATTCCTTGTAAGTTTCATTAAATAAGACATACTTTATGCATTTGAGACTTTAACAACGTTTACCCAGAAGGGTACCAAGTTCATTCAAATTTTAGCAATGCACGCGTGCGCATGTGAATGCATGTGCATAATGACCATATCATCTTGTCTATACAATCTATATATTTTAATATACTAAATATTAAAGTATTTAATCCAAAAGCATTAAAAAATACACTCATTCAAGTGTATTTTTGATTTTACTCATTACATATGCACGCACGTGCATACATGAGCATGATGACCATACCTTCTTGTAGAAGTTTATCACATCTATCTATGTTCTAAATCCCACTCCGTTTGGTTGAAAACCTTGGGAGTTATAGCTGTTTAAAGTTTCAGCCAATCAGATTGCAGCACACGTACACGTACGTGTATGGATGTGCATGGTGTCCAAACATTCTTACAGTCCTTTATATCTATCTATGTTCCAAATCCCATCCTGTTTGGTTGACAACTAAGGGAGTTATAGCTATTAAAAGTTTCAGCCAATCAGATTGCAGCGCACGTACACGTACGTGTATGCATGTGCATGGCGACCATACCTTCTTGTAGAAGTTTATTATATCTATCTATGTTCCAAATCCCATTCTGTTTGGTTGAAAACCAAGGGAGTTATAGCTATTAAAAGTTTCAGCCAATCAGATTGCAGCGCACGTGCATGCACGTGTTTTCATGATAATTGTTATATATGATGTTGTAGGATATCCTAAGGCATGGCTATGTTCAAAATTTCAAAGGATTTCATCAAAAAACAAGAAAGATATTTGAGACTTTAGTTTCAGCCAATCAGAGCGAAGCGCACGTGCATGCGCGTGAGATCTTGCTATTTTGACCATGTCATGTTGTCTATACAACTAATATATCCTTATATTATGAGTTTCAAAGCATTTCATCAAAAAGGTAAAAAGTTACTCCTATATCAATTAAATCGGTCATTTCACGTGTTGCACGTGCACGCTCTTGCAAGCACGTGCGCGCAAAATGACCTTCGTTCCGCAAATCTACATAACATGTCTACTGACCCTAAAAAGGTTTTACCTAAGTCGGATGTGTAGTTTACAAGATCACTCCCGGACAAATAAGTACCCAGGAAGAAGAAGAAAAACTAGTGCTAATTGTAACGGGAACCGTTACAGATGTTCCCCAAACGCTCCCCAACTCCCTTCTCGTGCCATATTCCCTGTAAGTTTCATTAAAGAAGGCAAAATCTATGCATTTAAGACGTAAACAACGTTTTCCCAAAAGTATACCAAGCAATGCAGGCGTGCGCATGTGATTGCATGAGCGTAATGACGATATCAATTTATCATGTTGTCTACACTATTTTACTCATTTGCACGTGCACGCACGTGCATGATGACCATACCTTCTTGTAGGTGTCCATTATGTCCGTCTATATTCTTAATCCCATCCTGTTTGGTTGAAAAACAAGGGAGTTATAGCCATTTAAAGTTTAAGCCAATCAGATTGCAGCGCACGTGCATGCGCGTATTTTCATGACAATTATTATATATCATATTGTAGGACATCTTAAAGTATGCCTATGTTTTAAATTTCAAAGAATTTTGTAAAAAAACAGAAAAGATATTGAGATTTTTGTTTCAGCCAGTCAGAGCAAAGCGCACGTGCACGCACGTGCATGCATGTGAATGGTGACCATACCATCCTGTAGGAGTCCTTTATGTCTATCTATGTTCTAAATCCCATGCTGTTTGGTTGAAAACCAAGGGAGTTATACTCATTTAAAGTTTCAGCCAATCAGATTGCAGCGCACGTGCATGCGCGTGATTTCATGAAAATTTTTATATATCATATTGTAGTACATTCTAATGCATGTCTATGTTATAAATTTCAAAGCATTTCGTCATAAAACAAAAAAGATATTAAGATTTCTGTTTCAGCCAATCAGAGCAAAGCGCACGTGCATGCGCGTGAGTTCATGCAAATTTGACCATGTCATCTTATCTACACAACTTATATATCTTTATATAATGAGTTTCAAAACATTTTATCAAAAAATATAAAAGTTACAACCATATTAAATATATCAGTCATTTTACTCATTGCACGCGCCCGCACGTGCATGCGAATGCGCGCAAAATGACCTTCGTTCGGCACATCTACACAACATGCCTACTAACCCTAAAAAGGTTTTAACTTAGTTTGGTGAACAGTTTCTGAGAACACTTCCGGACAAAAAAGTACCGGAGAAGAAATAAGAAGAAAAAAGAATAATAATAATAACTAGAGCAAAGCTCGTTGCAAAGCAACGAGTAGGTCTTCCGTCCTGTTTGACCGGAAGTAGCTTTCATTTTTAACAAAAATAAGAAATAACGCCTAAAAATGCTTTGAATCCTCTAAAGCAAAGTTAATAAATGCAAAAATAAGTCATTTTTGCAACTTCCGGTTTGACTGGAAGTAACGACGACGGACGGAAAAATTAATTTTTAAGATCCAAGAGACATTTGTTACCCTAAAACTTGTCTAGAACGGCAAAAATACGCGTTTTTCGACTACTTCCGGTTCGGCCAGAAGTGACGACGCCGGACGTATTTTGACGACTCCAAGAGATTAAGGTTGACATTTTGAACAACTTTTCCTCTTTGACTTATTACAAATTCCCAATACTTTTTGAGATATTATGGAAAAACTTTCGGCCCCTCTAGGCCCTTAATTTTAGGGGCCAGCCCTTTTTTTAAGATATCATTTGAAAGATCTTGGAATTCTACACTTCTTTTGTTCTACATGCTCTAACAAAATATTTCTAGGTAAAAAGCTATCGTAGAAAAGGTGTTAAAAATTTTAAAATTCTTGATAGGACTATTTTCGGTCCATAGCGAGCGTCGGCGCTTCGTACTTCCGGTAGTTGTGATATACAAAAGGCACTTCTCCAAAGGTTGCTCTAGCATCCCTGAAAATTTCACACTTCTATCATCAATGGTTTTTGAGAACATTGCCGGACAAAGTGACCCTCTAAAAATGACAAAATCGCAGAAACCTCCGAACCGGAAGTGACGTCATCAAAACAAAAAAATATATATCTAGACTTTTTAATGTTCTATCAGTCCTGAAAGTTTCATGAAAATCGATCAAGCCGTTTTCGAGAACTCGCGTGCACAAAATATGTAAGAAAAAAAATAATAAAAACTGTGGAAAAGAAACCTAAGAATAACAAGAAGGTCTTCCGCTGAAAACGGAAGACCTTAATAACTAGATACGATCTCGTTGCGAGCAACGAGTGGGTCTTCCGTCCGATTCTTAATGAGATGAGATAAGATTTTGATTGAGATTATCATTCTAAAGTAATGATTTTCCATAATCTCATTAGTCTGTAAAGAGACATTGAACATTAAAGACTTAAAAAGTCGGCTTATGGCCCCTCACGGCCCCGAATTCTAGGAATCAGCCTTTTTTATTCATATCATCTTAAAGCTCTAAGGATTTTGATCTTTTTTTGTTCAACAACCACTCAGAGATTATTTTTCGTTTTCGAGTTATTTGCAAAAGTATATTTAGGGGCCAACCCTTTAAATCCTTAATGGGGACATTTAGCGAAAAATGAAAAGTTGCATATTGTTCACAACATGATTTTGAACATCTTTTGTTCAATATTACTTATCAAAATATTCCCAAATTTTGAGATATAAAGCGTCAAAGATTTAGCATTTTGGCCCCTTATGGCCCCTAATTATGTACCATGCGACATTAAAATCATCATACATAGTTGTAGATTGTTGAGATAAACATTTTTGCTTCAGTAATGTATATCAAAATATTGCTTGCTAAAGATGTAATTATTACAGACTTTTGGCCCCTCTCGGCCCTTAATTTGAGCGTCCAGCCCCTTTTTCTGGATTTTATCTTAAACCTCTTAGGATTATAAACACTTTTTGTTCAACAACTATTCAGAGAGTCTGTTTCGTTTTCGAGTTATTTGCAAAAGAAATATTTAGGGGCCTGTCCTTCAACTCCTTAATGGGGACGTTTAGCGAAAAATGAAAGATTGCTTATTGTTTAGAACATTATTTTGAACATCTTTTGTTCAATATTACTTATCAAAATATTTCCCACTTTTGAGATATAAAGCGTCAAAGATTTAGCATTTTGGCCCCTTGTGGCCCCTTATTATGTAATATACGACATTTAAATCATAATACACAGTTGTAGACTGTTGAGATAAACATTTTTGTTTCAGTAATGTATAACAAAATATTGACTGTTAAAGAGTTATCGATAAAAGACTTTTAGCCCCTTTTGGCCCCTAATTTGATGAGTCAGCACTTTTTTTTGATATCATATTAAAGATCTTCTAATTCTGCACAAATTTTGTTCAGTATGTCTTAACAAAATAATTATACTTTAAAAGATATGATACAAAATGTCTCGAAAATTCACTCCTGATTCGTGTCCTAGATTTTGACCCCTACCGAGATTCCATATTGGACCTTTTTAAAAAATTAAATATCAAATGTGCAATTCAGCAATGTGTCCTCTATCATCGCTGAAAATTTCAGTTCTCTAGCTAATGTCGTTTTTGAGTTAACTTAAGGACAAGGACACCCTCTAAAAATCACTGAAAGGGCGATAACTCACGACCGGAAGTGATTTTTTCAAAATTGAGTCGGGGGTACAAACTTCAGATAGAAACACATAATCTCTGAAAATTTGAACAAAATCGATCGAGCCGTCTTCGAGAAATCTTCTGCAAAAAAATTGTAAAGAAAAAAAAAGAATAATAATAAAAGTGAAAAAGAAACAATAGAATAATAGAAGGGTCTTCCGTTGGAGACGGAAGACCCTAATAACTAGTGCTAATTGTAACGGGGACCGTTACAGATGTTCCCCAAACGCTCCCCAACTCCCTTTTATAGTCATATTCCCTGTAAGCGTAATTAAATATGACAAACTTTATGCATCTGAGACTTTAACAACGTTTACCTAGAAGTGTATCATGTTCATTCAAATTTTATCATTGCACACTTGCGCATGTTAATGCATGTGCGTAATGACCATATCATATTCTCTACAAAATCTATATATTTTAATATGCTAAATATTAAAGTATTAAATCCAAAAGTATAAAAAAAACGCTCATTCAAGTGTATTTTTGATTTTACCCATTTCACGTGCACGCACGTGCATACATGAGCATGGTGACCATACCTTTAGTAGAAGTCCATTACATCTATCTATGTTGTAAATCCCATCCTGTTTGGTTGAAAACCAAGGGAGTAATAGCTGTTTAAAGTTTCAACCAATCAGATTGCAGTGCACATACACGCACGTGTATGTATGTGCAGGGTGACCATACCTTCTTATAGAAGTCCCTTACATATATCTTTGTTCCAAATCCCAACCTGTTTGGTTGAAAACCAAGGGAGATATAGCCGTTTAAAGTTTCAGCCAATCAGATTGCAGCATTCGTACACGCACGTGTATGCATGTGCATGGTGACCATACCTTCTTGTAGAAGTCCATTACATATATCTATGTTCCAAATCCCATCCTGTTTGGTTGAAAACCAAGGGAGTTATAGCTATTTAAAATTTCAGCCAATCAGATTGTAGCGCACGTGCATGCACGTGGTTTCATGATAATTGCTATATATCATTTTGTAGGATATCCTAATACATGGCTATGTTCAAAATTTCAAAGGATTTCGTCAAAAAACATGAAAGATATTGAGACTTTAGTTTCAGCCAATGAGAGCGTAGCGCACGTGCATGCGCGTGAGATCTTGCCATATTGATCACGTCATCTTGTTTATACTACTAATACATCCTTACATTATGAGTTTCAAAACATTTCATCAAAAAATAGAAAAGGTATGGCAATATACATTATAGTGGTCATTCTCGTGTTGCACGTGCGCGCTCTTGCAAGCACGTGCGCGCTAAATGACCTTCGTTCCGCAAATCTACATAACATGTCTACTGACCCTAAAAACATTTCACCTTAGTTGGATGTGTAGTTTACGAGATCATTCACGGACAAAAAAGTGCCCAGGAAGAAGAAAAATAATAATAATAAGAAACAGAGTAAAAACAATATGTTCCCCAACTTCGTTTGGGGAACATAATAATAATAACTAGTGCTAATTGTAACGGGGACCGTTACAGATGTTCCCCAAACGCTCCCCAACTCCCTTTTGGTGCCATATTCCATGTAAGCTTCATTAAATAGGACAAAATTTATGCATTTGAGACTTTAATTATCAACGCCAAGTTCATTTAAATTTTAGCATTGCACGCGTGCGCATGTGAATGCATGTGCGTAATGACCATATCATCTTGTCTACATAATTTATAAATTTTAATATACTAAATATTAAAGTATTAAAGTATTTAAACCAAAAGTATTAAAACATACGCTCATTCAAGTGTATTTTTGATTTAACTCATTTCACGTGCACGCACGTGCATACATGAGCATGGTGACCATATCTACTTGTAGAAGTCCATTACATCTATCTATGTTCTAAATCCCACCCCGTTTGGTTGAAAACCAAGGGAGTTATAGCTGTTTAAAGTTTCAGCCAATCCGATTACAGCGCATGTACACCCACATGTATGCATGTGCATTGTGGCCATACCTTCTTGTAGAGGTTTATTAAATCTATCTATGTTCCAAATCCCATCCTCTTTTGTTGAAAACTAAGGGAGTTATAGCTATTTAAAGTTTAAGCCAATCAGATTGCAGCGCACGTGCATGCACGTGTTTTCATGATAATTGTTATCATGTTGTAGGATATCTTTATGCATGGCTATGTTCAAAATTCCATAAGATTTCTTTGAAAAACAAGAAAGATATAGAGACTTTAGTTTCAGCCAATCAGAGCGAAGCGCACGTGCATGCGCGTAAGATCTTGGTATTTTGGCCATGTCATACTGTCTATGCTACAAATATATCCTTATATTATGAATTTCAAAGCATTTCATTACAAATGTAAAAAGTTACGCCTATATCACTTAAACCGGTTATTTCACGTGTTGCACGCGCGTGCTCTTGCAAACACACATGCATGTACGTGCTTTTATGAAAATTCTTGTTAATCATGCTGTAGATCTTCATAATTTGTGACTAAGTTCAAAATTTCAAATGATTTTGACAAGAAACAAGAAAGATATTGAGACTTTAGTTTCAGCCAATCAGAGTGAAGCGCACGTGCATGCGCGTGAGATCTTGCCATATTGACCGAGTCATCTTGTTTATACTACTAATATATCCTTACATTATGAGTTTCAAAACATTTCATCAAAAAATAGAAAAGTTACGGCAGTATACATTATATTGGTCATTTCACGTGTTGCACGTGCGCGCTCTTGCAAGCACGTGCGCGCAAAATGACCTTCTTTTGGCAACTCTACATAACATGCCTACTGACCCTAAAAAGGTTTCACCTAAGTCGGATGTATAGTTTACAAGATCACTCGTGGACAAAATTTTCCCAGGAAGAAGAAAAATAATAATAATAATAATAATAATAATAAGAAACAGAGTAAAAACAATATGTTCCCCAACTTCGTTTGGGGAACATAATAATAAGAAACAGAGTAAAAACAATATGTTCCCCAACTTCGTTTGGGGAACATAACTAGTGCTAATTGTAACGGGGACCGTTACAGATGTTCCCCAAACGCTCCCCAACTCCCTTTTGGTGCCATATTAACTGTAAGCTTCATTAAATAAGACAAACTCTATGCATCTCAGATTTTAGCAACATTTACAAAGAAGTGTACAAAAATCATTTAAACTTTAGCATTGCACGCGTGCACATGTGAATGCATTTGCGTCATGACCATATCATCTTGTCTACACAATCTATATTTTTAATACACTCAATATTAAAGTATTTAATCCAAAATTATTTTAAAAAAACACGCTCATTCAATTGTATGTTTGATTTTACTCATTTCACGTGCACGCACGTGCATACATGAGCATGGTGACCATACCTTCATGTAGAAGTCCATTACATCTATCTATGTTCTAAATTCCACCCCGTTTGGGTGAAAACTAAGGGAGTTATAGCTGTTTAAAGTTTCAGCCAATCAGATTGCAGCACATGTACACGCACGTGTATGCATGTGCATGGTGACCATACCTACTTGTAGAAGTCCATTATATCTATCTATGTTCCAAATCGAATCCTGTTTGGTTGAAAACCAAGGGAGTTATAGCTGTTTAAAGTTTCAGCCAATCAGATTGCAGCGCACGTGCATGCACGTGTTTTCATGATAATTGCTTTATTTCGTGTTGTAGGATATCCTAATGCATGGCTATGTTCAAAATTTCAAAGGATTTCGTCAAAAAACAAAAAAGATATTGAGACTTTAGTTGCAGCCAATCAGAGCGAAGTGCACGTGCATGCGCGTGAGATCTTGCTATTTTCACCATGTCGTCATGTCTATACTACTAACATATCCTCACATTATGAGTTTCAAAGCATTTCATCTAAAAATAGAACAGTTGTGGCTATATCTATTATATTGGTCATTTCACGTGTTGCACGTGCACGCTCTTGCAAGCACGTGCGCGCAAAATGACCTTGATTCCGCAAATCTACATAACATGTCTACTAACCCTAAAAAGGTTTTACCTACATCGGACGAACAGTTTACAAGATCATTCCCGGACAAAAAAGTTCCAGGAAGAAGAAGAAGAAAAATAATAATAACTAGATGAGATCTCGTTGTGAACAACGAGTGGGTCTTCCGTTCGATTCTTGATGAGATGAGATAAGATTTTGATTAAGATTTTTTTACAATGATAATTTTCTTAAGAAAAACGATTGTGCTGCCGTTATGATATTTTTTAAATATTGAACGTTAAACTGTTATAAATTCAAATTCTGGCCCCTCTTGGCCCTTTATGTAAGGGACCAGCCCTTTTTTCTTCAAATCATCTAAAAGATCTCATGCTTTTTAACACTTTTTGTTCAAAAAGTGTCCAGAGATTGTTTTTCATTTTCGAGTTATTAGCAAAAGAAATATTTAGGGGCCAACCCTTCAACTCCCTAATGGGGAGGTTTAGCGAAAAATGAAAGGTTTCATATTGTTCAGAAAATGATTTTGAACATCTTTTGTTCAATATTACTTCTCAAAATATTTCTTACTTTCGAGATATGAAGTGTCAAAGATTTAGCATTCTGGCCCCTTGTGGTCCCTAATTATGTACCATACGACATAAAAATCATAATATATAGTTGTAAATTGTTGAGATAAACATCTTTGCTTCAGTAATGTATTACAAAATATTAAGTGCTAAAGAGTTATTGATTGAAGACATTTGGCCCCTCTTGGCCCTTAATTTGACTGCCCAGCCCCTTTTTCTTTATTTCGACTTAAAACTCTTAGAATTTTGAACACTTTTTGTTCAACAACTATTCAGAGATTCTTTTTCGTTTTCGAGTTATTCGCAAAAGAAATATTTAGGGGCCAACCCTTCAACTCCCTAATGGGGATGTTTAGCAAAACATGAAAGGTTGCATAATGTTTAGAACATGATTTTAAACATCTTTTGTTCAATATTGCTTCTCAAAATATTTCTCACTTACGAGATATAAAGCGTCAAAGATTTAGCATTCTGGCCCCTTCTGGCCCCTAATCATGTACCATACGACATGAAAATCATAATATATAGTTGTAGATGGCTGAAATCAACATATTTGCTTCAGTAATGTATTACAAAATATTAAAAGAGAAAGAGTTATCGATTGAAGACTTTTGGCCCCTCTTGGCCCCTAATTTGAGTGCCCAGCCCCTTTTTCTGGATTTCATCTTAAAGCTCTTAGGATTTTGAGCACTTTTTGTTCAACAACTATTCAGAGATTCTTTTTCGTTTTCGAGTTATTCATAAAAGAATTATTTAGGGGCCAACCCTTCAACTCCCTAATGGGGTCGTTTAGCGAAAAATGAAAGGTTTCATATCTTTTGTTCAATATTACTTGTCAAAATATTTCTCACTTTCGAGATCTAAAGCATCAACGATTGTGGCCCCTATTGTTCAAAACATGATTTTGAACATCTTTTGTTCAATGTTGCTTCTCAAAATATTTCTTATTCTCGAGATATAAAGCGTCAAAGATTTAGCATTCTGGCCCCTTGTGGCCCCTAATTATGTACCATACGACATGAAAATCATAATATATAGCTGTAGATGGCTGAGATAAACATCTTTGCTTCAGTAATGTATTACAAAATATTAACAGCTAAAGAGTTATCGATTGAAGACTTTTGGCCCCTCTTGGCCCCTAATTTGAGTGCCCAGCCCCTTTTTCTTGATTTCATCTTGAAGCTTTTAGGATTTTGAACACTTTTTGTTCAACAACTATTCAGAGATTCTTTTTCGTTTTCGAGTTATTTGCAAAAGAAATATTTAGGGGCCAACCCTTCAACTCCCTAATGGGGACGTTTAGCGAAAAATGAAAGGTTGCATATTGTTCAGAACATGATTTTGAACATCTTTTGTTCAATATTACTTGTCAAAATATTTCTCACTTTCGAGATCTAAAGCATCAACGATTTGGCATTCTGGCCCTTTGTAGCCCCTAATTATGTAATATACGACATAAAAATCATGATATACAGTTTTAGATTGTTGAGATAAACATTTTTGCTTCAGTAATGTATAGCAAAATATTGACTGTTAAAGAGTTATCGAAAAAAGACTTTTAGCCCTTTTTGGCCCCTAATTTGAGTGTCCAGCCCCTTTTTCTTGATATCATCTTAAAGCTCTTAGGATTTTGAGCACTTTTTACTCAACAACTATTCAGAGATTCTTTTTCGTTTTCGAGTTATTCGCAAAAGAAATATTTAGGGGCCAACCCTTCAACTCCCTAATGGGGACGATTAGCGAAAAATGAAAGGTTGCATATTGTTCACAACATTATTTTGAACATCTTTTGTTCAATATTACTTATCAAAATATTTCTCACTCTCGAGATATAAAGCGTCAAAGATTTGGCATTCTGGCCCCTTGTGGCCCCTAATTATGTACCATACGTCATAAAAATTATAATATATAGCTGTAGATTGTTGAGATAAACATTTTTGCTTCAGTATTATATTACAAAATATTAACTGATAAAGAGTTATCGATTAAAGACTTTTGGCCCCTTTCTGCCCCTAATGTGATGAGTCAGCATTTTTTTCTTGATATCATTTGAAAGATCTCGTTGTTCTGCACAAATGATGTTCAGTATGTTCTTACAAAATATTTATACTTTAAAAGATATGATGCAAAATGTCTCCAAAAATCACTCGTGATTCGTGTCCTAAATTTTGACCCCTACCGAGCTTCCATACTAGGTACTTCCGGAAACTATCCAAACTCCCAGTAACATGGGGACATGTCCTCTATCATCACTGAAAATTTCAGCGCTCTAGCTCAAGCCGTTTTCGAGAAAATGAACGGACAAGGAGGTCCTCTGAATTTTGATAAAAGGGCGATAACTCTAGACCGGAAGTGATTTTCACAAAATCCTTCAGCCGGTATAAACTTCAGATTATCCTGCAACATCCCTGAAAATTTGAAGCAAATCCATCGAACCATCTCTGAGAAATCTTCTGCACAAAATTTGTGCAGAAAAAAAGAATAATAATAATAATAATAATAATAATAAATAGATACGATCTCGTTGCGAGCAACGAGTGGGTCTTCCGTTCGATTCTTGATGAGATGAGATCAAATTTTGATTGAGATTCTCATTCTTAAGTAATGATTTTCCATATTCTGTAAAAAGACATTGAACAATAAAGACTTCTAAAATCGACTTTTGGCCCCTCACGGCCCCTAATATTAGGGATCAGCCCTTTTTTCTTCATAACATTTTAAAGCTCTCAGGATTATGAACACTTTTTGTTCAACAACTATTCAGAGATTCTTTTTCGTTTTCGAGTTATTCGCAAAAGAAATATTTAGGGAACAGCCCTTCAACTCCTTAATGGGGACGTTTAGCGAAAAATGAAAGGTTGCATATTGTTCAGAACATCATTTTGAACATCTTTTGTTCAATATTACTTATCAAAATATTTCTCACTTTTGAGATACAAAGCGTCAAAGATTTTGCCTTCTGGCCCCTTGTGGCCCCTAATTATGTAATGTACGACTTTAAAATCATTATATACTGTTGTAGATTGTTGAGATAAACATTTTTACTTCAGTAATGTATTACAAATTATTGACTGTTAAAGAGTTATCGAAAAAAGACTTTTAGCCCCTCTTGGCCCCTAATTTGTGTGTCCAGCCCCTTTTTCTGGGTTTCATCTTAAAGCTCTTAGGATTTTGAGCACTTTTTGTTCAACAACTATTCAGAGATTCTTTTTCGTTTTCGAGTTATTCGCAAAAGAAATATTTAGGGGCCAACCCTTCAACTCCCTAATGGGGACGTTTAGCGAAAAATGAAAGGTTGCATATTGTTCAGAACATCATTTTGAACATCTTTTGTTCAATATTACTTATCAAAATATTTCTCACTTTTGAGATACAAAGCGTCAAAGATTTTGCCTTCTGGCCCCTTGTGGCCCCTAATTATGTAATGTACGACTTTAAAATCATTATATACTGTTGTAGATTGTTGAGATAAACATTTTTACTTCAGTAATGTATTACAAATTATTGACTGTTAAAGAGTTATCGAAAAAAGACTTTTAGCCCCTCTTGGCCCCTAATTTGTGTGTCCAGCCCCTTTTTCTGGATTTCATCTTAAAGCTCTTAGGATTTTGAGCACTTTTTGTTCAACAACTATTCAGAGATTCTTTTTCGTTTTCGAGTTATTCGCAAAAGAAATATTTAGGGGCCAACCCTTCAACTCCCTAATGGGGACGTTTAGCGAAAAATGAAAGGTTGCATATTGTTCAGAACATCATTTTGAACATCTTTTGTTCAATATTACTTATCAAAATATTTCTCACTTTTGAGATACAAAGCGTCAAAGATTTAGCCTTCTGGCCCCTTGTGGCCCCTAATTATGTAATATACGACACAAAAATCATAATATACAGTTGTAGATTGTTGAGATAAACATTTTTACTTCAGTAATGTATTACAAATTATTGACTGTTAAAGAGTTATCGAAAAAAGACTTTTAGCCCCTCTTGGCCCCTAATTTGTGTGTCCAGCCCCTTTTTCTGGATTTCATCTTAAAGCTCTTAGGATTTTGAGCACTTTTTGTTCAACAACTATTCAGAGATTCTTTTTCGTTTTCGAGTTATTCGCAAAAGAAATATTTAGGGGCCAACCCTTCAACTCCCTAATGGGGACGTTTAGCGAAAAATGAAAGGTTGCATATTGTTCAAAACATCATTTTGAACATCTTTTGTTCAATATTACTTATCAAAATATTTCTCACTCTTGAGATATAAAGCGTCAAAGATTTAGCCTTCTGGCCCCTTGTGGCCCCTAATTATGTACCATACGTCATAAAAATTATAATATATAGCTGTAGATTGTTGAGATAAACATTTTTGCTTCAGTATTATATTACAAAATATTAACTGATAAAGAGTTATCGATTAAAGACTTTTGGCCCCTTTCTGCCCCTAATGTGATGAGTCAGCATTTTTTTCTTGATATCATTTGAAAGATCTCGTTGTTCTGCACAAATGATGTTCAGTATGTTCTTACAAAATATTTATACTTTAAAAGATATGATGCAAAATGTCTCCAAAAATCACTCGTGATTCGTGTCCTAAATTTTGACCCCTACCGAGCTTCCATACTAGATACTTCCGGAAACTATCCAAACTCCCAGTAACATGGGGACATGTCCTCTATCATCACTGAAAATTTCAGCGCTCTAGCTCAAGCTGTTTTCGAGAAAATGAACGGACAAGGAGGTCCTCTGAATTTTGATAAAAGGGCGATAACTCTAGACCGGAAGTGATTTTCACAAAATCCTTCAGCCGGTATAAACTTCAGATTATCCTACAACATCTCTGAAAATTTGAAGCAAATCCATCCAACCATCTCTGAGAAATCTTCTGCACAAAATTTGTGCAGAAAAAAAGAATAATAATAATAATAAGAAAAGTGAAAAAGAAACATAAGAATAATAGAAGGGTCTTCCGCTGAAGACGGAAGACCCTAATAATAAGAAACAGAGTAAAAACAATATGTTCCCCAACTTCGTTTGGGGAACATAATAATAATAATAAGAAACAGAGTAAAAACAATATGTTCCCAAACTCCGTTTGGGGAACATAATAAAAGAATTTTCCTACCTACTTGACCTATTTTTTCAGGCTGATAGCAGGAAACAAGACTTTTCTCCCCATATGTACATATCTGCTGTTTTTTTTAGTCTTTTATAGTGAGAATTCTATTTTAAAAATCAACAAGAGGCCCATGGGCCACATTGCTCACCTGAGCACAGTGGCTAGGAAAAAGTAGAAATTGGTTTATTATTTAATAATTTAAATCCAAAAGTAGTCCCAATACCAATTCTGGCTTTGCTATTCTTGATAAGATGATTTTTAAAGAATTTTCCTATATATGTCTATGAAAAACTTTGGTCGGCCATTGTGGCCCCGCCCTACCCCCGGGGTTATGATTTGAACAAACTTGAATCTACACTACCTGAGGATGCTTTCATATAAATATGATCAATTAGGGCTTTGTGATTCTTGAGAAGAAGATTTTTAAAGAAATTTCCTATATATTTCTATGTAAAACTTTGGTCGGCCATTGTGGCCCCGCCCTACCCCCGGGGGTCATGATTTGAACAAACTTGAATCTACACTACCTGAGGATGCTTTCATATAAATATGACCAATTATGGCTTTGTTATTCTTGAGAAGAAGATTTTTAAAGAAATTTCCTATATATTTCTATGTAAAACTTTGGTCGGCCATTGTGGCCCCGCCCTACCCCCGGGGGTCATGATTTGAACAAACTTGAATCTACACTACCTGAGGATGCTTTCATATAAATATGATCAATTAGGGCTTTGTGATTCTTGAGAAGAAGATTTTTAAAGAAATTTCCTATATATTTCTATGTAAAACTTTGGTCGGCCATTGTGGCCCCGCCCTACCCCCGGGGGTCATGATTTGAACAAACTTGAATCTACACTACCTGAGGATGCTTTCATATAAATATGACCAATTATGGCTTTGTTATTCTTGAGAAGAAGATTTTTAAAGAAATTTCCCATATATTTCTATGTAAAACTTTGGTCGGCCATTGTGGCCCCGCCCTACCCCCGGGGGTCATGATTTGAACAAACTTGAATCTACACTACCTGAGGATGCTTTCATATAAATATGACCAATTATGGCTTTGTTATTCTTGAGAAGAAGATTTTTAAAGAAATTTCCTATATATTTCTATGTAAAACTTTGGTCGGCCATTGTGGCCCCGCCCTACCCCCGGGGGTCATGATTTGAACAAACTTGAATCTACACTACCTGAGGATGCTTTCATATAAATATGATCAATTATGGCTTTGTTATTCTTGAGAAGAAGATTTTTAAAGAAATTTCCTATATATTTCTATGTAAAACTTTGGTAAGCCATTGTGGCCCCGCCCTACCCCCGGGGGTCATGATTTGAACAAACTTGAATCTACACTATCTGAGGATGCTTGCATATAAATATGATCAATAATGGCTGTGTGATTCTTGAGAAGAAGATTTTTAAAGAATTTTCCTATATATTTCTATGTAAAACTTTGGTCGGCCATTGTGGCCCCGCCCTACCCCCGGGGGTCATGATTTGAACAAACTTGAATCTACACTACCTGAGGATGTTTCCCCATAAGTTTCATCTTTCCTGGCTCAGTGGTTCTTGAGAAGAAGATTTTTAAAACATACCATCAAATTTTCATTAATTCCCAATTATCTCCCCTTGAATGAGGGCCTGGCCCCTCATTTGAACAAACTTGAATCCCCTTCACCCAAGGATGCTTTGTGGCAAGTTTGGTTGAAATCGGCCCAGCGGTTCTTGAGAAGAAGTCGAAAATGTGAAAAGTTTACAACGACGACGAAGACAACGACAACAACGACGACGACGACAGACAACGGACAAATTGTGATCAGAAAAGCTCACTTGAGCCTTTGGCTCAGGTGAGCTAAAAATGTAGTTAATAATACTGCTATCTGGCATTAACTGAAGATAACCTATACAAAATCCAATTCAAAACAAGAGTAAAATCATCCAAATTCAAACATAATAATCACTTGTATCATAACATCTTGTCAAATATACAAACTACTGAAAAAAACACTAACAATTCAGCCTGAGGAACCATTTAAAAAGTGATCAAAGTTAAGTAAAGATGTATCTAACAATGAAATCTGATAATTTGTGTCTATGTCCACACATCCTCCAGGTACCGTTTTCCAAGCCTCAGTTTGGTCACATGACCTCTGGCTTCACTGTCACTTAGGCCTCTCTTCTCTTGCAGAATTGTCATAAAAGCTTGATTCACATCTTTGGCCATATTCTTTGCATCACCACAAACATAAATCACTGCATTCCTGTTCTCTATCAAATCAAGCATTTGATCAGCATGCTTAAGAATGTTATCCTGCACATACTTAGGCTCTTCTGTAGAACTAACGCGGGAAAATGAGACAAACAGTTCGGTCAAAACACGAGCCTCCTGTAGTCTCATAAGTTCTTCCCTGAATAAGAAATCCTGAGATTGGTTCCTGCAGCCAAAGAACAGAAATGTTTCTCCAAACACTTGGTCCTCAGTTTCAGGATGGCTCATCTGCATTTCTCTGTGTTGTAGGAATCCCACAAAGGGGGCTACCCCTGTACCAGGCCCAACCAAAATAATAGGTACAGATACATCAACAGGCAAGCGGAAAAACTGATTAGACCTTGCAGAAATTTGCAACTGTAGGCCTTTTCCATTAGTCCCTTCTGATTCCTGATATCCTATATTTTGAATATCTAATGTCCTCTTATCTAACATACCCGTGCATATTCCCTGCCTTGAAAAGCTCCTACCATCTCCTTCTGGAATATTGACCACATTGAAGACAATATCTAGCTGTCCCGGTATTTTCAGTGGGGAGCTGCAGGCAGAGTATGGTCGTGGTTGTAGCTTTGGAAGTGACTCTATTAACCTCTCCACAGGAGGCTGACAGGAAGGAAATGCGTGGAGGAGATCAAGTATACTGATCTCAGGATTCCGGATAAACTTGGTGTAATCAGCCATACCCTGTTTACTACAAAGTTCTTGAAGTCTTCGCTTCCCTTTGGGGTTTGTCGTCTCTTCCACAAGCTGTCTTATCACAGACTTTTTTGGAGGTTCCCTTATATCTATATGGAAAGTGAATAAGTTTTTGAGTGTTGAGACTGTGGGGAGATGGAGTGGAATCACTGCTTTTGCCTTTTTGGTGTCTTTCATCAGCTCAATCTGACAAACACAATCAGCTTTGTCTAGAACATTCAGCCTCTTAAGTAACATTTCCACCTCTTTTTCTTCATTCTGGCAATAAACAGACACAGAATCCCCTGGTTGGTACGAAAAATCACTGTCAAGTTTTAGTCCCAATTTCAAAGTTTTCTTTATTGCATCCTGTGAAGTTAAAATATCTGCACTGATAATTGTGGCATTGGAAATGTTTGATGCAGTAGAAGTATTTAGTGGAGAAGGAGACTGGTCTACAACACTTTCTGTTGGATCATATTTAATGATGAGATATGCAGGTGAAAGCAGTGGAACTGTTACAGCACTATCACATAGTGGTTGAACTGATTTCCTGAGAGATGCTTCTGGGGTATCTTCTAGTAACACGTCTTCAAGCTTTCTTTCCAATGATTCTGTCCCATTAATTACAGATTTTACATCTAATTCTGATGTAGATACATTATGTCCATTAGAAACTTCTTGTTTCTCTTTAGAATCAACACTATCATTTGGAGGATCTCCATTTGTTGATGAATGACCGTTTGCTGTAACATTAGTCACTTCAGTTTTCTCACTTTGAACTACACCCTCTGTATTTTCTGCAAGCTTGACTGTACAATGAATACTATCACAACTTGTTTCATAGCTGCAGGGACCAGATTTGTTCAGTGAATCAAGGGATAAAAACTGTTTGAGTGCTGGAAAGAGTCCCTCAATCCATGGCTCTACTGCTTGTTCTAACCCCACTGCATCATCAGCCCAGCCACAGGGATAGAACCGCTGAGCCCCCAGTTCCTCTAATCTCTTGTCCAGGGTCTTGCCAGCATTGCAAAAATTCGTATAATTAGAATCACCCAGCCCCAGAAGAGCATAATTGAGATGTGATAAGTAATCACTTGGAAGAGTTTTCTTTTTCAATCTTCTGAAAAATTTTAAAGCCGTGTCAGGCGGTTCTCCATCCCCGGTTGTGGAAGTGACGATCACAACACAGGTCTCTTTTTCCAGGGTGAATTTCTTCTCCACCTGACTAAGACAATGTCTTTCGAATTCCAGTCCATGTGTGACTGAGTTCTGTTGGATCTCCTCAGTAATAGCATCAGCCTGTCCGGTCTGGGACCCAAAAAGAAGCAAGCAACGGTTTTTCTTCTCAGGCATTTTTTACCTAAAAAATAAAAGAACTTAGTCTTTGATTAACACATCCTTGCATTTCATGAATTATAAGTTGATTTATACCTTAGTGTTTAAGAAAGGAAGCAATTTTGTTTTGTATAGATGAAAAATATATAGCTATAAATCCAGAAAATTCAGAGTAACTGAGTAAGAATGTTCAAAAGCAAAACTCTCTCACTAGTATCGTGTCGATGCTCAGTGTTAGTTACAGGGTTTAGCAAATTGAATACACCCATGAAACTGTTTTTTGTAAATTGGACTCTGTTATTGTTAATTTTTACGATTCTCCGGGTGTGTTCAATTGTTAAACTCTGCAAACACCACTGAGCACAGACTTTTAATACTGTGAGTTGATTTTGCTTTCAAACATTCATACTCTGAAGTTTCTGGATTATAGTTTTATTATTTTTTATTAGTACACAACAAAATTTCCACTTTTTTAAGTACTATTAAGAATGAAATCAAAAATTCGTGATTCAAGCATTTTAATCGTTATTGTATTGATTATGATCAATTTAAAATTAATTTGTAACTTCTTACACAATTTAGAAATATTGTCATGGATTAAAAGTGACGTTTCGCCTAGTTTCATCATGCATCATTCACACTGCCCCCCACACTTCGACACCGTGATAAGAGTAAACACTTTTAATCACTGATGAATGGATGTGGTTAAAAGAAATCGCTAACAAATATTTTGAGCTCTTGTGAAAAGTAAATTTTATGGTTATAAAAAATGAAGGAATAAGAAATGAATCAAATACCTCTTTTCAGAGTTTTTGCCACGGTAAGTTCAAGTTGGGGCTTACACAATACAGGATCTGGTAATTAAGCGACTAAAATTAAAGTCATCTACGAAAGACCCAAAACATCCCGGAAACACGAAATTAAGGATAAATGTAGATAGGGTTAAGCTGCAAGGGTAAGGGTTAGCATTAGGGTTAGGGTCGACATTAGTGTTATCAAAGTATGGTTTCAGCATTAAAAGAACATTTTTTATCTCTAAATTATTTTATTTTAGCATATTCCTCTAGAGTTTCTCTGTAGAGAGAAAACAAACATATACAGGTCTGGACGATTTCCAAATAAGGAAGACAAGAACGATAACCGTGAATTGTTATTAATACACAGAATAAACAAGGCGCTTGTCAATCTGACCAATCAGATAACAGCATTCAGACAAACCCATGAGAAAATAAATAAAACACGTGGTTATTAAGTTTTTTGCTTAAAAGATTTTTTTTAGAACAAACTTTTTGTAAACTTTAAGCGCATTTGGGAATAATATAATATTTATGACAATTCTACCGTGAACAAACACGACTTAAAAGCTTAGAATACGTTTTAAGTGTGATAAAAAATCTGTCACTATGAAGTATAGCTATGGCACGCCAAATTCACAAAAATGAGCAAAACATAGTTTCACAGTCGATAAACTAGGTTTATCGGTTGTAAACTATAGTTTACGGACTGTAAACTATAGTTAACAACGTTAATCTATATTTTACATCTGTAAACCATAGTTAACGCGATAATCTAACCGAAAACGATCAATTGCGATTGCAAAACATAGATTATCTGATAAATACAGTCTCACGATTTGCAAACTATAGTTTACAAACCGTTAACTATAGTTAACGATCTGATAGATACAGTTTCACGATTTGTGAAACTATGATTAACAACTCTTAACTTTAGTTTACGATTGTAAACTATAGTTTACAAACGCGAATCTATGTTTATCAACAAAATCTATTGTTAACGCTTTATTCAGACAGATAAACTTAGATTAACATTCGTAAACTATATTTAACGACCGTTAAATATAGTTTTACAAATGAAAATTATACTTACCGAATCGTTAACTATACTTAACGAATCGTTAACTATAGTTTACGGTTTGTAAACTATAGTTTACAGTCGATAAACCTAGTTTATCAATTGTGAATGATGTTCTAAATAATTAAATGATATTGTTATGTAATTAACCCATGTTTATTGTATTTACCGTGAACAACCTTGACATTTTGATCTCGGTTAAGAAAAAATAATGCATGATAGAATCTAATCGTTTAGAACGGAGGTATAGACCGCACCAGTAAGTTCCTAAGTTCAATTATAACATTTACCAGAATATATTATTTGTTGGTAAATATAATTTTGCTTATCCGTCCAATTTTCATCGATAAAGCTCAAATTCCACGTGTATAGATCAACTCACACAAGTGTTTATCGTATGGACTATACACATATTATGGTTTTAAATTATCACAGGTTTCATGTGCGCCGAATACAATGCTATGCAGACTATAAATATAATACCCATTATTTAAATTATCATGGTTCCATATTTTCATACAAAGATACACAGTAAATGTTCTATCAAGACTGTTTTTCCTCAACATCGAAATATTAACAGCAGTGCAGTAGAAACTTCCAGAGTACTGTCGCAAAAACATAGTCGAGAATTAAGTGGTGTAAATCAGATTTGGATACTATAAAACTCTAAGAAACTTTTCGAAAATTGAAATGAAAAAATAACCATTTAATAAAAACATAAAAAGCTAAGACTTCGACACTCTATACAACTATTCCTCCCGATAAGATTTATAGATTTAGGTTTCTTGACATCATAGACAGCTGCTCATTAAATAAAATTGGAACTCGTAAATTAAATTAACTTGACATTGGTCATTTGCTAAATTATATTTTGTAAAAACATTACCCACAAGTACTTTGAAGATGATTTTGAAAACATGCTTGAGTTTCTGAATGACAATATCTACATGTATGTGGTTTTGGAGATCAGTCTATATAGGTACCAATCCTGCCCCGTAATTAGCAGACCTATTTTTGTATTCATAGATAGGATTAGGGGGCATAATTCATTCAAAATCTTATATACCAGTTTGAGAAGAAGAGAACTCTAGCTTTAGCCTGAACACCTTGTCATTTAGATATACCGACGACGCATTATCAATCCATTCATATGTCGACACGATATATCCCAGTGAGCTTGCAATTAGGGATACCACAGAGTATGACACATCTGTTTCATATTTGGATAATTTACTAGAAAAAGACTTCAAAGGTAATCTAACAACCAAGCTTTATGAAAAACACGATGACTTTAATTTCTATCGTCAACCTCCCTTACCTATGCAGTAAATAGCTGCAGAACTGTAGCTCTCCAAAAAATATATATTGACAGACCGGTCTGTCAATATACTAGTATATATTTTTCGGAGAGCTACAGTTCTGCAGCTATGCAGTAATATACCCGTCACACCTACATATGGGGTTTATATATCTCAGTTGATTTAATACGGGACAGCATTGATTATCTACGTGTGAATATTTTCTAAAACGAGGTAAATTATTGACAAACAAGTTGATGAAACACGGATATCAACACTCTCACATAAGTCATCATTTCTTAAGTTCTATGGTCGAAACAATGACCTTGTCATCAAAGTAATACGATCCAAATGCTGACAGTTTTTCATGCCAATTTTTAGACCATCATTTACACACCGAATTGTCGATGGATTTTTCCAACGGGTAACCCTTTTCCAACATTAGCAAATTTAAGTGCATATTTCTTGTCGCGAGGATGCGAGCCAAAGAACATTAACACAGTCATAATAATAATTTGTTTGAGGTGCATTGTGGGTAGTGTACAGAGATTTGCTTCGAAAAAAAAAAATATTGTATTTGACTGGGATGTCACAATAGCCCACAGCTCGATATTAATTCAAAATGTTGCTGTTTTTTTCGGCAGCTGGTATTGTTGACAGTGAGTACGAAGTAAGAGTATTTATAAATAAGATATTTAATTTCTTAAAAGCTAAAAAAAGGACCGTTCTCAAAATAATATGGGACTGGTCATTTTGTTAGCAAATGGCTATTGTCTCTCTACGTACCTTTTAAAAACAGTATACTAAATGCATCTCGTTTAAAATAATTCAGCTCAAGACATATTCCATTTTTGTATGAGATACAACAAACCAATAGTAAATTTCAACATTCATAAAATAAATTTATTATATAATACATTCAAGTGTTTATCTTCAAAGTTGAAAACATACATTCATAGTTCTATAATTTGATATCAGTACCTACACGGACGTATAAGTATATCAAACAAGATAGTCTTGCTATATATTTCGTAACTTGAGGGATTAAGGTCCAGTTACTTACACAGGAAAGAGATGGTATTAAAGAAACTGTAGAAGACCTTCAATGGAGGTCCATGAAGAATAATTTAGTGTTCACTGGTCTGGGAGGGGAGTCCAACAAAGAAAATACAGAAGAGAACCTGAGAGACTTCTTATATTATGAGCTAGGCATAGAGCATAATATTCAATTTGGAAGTGTACACAGATTTGGAAAATTTGAGCGAGGAAAAAACAGACCCATAGTTGCCCGATTTCTATACCAAAGCGAACGTCAGCTTGTGAAAGAAAATGCATACATGTTAAAAGGACAGCCTTTTGGCATACATGAACAATTTCCTCCAACAATGGTAGAGAGACGTAAGAAGTTACTGGCGGTCCAACACAGACTCCGCAATGAAGGCCACAGGACAAAATTGGTGAAAGACAAATTATTTGTGAATGGCAAGATATACCAAGAAAACTTCTTATCACTTTCATTTAGCGACACAGTTAAAATGCAACCGGGATCGAATCAGGTGAATTCTCCAAATGGACAACACAATCATTATCAGGCCCCAAACTCAGGAAGTAACCGACAAAGGCAGGTTGGATGTGTACAATCGGCACCTATGCATGAACATATTACCAACGGACCACCAGCGGCACATAGTGGACAGTAAGCCCCTAAGACAACTGTACAATCAGCACCTATGTATGAACGTACGACTAACGGACCAACAGCGGCACATGCTGGACAGTTGGCTCCTAACACAACCGCACAATCAGCACCTAGGTATGAACGCACAACCAACGGACCAACAGCGGCACATAGTGGACATTTGGCTTCTAACACAACTGTACAATCAGCACCAAGGTACGAACGTACTACCAATGGACCAACAGCAGCGCATAGTGGACATTCGGCTCCAAACACTACTGTGCACTCGGTGACTCCGATGAGTAACTTTCATATGCAGGTGAACAGTGGGGCACCGGATGCCCATACCTCTGCGCACCCTCCTATGCATGGCATGGCATTCACTCAGACATACAATGTGAACACGCGTACCACAAACCCAGCAGAATTTCAATATAAGAGCTCGGACAGGTCTGGGAGTAGTGTCAAGTGTGTTACGTGGAATGTGAATAAGGGACTGCGTCAAAAATTGACGGACAGTGAATTTATAAATATTGTAAATAATTATGATATAATAGTATTAATAGAATGTTGGATTACTTTTGATGATATTATTGAGTTAGATAATTATGATTGTCATACTTTTCCTAGGATTTGTGGAAGAGGTGGAGGAGTTGTTATATTTTCTAGATCTACTCTTTCGTTTAAGATTAATGTTGTTGAAAATTTTCATAATACAATTATTTGGTTAGAATTATGTAACCAATTTCACCATGATGTTAAACCTATCTATTTAGCTGCTTGTTATATACCACCTGAAAGTAGTACCTTTTATCAAAAAGAAATGGTCGACATTTTTTAACACCTCGAAGAATCAGTTTGTAACTTTACTAGCAAAGGATATGTATATGTTATGGGTGATTTTAATACAAGGAGTGGTAATTTATATGACTATATCTTAAACGATAGGTTAGAGAATAAGGTATCCAATAATCTTAAATCTTTTGCAGACTATGAAAGCGATACAATTTTATTATGTAGACATAATTCAGATACTTTTGTCAATAATTTTGGTAAAAAACTTATTGATTTATGTAAAAGCACAGGATTACGTATAGTTAATGGCAGACATGAAAATGATAAAAAAGGGAGTATTACTTTCTATGGGTCAAATGGAGTAAGCACAATAGATTATTTATTAACAGATGCATCTGGGTTTGATACAATAACAGATTTCAGTAGTGGTAATTTTAATATTTTTTCTGATCATTCACCCATTAGTTTCACAATAGAAAATAGGTATAGGAATGATAGTATTTATATACAAAATCACTCAGGTAGAACAGCAAGTAAAACTGTAAGGTGGATAAAAGACAATGGTACTGATATTAATGCTGTGCTTAGAGATAATGCTGGTGCACTGTTTGACTGCTTACAAAATGATTTTGATACTTTAGAAAATGTAAACAAATGTGTTGAGAATTTCAGTCATACTATTTGTGAATTAATTTTACCTTATTGTAAAGTCACAGAAGGTGGTGTCTCTAAAAAAAGTCATAAGGTCAAAAGGTTAGAAGATGATAAACCATGGTTTAATGATAAATGTAAAGTCAAGTTTTCTGAGTACAAGTCAGTATTACATCAATTTAATTTGTGTAAATCGAATGAAAACAGAATTAGGCTCTTGGAGATAAAATCAGTCTATAAGAGATTAACGCGAAAGTGAAGACACAATTATAAGAGATATCAGGGTAGCAATATGGAGTATTTAAGAAAGCACAACCCTAAACAATTTTTTAAACTTTTTGATAAGAAAAGAAACAAATCAGAATCAAGTGTACCCGCAGAAGTCTTTTTTGAACATTTTAAAAATTTGTATCAACAAGATTTAGAACCAGATATTGAAGTAGAACCCATTCTAACCAATAATCAAGAACAAATATACGAAGAATTAGATTACCAAATAACTGAGAACGAAGTAGATAAAGCTATCAGTAGATTGAAAAACAATAAGAGTAATGCAGAAGACGGCATAATTAATGAATTTTTTATTAAATGTAAAGATATAATGACACCTATTACATGTAAATTATTTTAACAAGATTTTTAATTCTGGCCATTACCCTGAAAATTGGTCAACAGGATGTATTGTGCCCATTTTTAAGAAAGGTGACAAAAAT